>NC_053167.1:59005141-59321207 GCF_016835505.1 Polypterus senegalus | reverse complement strand
CAGGTATTGCTCTTCTTGCTGATTTCTTATGGGTAAAATAACCTCAATACAGACAACTTTACTCTTAAGGTATAAGTTAGAAGTTCACATCTGATTCAAGAAAAGGGTGACAAAGAATTTGATTAAACTCACACAGCGGGACTAGCTGGCATCAGCAGTATAATAAGCATAACCTCAAAGTATGATTAAGAATTTTAATGAAAACTTGCAAGGAAAAGTCAATGTAAACTTTTAGACTTTTATAAAGTTCATTTTTTCCAGATGAAATACAAAATTGTAGCATATAAAAAGTTTATTGTGCAATGTCAGCTTTTATGTCTTCTACTATTTTAACTCTGCACTGGAACTTAAGCAGAAAACCTAAATGAAAATGTGTAGACAAAAAGCAAGATAACAATCAAATGTTTAAGATTTAAGATTAGTTATAATTTTGTATTATTTAAAGTTTATGTTTTTGAAATATCAACTCAGAATTTTTTTTATGCTGGAACCAGTTAATTTAATTGGATCCTAGAATCTATCCTGGTGCCATTGACTGCAAGTCAAGAAACAACCCGAAGCGGTGCCAATCCATTGCAGGCCTCACACATACCAACAAACATCTGTACATGGGGCCAATTTGGACTTACTTGGCAATCTAACATTCTGGTCTTTGGGCATAGGAGATGGAAAACACTAGTACCCAGAGGACACTGCATACAGACATGGGGAGATTGTGCCAACTCTGCACAGACAGCAAGAGAATGTGTGATTCAAGCCCCAGCCATTAAGGTGATGAGGCAGGAGTGTCCTCTGTGCCACGATGGCCCCCTACGCAAAATCAGTTATGAGAATAAACTGAAGTGAAATGCATTTTTTAAGACCACACTAAATTAAAAGCTGACTTCTAAAACACAATATACTAAAGAAATTCTGACACAATGTATGCCACACATTAAGTTAAATTAAAAGGTCAGATTCAAGATGGACGTACATGCCAAAACAGATATATTCTCTGAAACAGAGAAGATAAAATTTCAAGGCTATAATCTTCAAATACTATAACATGAATGAATAAAGAGTACAAATTAACAGTATTAATTCTTAGTTGATTTTAGGTCATATTTGCTATGCAAATTGCCAAATAAAGATATATTGACATATAATTTTAGAAAAACAGTAAGTGATCTAATTGTCTTTCAGGATAACAGTTATTTTCCCATCTGGTATTGTAACATTGTTTTTGTGTCAGCTTGCTAACAGAAATATACAACACGAGCTGCATACAGCCAGGAAGAAACAGATTCTGTAATGTTTATTTTTTAACTGGAAGGCATAATTATCTTGTTATTGTGTTTATTCTTGCCAGAAAATAACTGAACTTAAATAGTAAGCCAAATGATCATTTAGAAATGTTTATTTGAAACCATGTCTTTTATGTTTTGAATTATTTTTGCCTTGCTGGACATATTTTGTGTTTGCTCAAAATCTGTTTATTCAAACCTGTTTCCCCTTTTAGACATATATTACCATTCCAAAAGTGAACACGCATTCATTAGTATAAAACTGGTGTGAACGGCACCCGGGCACAGACAGGCGGACATGTTGTTTCTCAAACCACCACACGTTTATTTACAGTATTTACAAACTATGGTCACAAAGACCCCCAAATACTGGTCACAAAGACCCAGTTCAGTGCACAAACCCCAAATCACCCAAAGTCCTGGCCACAATGCCTTTCTTCGGGCCGCCTCCACTCTCCACTGCCGTCCTCCTTCCACCCGACTCCAGCCTCGAATGAAGGGAGACGGCCCCTTTATACAGGACCCGGATGAGCCCCAGGTGTTCCCGGCAATCTTCTGGCCACGCCCAAGTGTGGCGGAAGTGCCGGCTGTCCTCCCGGCTGCTCTCCGGGCGCCGTCATAAATCTTCCCCCCAGCACTTCCTGGTGTGGCGGGAGTGCTGGGGAAACAAGTCCCCAAGGCATTGGGGCACCTCCTGGCGGTGACCACGGGCTCCTACAGGGAAGGGCTTCCATGCCCTTGACCCGTGGCCCCCAAAGCAACCCGGAAGGCAAACCCCACGTGATCCAGGCAGGGCTCTGACCCTCTTCCGGTCCCTCCTGGCGTCCCGGCCGGGTCATGGCCCCTGGCATCCCTGACAGTGCCCCACAGCCAGCGAAGACCACTCGTGGGTAAGAGCGACCCGTCCCGCGAGGGCAGCAGAGCCCCGAAACGGGTCCCACTCGAGGGTAGCCGGGGTCCGGCCCCGCACTCCTAGCAGGGACAGGGGCGGAGACACAATCCGAGCACCAACCCATGGTGCATCCCTGCGCCGCACAGGTTGTACTCCCCTTTACCGGCACCCCGGGCCTCCTCGGTAGGCACCCCTCCGGGACCTCCACCCCTTTGTTCCGAGTCACTGGTTCCCCGTTGGCTCCTCCAGCTGTGGCGCACCTGCGCACCGGCAGAGATCATTCTGCAGACGGCCCGACATCAGAGGGCTGTTCCGCCACGAAGGGTTCCTTCAACTCGCCCGGGGTCCGTCCCTACAAAAGAAAATACAGGGGCAGAACCGCTGCCAAAGCACCCAGCTCGTGCCACGCACGGGCAGCGTTCCCCCCTCCAACCGGCACCCCGGCACTTGCCTGATCGGCACCCTCTCGATAGTGGAACTGTCGGCACCGCCTGCTCTCTCACCGCCCGGCCTCAGGGATTCCCTCTGCTCCCTCAGAGGGCGGCCAGCCGTACGCGTGCACCCAGCAACGCGTCTCACTGTATTGGAGGAGGCGGCACCCAGCCGCTTAATCCTCCCTTCGCTTTCGGACGCCTTGACGGTGTGCGACTCCGATAACCAACGCGAGCCCCTGTCCCGTCTCGTCCCCTTCATATCGGAGGAATCGGCACCCAGCCCTTTATTCCTCCGTTCACTCTGGGACGCCATGACGGTTTGAGACTCCTTATGGAATAAAAGGCGCCTCTGTCCCGTCTGCGTCCCTATAGTGCGGCGCAAGACCGCAGCCGACTTCGGGCGGGCGCTAGGACCCGGGCACTTAGCAGCCCGTGTCCAGTCAGCGTCCCTCGGACTCCCCTCGCCCAGCGATACAGCCCGGCGCCGCACCTCCTGTCGGAGGGCTGCTTACTCGGAACTGATCGTTATCATCACAGCCTTTTTCAACAGACCCTCCCGCATGCTGTACGGAGTCGGCTGTACTCACCGTCTCCGCCGTACCTCTCCGGCTGGAGATTCCAGCGTCGCGCCGTCCCGTTGTCGATCGAAACGTTTGCAGCGCCGCGAGCGCCTTCCTCTCCAGTTCCAGCACCTCAGCCCGGAGGGCACGTAGCATCTGTAAGACACGCTGCTCCACGGGCTGAAGGGACGCCTCCAGCTCCGCCAGAGCAGCCGGCAAAGACAGGAAGTTAACCGACGCGAGCCTACCTGTCTGTCAGCCTCCGACGCCGGCCACTTCCTGTGGGCCTTTTCCTCCGGCCCAATCGGGTCTCCCCCCGCCCGTGATGGACATTCCTTGGTCCCGCTCTCTGCAGTCATCGGCGGGCACACAAGACACACCGTCCAATCGCGTGCCTGTCAGGGGGAGGGACTTCTGGTCCGCGGCCATCTTGGCTCCCCTTCTGCGGCGGCGACGTGCTTGCCGGCAGCCTTGTTGTTGCCGGCACCTTTGAGCTGCAGCGTCTCCTCCTCCGCAGCCCTCGCGGCTGCCGCTGTGCTGCCGGAGCCCGCAGACCAGCATCGCCTGCCACTGGCGTGGATCCGGGAAGTCCCTGTCTGCAATAAAGAAAACACGCCCGGCCCCCATGGGCCGGCTGCCGCTAGGCAGGGAACTCACCTCCCCGGACTCGACAAACCGAGGACACCTCCTCGGCGTGGCCTTTCTTGACGCCATGCCGTCCCAGGCCCCTCCAGCAACGGCGCGCTCGTTGGAGACCGCTGCACTCGTCCCGTGCACGCCGCCTGCCCGCATCAGGGAATAACGGCCTTCCTGCGGACCCCTGGCGGTCCGTGGGGTTCCTTTACCCCGCGGTGCTGTGTGCACGCAGCCCCCGCGGTACGTGGGTGGGGTCCCCTGCTGCGCCGGGCCGTCCACAACAATATTTTTTTGATCAGGTCTCCGCCTTGAAACAGGCGGAGCATCCTGCCGGCTACGCCAGATGTGAACGGCACCCGGGCACAGACAGGCGGACATGTTGTTTCTCAAACCACCACACGTTTATTTACAGTATTTACAAACTATGGTCACAAAGACCCCCAAATACTGGTCACAAAGACCCAGTTCAGTGCACAAACCCCAAATCACCCAAAGTCCTGGCCACAATGCCTTTCTTCGGGCCGCCTCCACTCTCCACTGCTTCGTCCTCCTTCCACCCGACTCCAGCCTCGAATGAAGGGAGACGGCCCCTTTTATACAGGACCCGGATGAGCCCCAGGTGTTCCCGGCAATCTTCTGGCCACGCCCAAGTGTGGCGGAAGTGCCGGCTGTCCTCCCGGCTGCTCTCCGGGCGCCGTCATAAATCTTCCCCCCAGCACTTCCTGGTGTGGCGGGAGTGCTGGGGAAACAAGTCCCAAGGCATTGGGGCGCCTCCTGGCGGTGACCACGGGCTCCTACAGGGAAGGGCTTCCATGCCCTTGACCCGTGGCCCCCAAAGCAACCCGGAAGGCAAACCCCACGTGATCCAGGCAGGGCTCTGACCCTCTTCCGGTCCCTCCTGGCGTCCCGGCCGGGTCATGGCCCCTGGCATCCCTGACACTGGTAATGATGAGTAAAAAGTGGCTCCCTTATATATTAGACATTAAAAGTGACTACCATAGTATACTAAACAAGTATATTAAAAAAAATAAAAATAAAAACAAGTTTACAAGAATAAAACAGTATCATCATTTTCATTCTACTCTTTTTGGCAAGAGGTAAGTTGGCAAAATGCAGACATGAATGGGGTCACCTTATCACTGGAAAGGACTTTGTGCCCAGAATGTCCGAGGCCTGTTGAAAGACACCATCTCATCAGTGTGTGCTGCATCGGCTCTTCAGTCTTCTCATAGTAAGCTATGCCTTGCATATCCTTTGCAGAGACATTCAAGAGGAATCCTAACCACTTGCTCAGATTTCATATGTACTAACAGTGAGAGAAAACTGAGCAGCTGAAAGCAAAAAAAAGACTAGGAGGTGATTTGCAAGCCAACGACTTTGCTGAGGTCAAAATCAGGAAAAACTATAATGCCATCAATCAAAATCAAAACGCTAAAATAAACAAGAAGTCAAAAACTATACTGCTATATTTCCATTACTTTCTTTGAGTTTTTCAATTGAATTCACAATGCATGTTGCTGGCTCTTAAAAAGTGTTGCACCGGTGACATCACACACAGGACTTCCAAGAACCACACCCCCAGCAACCGTGCAAGGTGTCATGGTTATGTGAACACAAAATGGTTACAACCACAGGTAAACAAAATGGCAGCATGGTAAAACAAAAGCATAATGATTAAAATTATTGTCATAATTACCAAGACAAAAAACTGTTAAAATAGTCATACTGAGAGAATCCCTGAAGTATAAAACATTCAAAATATTAAAGAATTGCTGAAACAAAAATTAATTCAAAGTATAAAAAATGTCATTACTTCTACAGTATATTGTAACAACATTAAATGACTCCTCTAGATGCAGAGAAACAGCAGCTCAAGCTGAGTATTACCAGGGTCCTCACCCTGTACCCTTCTTCTTGCCCTGGTGATCTCAGTCTTTTAACACCCAGAGCTTAAGATAGGGCCAGAGATGTAAATTGATTAAAGAAGAATAATGTTGTTTTAGCCAGGATTTTTTTTTCTTTGCTTGTATTTATTCATTATTTTATTTATTTATTTATTGATTTTTAATTCTTATTTGTTCTTAGTTTTATGTAATTTCTGTTCTGCTGGTTTATGATTTAACATTTATTGCACTGTTTCTTTAAATATGTGTTAATTCTGTGTGTTGTATAGATGGAACCCCAAGAGGCAGGGCCACCGTGATATCACTGATGCTGGGACCTCTGGCAATATTCAGGTAGAAAGAGGAATTCCACAGAAGATAATTGAGTTTTTGTACTAGTTATTGTGAGTATTGTTTTTCATTTGAATTGACTTTATTAAATTTGTAGGAAATGTAGGAAAACCTAGACATTAAAAGTACACTAGAGATTGGATACTCTATTCAGAAATTAGTCTGGGCTCAAAAAAAAAACAAGATCAAATCATGTAAACAAAATCATTAAACCAGAACCAATGTCAGCAAAGCCATAGCAAAACCGATCTTAACACTATTTGCTCCTCACTCAAACTGACACTTTTTTTTTTTAAAATAGGTACTATGAGTTGTTAATAAGCTACAGTGCACTTCTTATAAAATGTGGTAAAGATAGGTCCATGGTCGATTGGGTTCTTTTAAATAAATAAATTAAATCACCAGACTCGCATTTTCAGGTGGAGGCATGGTAGCGGTTTCCATGTGCAATGTGGGAGTAAATGGCCCAGCACTTAGTGCACAGGTACAGGATCGCCGGTGACCCGAACTGGTGCCAGAAGCTGCTGATTGCAGCAGCTGTGCTGCATCCCCAATTTAAAAAGGAAGCACTGCTCAGTTGTAGCGGCTCACCAGAGAGAGGCAGTGTGGTTGCAAAGGAAAGTAAGGTTGAGAAAGGCATTCTGTGGTTGGTTCCATGGACCACAGGGACACAAGCTTGGCAGCGAGAGTCAGTGCCTTGATGGGGTGCACTGCCTTGAGCCAGAGAGGGCCACAAAGGGCCTGAGCCTAGGAGTGGCACTGAAGGCGGGCTGATTTGTTGGATAGGTGCCCTCCTTGGCTGCAAGAACCCATTTCGGTTAAACCAAGGAGACAGCAGTTTTAGAAGAGTGCAAATTATCTCATATTTTTTAAAGACAGCTATCTGCCTGTGTTTTAACCTTGTTTTAAAGGAGTATTTATTTGACTGTTTTAAACCGCCATATCTTAGCTGGTTTTAAGGATTGTTTCTTTATTGGACATTTTTAGAGTACTGCATTATTGCTTTGAACACTTTTGTTTTGATTAATTTTAATAAAAGCAGAAGCACCTTTTCACCACCCTCCTTGATTTGTGTGTGTTCTGTCCTCATTTGCCAAGCTCATCCGGTTATGGTTTTGACAGTATTGGGTTCAAGAGGCTCCCAGACAAGAGTGGGAGCATGGACCTGACCCGCACCATCACATATTGATAGAGCACGATGACACGGCTTAACTTGCGACCTCTGTGCCACATAACTGGCAATAACCATAACTATAAAGAAGGTGATGCGCACCATCACATATAGAGAGAGCGCAATGACAAAGCTTAGCTCGTGACCTCTGTGCCACATAAATGACAATAACTATAACTATAAAGAAGATGATCATCACCACAAATCTATATGTTAAAATGGTGAAGCTTAGACAAAAACATTCTCACAAAATGGTAATATGAGGATGTCACTGTCATAACAATATAAATATCAAGCAATTAGCAAAGTATGTAATAAAATTCTAGAAATTACAAATATTAATTCTGTGGGTGTCCAACCTCAGATTCACAACACAAACAAAGATTTTTCAACTGAAAACTTTTGTTGCTGATAAAATGAGCACCAGGACCGGTAGAATAAGTTAGTTGGTACCTTTTGTTCTCTTGCCCTAAATTGTAAATGTGTCATACATAGTAGCCATTCTGCTTTGTTGTGGTTTTCTTTTGCAGACTGTTTATTAATGTATGATGCAGTTAGTCTATTTAAGATATATATAACCTAAGTGATAGAATTCAATGTAGCTATCTGTATATACACCAATGCCACAGTAAGATTTCAGGGTTCTGCCATTAATGGAGCATTGAGTATTTTGCACATTGATCTACACTGAAGGAATTGTGGACATACCCCATTCTTCTATGAAGCTTGCAATGTTTATTACTATTATAGGACACTCTTTATGTTTACTATCATGGCACAATGTAACTACTCTTTCAATTACTGATGGTACCTGTTTTCCATACATTGCACCTATCTTTCTTATTTTGTTCTATTCTTGTGGCCTTTCTGTTACTACCGAATCTATGCCTTTCAAACAGACTATCGGATGTGTTAGAATGTTACTTTTTACTATAACGAAGGAAACACTTGCAAATAGTAGAAACCAAATTCAAGTAAGATTTTTATGCAAAGATGAATGAAAATGTATGAAGCTTGATTTCAATGCAAGTGCAAAACCTCATACAAGGCATGCAAAATTTAATTGTGGAAAAAAAAGGACAGCAAACAAATACCACAATATGACACATCATTTCAATTGTATGCCAGATTAAACATCATCAATAATACAGATTAAGCTTCAACAGGATAGCACAAAAATTAATTATACTGCTGACAGGTTATAGGATAACTAAGATACCAGTTTTAAATTCTGACCTTTAAAAGGTATTTGTAGGAAAACCTAGACATTAAAAGTACACTAGAGATTGGATACTCTGTTCAGTGGACCACAGTGGGTTTTCAATGTGTTCAGTCCTTTAATTCAAAAGTAATTTGTATAATATTTAACTTGTATAATTAGACTCCTGCTTCACTGATTTTGAGTTCAGATTTTGATTATTAATAATTTCATGTTTAGCTTTTGCATTTTTTATATATACTGTAAATGTTATACTTGTTATTTCACAGAACTGTATCTATACTAATAAAAGGCAAAGCCCTCACTGACTGACTCACTGATTCACTGACTGACTGACTCATCACTAATTCTCCAACTTCCCGTGTAGGTGGAAGGCTGAAATTTGGCAGGCTTGTTCCTTACAGTTTACAAACAAAAGTTAGGCAGATTTCATTTCGAAATTCTACGTGTAATGGTCATAACTGGAACCTACTTACGTCCATATATACGGCCATAGCCTGCAGCTCGGTTTGTCGTGTGAGGCGGAGTTGCATCCCACATCATCACGTCTCCCACATAATTGAGTGCCTGCCCATATAATGCCGTCCGTCAGCACCACTCCAATAAACATGCTGCCGCTAAATATTCGCGGGTGAAGGACTGTGCTTATGCAAACGAAGATGAGATGGTCAGGGAGACACGCTGCCGCTAAATATTTGCGGGTGAAGGACTGTGCTTATGCATACGAAGATGAAATGGTCAGGGATAGACTGGTGTTTGGCACAAACTCAGCGAAAGTGCGAGAGAAACCTTTAAGTGCCGGGTCTGAACTAACATTAAATAAAGCCGTGGACATCGCAAGATCGCACGAGATAGCACAAGCACAGCTGAGAACCTCCGATGCATGTACTCCGAGCGGCTCACGTGAACTGACTGTGAATGCAGTACGCAGACAACAAGCAAAAGCTCCAAGGAGCGCTGAACAAAAAACGCATTACACAATTGAAAAGGCAGCAAAAGAATATGAAGCGAGTGACGCATACAAGCATATTCATAAGTGCAACTACTGCGGAAACAAAGCACACGGTGGAAAAAGTCAATGTCCAGCTAAAGGAACCAATTCACTATAGTTTGCAGGACTGGGAAAGGTAAACCCGTGCATGCAGTGTGTGATGTCTCAGATAAAGAGGAATACGAGCTGTTTATTGATGCAGTAAAAAAGGAACAACCCTCTGAATCTGAACAAGCCTTTGACAACATATCACTAGGTAAGCACGGTGTAAAGCTTAAGTTTAAATTAAGTTCATAGACACGCTGCCGCTGGCGTTTGTCATGCCTACGACATATACGATATTCGCGAGATACAAGTTTAATGAGAAGACGCAGGGTATAAACGAGACTTTTGATCACTTTGTAACGGAGTTAAAATTGCTGTAACGGAGTTAGAATTGCTGGTGAAGGACTGTGCTTATGCAAACAAATACGAAAGCAAGGTGTAAAGTTTAACTTTAAATTAAGTTCATAGACACGCTGCCGACTGTGTTTGTGGAGGGAGGGACAGTTAAGGCGGGTGGGGGAGTCACGTCATCATCTCCCCTCCCATTCACGTCATTTCATTCACTTCATTTCGCTCCGAGCTGAGCTCCGAAGCTGACGCGGTCTTGCCGTTCTTTTTCCTTAGTGTTTAGTCCTCTCTCCTTTACTGATTTATATAAAGGAGAGTTGAGATCCGAGAGACTGTGTTTGTGCAGGGATTGAGAGTTAAGGTGGGTGGCGGAGTCACGTCATCATCTCCCCTCCCATTCAGCTCATTTCACTCACTTCATTTCGCTCTGAGCTGAGCTCCGCAGCTAATGCGGTCTTGCGGAAACAACTTTGTGACACTGCCGCCAAATAATCACAAAAAAATCCACAAGTTAATAGGCACGCTGTCGCTAGAGTTTCTCCACACTCTGAATCCTCCAGGCACTCCTGAGCATAATCTAATTTTGAAGGTTGGTACACCAATAATGTTACTGAAAAACTTCCAGCCACCGAAACTTTGTAACGGCACGAGACTTCAGGTTACATGTCTGCAAAAGAACCTAATTGAGGCAACTGTTTTTACTGGCAGTTGCTCAGGGGAGATAATTTTTATTCCTCGCATCCCCGTTATACCCTCTGATCTCCCATTTCAATTCAAATGCCTCCAATTTCCAGTAAGGCTCTGCTTCGTGATGACAATTAATAAGTCTCAGGGACAGACCCTACAAAAGGTTGCCATTGCTTTGAGGCAAGATTGCTTTTCTCATGGCCAACTAAACGTTGCATGCTCAAGAGTTAGCTCGCACAGCTTGGTCATATTACAACCGGAGTACTGAACTGACAACGTGATATACAAAGAGATCCTTAACAAATAATTATTGGTATATTTTCCCTCAGTTTAAAAAGGTTTACTTTTCTTCTTAATAAAAATGTAAAAGCAGTACTTCGCCGCTGAGAAGCGTGGGTATTTTGCTAGTTCTTTAATAAATGGCATACTTTTGTTAAAAGAGTTTTAAAACAGAAATTCTCATTCATATAGTTGGATAATGTGGTATGTAGTAATTGTTATTCTTTGGGGTCTCAGATGTGGTGAAAAGGGTGAGAGGCCTCAAAGAGGATGCAGATAACCAGGCTGCCTCTTTCCTAGCCTACCCAGAATACACTTCACCCCAGGAACCTTAACCCCATAATCTACTGGTTAGCTTCTGCCTACACAGGCCTAAAATAGTTTTTGGCTTCCAAAGTTCAAAATTGCTATTAAAGTTCCAAACTCAGGGTGGCCCTAACTCTATGGGGAAATCGCCTAGAGAACAAATCGAACTAAACTAACAATTAAAGGGACAGAATACAAATAAGAAATAATAAAAAATGTAACAGCAATAATATCAAAACATGTAAAATGATAACTTAAAAGCGACAAAAATAACAATAAAACAACAAATAAATATAGCACAGGGGAAAACCCCTGCTTGTTACACAACACTAATCTCTGCAAAGGCTTATTAGGTACACATGAGAAAGTTTAATGCATATTGTTGTTTAGAGAAAACATAACTGCAATGTACTAAGGAATCCGAAAGAGTAGAGGCACCCATGTTGACAAATTGTTGCTACATTTACCCACAGCATGGCCTTGTTTTATATCTCAGGTTAATGATATGTGTACTGAAAGTGTGGAAACAGAAAAACAATTTTTCAGACTAACAAAGAAGTCCAACTAAAACAAAATGACAGGTCACAATGAAAAACTACCACTGATACGGCAGTCATATGAACAGAGTTGAGTAGTTCAGTGCTAGGCTAAAATGCTAACGTACAATATGTACTCAATCGAAGGTTTCTATATTTACATACATTGTATGGCAAAGTGTGGTGTGGAAAACACAGATGTTTCCATCATTTCTTGATATGAAAGAAGCCCTACAAAATGATAAAGAGCTAACACCTAATAAAATGACCTTGCTAGAGTTGGTTAGATTTACTGTAAATTTGTACCTTCAGATATGTTTTAAAATTACCAAACCCTTTTATTTTTGGATAAACAATGATACTGATCAATACCTCTGAGACTTTAAATTGCCAGTGTGGAGCTCACTTCATATCATTAGATATTTATTACTTCCTGAATACAGTCCTGGAATGAAAGTACTGGGTTTAGGTTCGAACTGCTTTTCACATGTGCCGTTCAGCTTTTCAGCAGATCAGTACCTTCAATGAAGAACATTATATACCCATCAGGAAGAGGTGTAACCTGTTTCACTTTTCTTACATTGTTTGAATATTTTTAATGAATCCTTTTCCTGACTTACATTGTGGATTATCTAGTGATTTTGTATACTGAATGTAGTATTATATAACCCCTAGCATACCATACCATCATGGCTCAGTGGCATTATATAATATGATAAAATGACACATTTAAAAAATTTGACTGAACATTAACTGTCAAAAATCCCAGGTCCGTGAAGTTTTCATCCCTTCTCTTTTTGCAGCTTTGCATGCCTTAGCTAAGAGAAATTATTTGCTTTTGCCACTGCTTCAGTTAATTTCACACCAGAAAAGCTTTTCTCTTGTGAAATGGGGTGACATCTGAAAATGCATGGGGATGTCATGTGATTTACCTGTAAAGTTGGATTGTAGTTAAGCTTGTACTGTATACACCATTTCCTGTGCCTAACAGCTTGACCACCAGTTTGACAAATGCCAATCTAATTTTTATACTTGTTCTACTTAAGATTTAGAGCAAACCACTGCATCTGATTTACAGCAAGTAAAGCACAGAGGCCACTATATATACTGTTACAAAAGAATGAAATTTAAATTGCCTAATTTAGAAAACCACACAACAAAGCTGTAAATAAAAGCCTTTAGAGCAACCAAATTCACATAAAAAATAGCCAAAATGACGTAACCAAATATATAATTAAATTGCAGTCATGGGTCTTCATAGGTCTAGCTATTTAGAAAGACTTAATATCTTTGCTACACCTCTCGTTGGTCTTCTGCCAAAAAGTCCCATTTAACTTGCTAACCAGAGAAAATACAGGAATGAATACCAAGAACCTAACCCTTGACTACATAATTACTTCAAAGTCTTCCTTAATTGGGTTCAAATACAAAGGGTGGGTATACATGTCATTAAATTAAACAGAGCTTCAGGGGCCTCTTATTTTTTTCTCTTCATATCCAAAATCCAGTACAATTAACTACCAGAGCTTTAAAACATTTTCTCTTTTATTGTCTTAGAATATTCACATACACTGAGGAGAGACACATATGGAAGAGTTGATCAGTTTTTGAAAGGGTAAAACATACAATTCTGCACAGGGCTGGGGATGGGTGATAGTATGCCTTGCTCCCTGTAGACTAAGATATACATCTAATACCTTCGTTAAAAGCTTATTTTCATATACTTTTGATATGTGTTTAGGCTACCTTTCAACTCCAAATATTTGTTACTTCCTACACAAAGTACACAGGAGCTCTGTCAAGGTTGACTTTTATTTCTCCTCCTTAAAATCACATTATTATTAACTCATGTATAGTATGAGATGCTGATACATTCTGCCCTCTGATAGCCCAATTTGCTGCCTATCTGAATTTTACATATTTCTGACAGGAATACAGTTTTCATTTCCTAATAATTTTAGATATTTGTGGCATGTTCTCCACATTCAGAGGACATCCTCTCCCACCCTTAGTGATTTCAAGTAGCATTACCTAAAAATACAGCAATATGTTCAAGGTATGGAAAGTTTATCCGTTATAGAGAGCCCATAGGCAGGCATGGTAACAGTGGAATTCTCAACCAAACTACAACCATCTCTGTGTATTGTTAGAGGACATCAATGTCCCTAGAAAAATCCATACAAATTCAGGCAAGACTTACAAACACAGTAAAGTCATCCAAGGCCAGAAAAGAAGCAAAAGCAAAACATCACAGGATAGCACTTCTACCCCATATTGCCCTGCACTACTAAAAACACTTTAATTATTATTGATGAACTTAATTTTATTTATTGTGCTTCTATTGAGCTACAAAAATTCTTTTGGATTCACCTACTTATGTTTAAGAATTTAGAAAATGTAAGCTATAGGTTCTGTTTTAGCTAGTCTGATCGTTTAAATCAAACCTGTGCATATAAAATAAACTCCTTAATTAAAGAGGCCGTTGTTTAGATATTCAGACATCTATTAGCACCAATCTGACATGTTGTTCAGATCACTGATCTATTTTTATTCTCTCCAGTTTGAGTCAGTCCACCTCTTTCACCTCTTTCTAATGAGAAGACATCACAGTGAATAATAAAGCATGGGCCATTTCCTGTTATTCATAACCCAACATAAAGTTAAATGACATTTACAATTAAATATCTAGCTGACCAGTGTACAACAATATACATTCTGGAGAAAACAAAAATCCACTATGCCAGGCTCTTTTCTGTACTCTGAACAGTTCAGTATTTTGCTAAATATATGCACAGTTAATTTTTTATAATTCAACCCAGTGTTCTTATTTGCTATTTAACATTTAAATATTTTTGCATATGAAAGTGGACTGGATTGCATTGCAGCCTCATGGATACAACATTCTGGGTTATTATCCATGTGGAGTTTGCATGTTCTCCCTATTTCTGCCTTGATTTTGCTTCCATATTCCCAAAGTTGTGCAGGTTAGGCCAACCAATGAATCCGAACTGGACTTTGTGTAAGTATGAGTGTAGCTGTGTTCTTCAATTGTCTTTTCAACAGACAGGTGTCCCACCAAGGGCTGGGCTTATTCTCAAGTTAAAGGACAAAAAAATAGTACAAAAAAAAAATAGAAATACAAAGTACAAGTCAATGATGGCAACTGGAGATAAAATGATCAATATGTCAAAACCAAAGCAAAACTCAAGGAGAAGTAGTCCAAAAATAAAGCAGTAAGCTGAAAGGAAAAAATATCAAAAAAGAGGTCCACAAAAATAAATGCAAGGTGTAGAGTTTAGGTGTCATTTAAACACTTGGTTGATGGCTGGCTAAACACCACCAACATGTGTTTAACTGGTGGAGCAAAGCCATCAGATGTAATAAAATGCACATCACATGCCTAGCTACCAGAATGGCAACCAGTGAGCCAGGATAGACAAAATGGCAGCACCCGTGAAAGTTTAAAATGGTGTTGTGGTAAAACAAAATCAATCTACATGCATATAAAATGCAAAGGTTGTTTATTTTTTCAAAAGTATACAGTAAAAGATCATTAAAAAATGACAGATTCTTGGGCTTTATAAGAACAAACCACCACACCCATGCCCACTTTCCCAAAGTCACAAACCCCACCTGAGATGACTAATTAAACAGAAATACACAAAAAAGTCAACAGGTTAACTGGCGCATGCCTACACACACACACGCGCCCCATGCAGAAGCGCAAGGCAAAGTAAGTAAAAAAAAAAAAAAAGAGGAAAGGTGAACAGGAGAAACTGCCTCATGGAGCAACCCCAACATTAAAAGCCTCCACAATGAGAGAGAAAGAGAAAGTGAGAAAAGAACAGAAAGGTCCAAGTTGTAAAGAATCGGAGGGGGAAAAAGAATGGGGAGAGGAAGATTTGTGGCAAGGGATTCAGTCACATACAGCCAAAAAGCTGCAGCTGGAGGGCATTCCCAAAACATGTGGTGGGAAGGTGCCAGGGACTTTAAGAGGGCAAGATGACATTGGGATTCTAATTCTAGTCCCATTAGATGATGTCTCCCAGGGGTGTGTTAAAGTGTCTTACTGGCAATACCTGCGATTAAATAAAGTAAGTTTTGTGTCTTTTGCAGTGTTGAGAGGGAGGCAATAGTTTTGGAAGAAAAGGACAAATAAAGTATAAAGAAATAAAGCTTTCCTTTTTTGTCAGTTTAAAAAGTGCAGAGGGGCAGTTTCACTGACCATAGAAGTGGCTTCTGGGGAGTGTCACAGCGGGTTTCATGTGAGAATTGGAAAGACGGCTCTACCATTGTCCGGCTTTGGCGTTGTCCACCTTCCACAACCTCCTAGCACAGGAAGGGCAAGAGACAATGCGACGCGTCTTAGTATCGGCCTGCCGTGGCTTTTAAAGGGAACCCGTATCGGCAGTTGTCTTGGCAGTATCCTGGGTAAAGAAAAAGGGTTTACTTTCAGTTTCAAGGGAAGCGCAGTTAGCGTCCAAAATGCTGCGTGCGCTGGATGCCTGCATTTTTATAGGAATTTTGAAGGGCAGGAGACAGCACTCTTTGGAGAAGCATACACGTCATTAGGTGCATGAATAAGGATGATGTTCAATAGTTTAATTGGAATACAAAAGGAAATTTCCAGGTTCTAGAGGGGGGTCTTCTGGCTAGACTGCGCTGAGTGGGGTACCTGGTAGAGCATTATCTTGAGTTTACAAAGTACTGCAGCTTGTGCCTTGATTGTTTGTAAATATTTTTTCCTTCCTGTATATATGTTGAAAAATATCTCTTGATTAGCTTTGGTGGAGGTATTTATTGAGTTGGGGATAACAGTGAACAATTTATTTTTGTGTATACACATTTTTCTTTTTCTGTATTTTGAATATTTTTGTAGTTAGACCATGTACTGTATATTATTTTGTGGAAAAGTTTCCTGATTTGAATTACTGTGGATGAAGACAACTTTATTTATGTGTACTGTATATATGGGTCTCACTAGTTTTTGTGCATTTTTCTTTTTCACTTGGGACTTTCAGTCAGCATTGTAAATAGTGTATATATTCATCATATTTGGGCTTTGGTGTATTTAGATTTTCTATAGTGGGGGGTTATCTCTAAATATTAGTGTATTGAAATATCCATTCTTAGTGGATACATACTTGCACCATCCTATCAAATTTTAGCCGTTTCATTAAATGGGAAATAGTATTTTTATTGATGAGTGAGTCAGAGGATGGGGAAATGTCTGTTAGCCAATTAAGATTGGCTGATAGATTTTTGAGGGAAGCTTGCAGATGAGGGAGTAGAGACCAGATGCCGGTTTAGATTTATGGGAAAGGTTTTAAGCAAATGAGTACAGGGAAAGAATTGGAAGAAGGGAAGAGAGGGGGCGCTATACACCCTGAGCATAGACCTTAACTGCAAATAGAAAAAGCAAAAAGTGGAAAAAATAGGATTCCCCTAAGTTGAAGATAAAAGAATGTTTTCAGCCCTGACTTATTAAATACAGTAGTTCTTCTAGCACAGATATACCAGACTGACACTAAGGGGAGGAGGAAATTGGTAGTTCAAAATATACTTTGTTTTTATGGGAAACCAGGAAGGAGGATGCTGGAGAGGGCAGACCCAGTTCCAGACTAGCCTTAAAAATAAATGCAAGGTGGTATAGTTTAAAATATGGGAGGGAGAACCGACAATCATGCCTGTCACAGATGAGAGTGGAGCATTTAATAGAAGGTCTCTAGCTATTCCAAAGAACATAGGAGGGGAAGAAAAAGGGTGTGTTGAGCTAACAAAGTTAATACTAGAGAGGATATTTATTTAATAATTACCAGTCTGGGTTGGAATGAAAGAAGATGGTAGGGCCAAGGTGAAATGGAGTCTCTGATACCATTTAGGAGCTAGCTACAGCTGCTAGCTAATGGACTGAGGGAACTGTAGAGAGTTAACAGGAAAAATTCAGCGGGAAAAGAACAGATTCGTAACATTTTGTCTTATAGCCAGACAGGGCTTTATAGATGACAGTTTGAGGACATGGGGAAGGTCAGTAGGGGTATTACCAAGGTAGAGTAGAACATCATCACATTACAATGACATTTTTTGGGGTATATCTTTATTTAATTTGGACTGTATATTGTCTGAGTTGCAAAGAGCTACTTCCAGATGCTCTAATGAGAGAATAAAGAAGAGTGGGGAAAGAGGACACTCCTGCCTTGCTCCTTGAAAAACACGAAAAAGGGGAAAAATTAAGAAGGATTTGGAAGGGGAAGAATAAATGGTCTGACCAGAAGCCATTCTATCCACGACCTTACACAAGAAGGACCAATTCATCCTTTCAAATGCCTTCTTTGCATTTAGAGAAACATATAAGACATGTAACATTGTCAACTGCATGATGGGACCTTACCTGGTTTAAGTAATAGAGCTGAAGTAAAAGAAGGGTTGGGGTGGGAGGAAGAAAGGGTCAAATTAAGCATCGGGAAAAGCAGGACTGAGAGCTACTTCCAAAAAGCAGATAAGATCTCAAGGGTGAACCCATTAGGCCCCATAGACTTTCCCAAACTCATAAAATCCAGGGCTTCTTTTAGTTCTTTAAGTATAAGGGGAACTTAAAGAAGTAGAGGCATTTGACCTCTTAAATAGAATCAGAGGAGGAGGATTAAGAAAGAGAACAGATCAGAGTAGAATTAAAAAAATATATATTGTGATATATGGCTGGCAATTTTCCTGGCCAATACTCCCAAGCCGCCAGATGTAGCTCTCCCTGCAACACGGAAGGTGCCCCGAATTCCAGCAGGGCCTCATGTACCTTGGAGTTTTAATTCCCAGCCCTGCTGGATACCATGGGGGCTTCCAGGGGACGCTGCAAGGAGCCTCAGAGACTTGTATCATCCGTATAGCCCGGAAGTACTTCCCAGTCACGGGGACAGAGGAAATGACGTAATTCCAGGCTAAAGAGAAGAAGGAATTTTCATCTGACCAGGAAATGCTGGGAAATCACATGGACTGAAGGATAGAAGCACTTCCGGGTCAAGGACTATCAAGGATTCTGGGAAACCCCAGCAAGTTGAGCTGAGTTGGGAAGAAGGGTGACGAAGCGTCTGGGAGTGTATTGTGAATTGTTTATTGTGGATTACTGTGGAGGTGGTGGTGCTTGTGCACACTTTATGAAATTAAATTAATTTCTGACTTTTATCTGGTGTGTGGTCTGCGGGTTCAAGGGGACAATAGCGCTCCCTATCTATCACAATGTATATATACAGTACAGGACAATATATATATATTTTGTCTGGATTAAAAGTAAGAGACCTTGGTTTTAATGGCTGAAATTGTAGCAAATGAATCACATTTCAGCCTGAAAGCCAGATGTTTACAGGGTCTATATCTAGAAACACAGTAGCGTATCCTGATACAGTGAACCAGAAACTCTGCACGATGCAGCAGCAGAGCATTTAACTCAGCCCTAGTGCTAGCAAGGAGAGTTTCATGCTCTTGGTTCACCACACATTAGTGTGATCTCCCTAAAAGCAAGAGACAGTTTTATGATCGGATATCTTTGGATGAGATTCATGTCTTAAGCCACTGGTAAAGGCAACAGTAGCAACACAAAGAAAATTTTTTATGGTAATCCACCAAAACACAGGATCTTGAATTGACCCAGTATTGATAGAAATAAATTCTTCAATCTTAGGCGCGATTATGAGATTAATTTAGGGTTCTGTACCAGAGATTCGCTGAGTTTTTATTGTAGTGCCTAGGAAACCAGACACAGCAAAAACATGAGTAACTTAGCACACCAGACAGGTTAATTAAACTTACACAAGCTGCAAAATAAAGGAAGGAGTGGATGTCCCACGAAAGGAAGATTTATCCAGGACTAGGTCAAGTACAGCATTGCCATCTGTGCCAGTAACAAACTCATAGTAATGGTTGGTATGTAAGAATCTGACCAGCCATATCTTGGAGGAAAGTGCCACAAAAGAGAGTGGGAGATTAAACAGTAATAAATCCAATCATTCTACCACCAAGCTCAGACAGGAGATAACAGTATCTACCATTAGAATCAAATCCAGAGCCCAGGACATTAAGCTAAATGCAGTGCTGCAAGTATCGCATCTACTCATTTGTGGGAGAAGGAAGATGACATTAAGACATTTTACTTCAACAAATGTGTCTCAATTTATCATGGCAAGATCAATGCAGTGTGTCAGTTTAAAATGTCAGTCACATGTAATCTTTATTCAGATGTTGACAAGGCTCTAATGTTCCAAGAAACTATATTTAAATTGACCATGGTCTGAAAAAAAAGCCAACAGTAAAGACAGGAAGATGTGCCAAAAGAGCCATGCGCACCCCTGTGGCAGTACATGCCCACCATTCACCCACAAACTCAAAAACCACATCTTAAACCAGACACGGCAGACCCCAAAGCACTCAACCCAACTGCACACTGAACTTGCATGAGTTTAGCAAAAGGTTTACGCTAAGAAACCTGGGAGAAGTCGTGCAAAGGCTTATAAGCAACATGTATATAACCTAGGGATGCAAAGTTTTGGAGGTGACATGCACTTGGTGCCCATTGGTAAACTGCAAGGTGTGCTGCATGCACACATCCAATTACTCAAATCCAGAAAAAAAAAGAAAAAAATATGAAATAGAAATTAATTGCTCTGGCACCCATTTCAGCAACTATGCAGAACATAAACTAAATGCCTAGCATCATCCTCACAGGGTAAACTGTAAGAACAATAATTAAAACATTTAAAAAAATGTCACCAAAACATAATCAGTCCTGATAAAATCCTTTTGACAAATAAATAAATATCAGGAGATCCATAGCCAGGTGAGCATCATAACAGTGGCATTTGGAAAAAATCATGGTGATGGCCCTTTGGAGAACTCAAAGCTCAAGACATCCAGTGTAGCTTTGCAGTGGAAAGGTGCCTAGTGATTCAAAGTCATCTAAAATTTTGTTCTCCTCGACTGGAGATGCACAGTAAAGACCTGATTGCAGCTGTTTTAGCCCGGAAGTCTTGATAAAAATAAATGTTATGTACATCAAATTTTCTTGACTCTCGATATAACTGTCAAGCATTCTTGATAAATGATAAACTGCGTTATAATAGTGAGATGTGTCATCCTCAGCACTATATTACACCCTATCTGTAATGGGCTGAAGGGAGGAAAGAGCAAGAAAAATATTTGGCCAGAGGAGACAAGGAAAGCCAGCATATCATTTCCTTCACTGACAATCCTTATGCTGACTACTCCAAGATTGTTATGGTACTGACGATCTACTGACAGTGACTCAACTTCCCCATTAATGTCAACGATTTCTGTAGTATAGCAGCTAGTCATAGCTTTAATGGAGATGACGTCTATCTGTAGCATCTTGAAGTCAGCCCTTAAGGCATTCAAATCAGCCTGAAGCTCGGAGTGAGTCTGCTGATTGATGCTATGTAAAAGGTTCACCTGATCCCCAACAAACGTTTTCATCTTCTCAAAAAAATAATCCATGAAGGGAGAGATGGCATTTTTCTCTGAGCTGCCTTCAGGTCAAGGTACTTTTTTATCCAGACTGCCAAGCTAGGAGCATGTTCTTTTTTGTGAAGTAACCATATTCAAAAGTACCAAGGTAAGCTGAATCTTATATGTTGTTTTGACAAAGTTTAGATGACAAGGACAATTAGTGGATAGCACAAAGTGGAAAGGTATCCATTAGTAATGTGTCATGTGATCCTCCATGTAATGCAAACTTAACTGACTCACTCATCAATAAAAATACTTCCCATTTAATGAAACAGCTAAAATTTAATGGGGTGGCATAACTAGGCCAGTATGTATCCACTAAGAATGGATATTTCGATACACTAATATTTAGAGGTAATCCCCACTATAGAAAATCTACAGTAAATACACCAAAGACTCAAAAATGTGTTAATGGACTGGATTGAAATTTGGTGACACTGTGGAATAACGAAAATTAGCTAACAAGTGATTTTTGCATTTGTTAATCTTTTTAATTTGTATTTAATAAAGTTATGCTATCTTACTGTGCTGACAGCGTGCTTTATGCAAATGAAGACTGCACCATATGGAATCGATGGGCCTCACAAATAATCACCAGTAATCAATTGGGTTGACATGTGACTTAAGACTGGGTTTTATGCAATGGAAAAAGAATCGTAATCATATTGTGAAATGGAAAGTTAAAGTGCCGCAAAGCTCAAGAAAGATGCAAGGCTCAATGGTTCGTAAATACTGTTTTTTGTTGTTGTCTACTAGAACTCTTATATGCGTGCATACTGTCATCTTAGTCACCCATTACGATTCATTAACTTGCAGCCCTCGGTCGCAAAAGTAAATACCAACCCCCCCATCCCACTCCAACTGTTTTATCATAGCACTTAAAACATTTATGGGGAAATAACCCCAACTCTCCTTGACTGTAGTGCTGCAAACTCCAAGGGAGAAATATCAGTCTTAGATAGTGGAGCTTGAATTTATAATGAGGAAGCAAAATTAATTGTATTGCACTTATGTATATCTACTTCAAGCATTCCTTTGGCATATACAGTACATTCACATCTGAAGACTTTAAAGGGGAAATGTCATACAGCTGACAAAAAGCATGAAAAGAAATGCTGTATCTGAGCAAGTGACATAAGCAAATGAAAATTGTAAACATCTACCAATAATAAAAATATATGCTCAAATTCCACATTATTCCTACTGACTACCCATTTCACTTTAAAAACACTTCTCTTTAAAATTGTGTTTTGCATTGAGCATCAACAAAATTCAGGTCAAAAAAGCAGAAAAATCTAATGAAGGAATATTTTACTCATGGGCAATTGTGTATAGCATGTTCAAGAATAAGCGGCACTAGTGATGTAATAATATTATTCTTACTTACTAGTAGTTCTACCCGTACAGGAGGGTTGAAATCTAAGTAACTAATGTAGACCTCCTTGTAAGCAGCATTAAGTTTCTATTGCACCATCCACTGGAATGCATTTTGTAAAGCCTGTAGTAAATGCATTGCACTTTTCATTAGCATCACATTAGCACTATTTCAACGAATACCATATCACAGAAAAATAGCAACGGACGACACAGAGGTACATAGATGCTTGTACTTTTATTAAGATGAATTCATTGACTGACGTCTTTATCCACGGCAGCTTGCAACTTTTGAGATACAATTCATTAAATTTCTTTTGTTTTTTTTTCCAACTGGAGTAAAAGTAGGTGAAGTGACTTGCTTATGGTCACACAGTTTCAGAAGCAGGATTCAAACCCACATCCTCAGTCCTATTTCCAAAGCCTTAACCACTACACCACACTTCTAGCCAATAACATTAGCCCCTAGACCTACAAATATTGTATACAGAAAAGCATTTAATTAATTACACAGTACTTCTGACTATACCTGAATAACCAAAAGCACTATAACTGACACCCAATGTGTGACACAATTTTCTGGATGAAGCTGGGTAACACAGCTAGTGTAAAAATAAAATTAAACAAAATTTTAGAGATATAAAATTATTAAAAATATCTTGCAGACTCATGACAGTGTCCTTCCTTGTGCCCAGTGTTATTGAGATCTCCATGCCTATTATCTTCGAATCCTTGAATTAAAATGGTTCGAGAATGAGGTGAGATTCATGAGAATGAGATGAGGTTTTTTTGAGAATGAGGTGATGTTCCCCAAAAAAAAGTGCCATTACAGACAAATAGTACTGGTGATTGCCTGTAGGCAGTGTGGAAGAAGAACTAAATTTGCAATGGTAAAAGTAACATGATCGCAAACCCACTTTACAGCAGGGTGTGGCTGGTTGCCCTTCTTCAGGCCCATTCTGGAATAGTGACAGTGTATTTTGTTTGAAGCACAATAGCTTATAGAATTATATTTATGAAATAAT
The DNA here is from genome assembly GCF_016835505.1 of Polypterus senegalus. Lineage (NCBI taxonomy): Eukaryota > Metazoa > Chordata > Cladistia > Polypteriformes > Polypteridae > Polypterus > Polypterus senegalus. Next base: position 59,297,674 of record NC_053167.1, on the reverse strand, counting down.
AATACAACACTGCAACTCATATGGTAGTGCCACCTTAGTGTATCATCAGAAATGGTATGTAAAATAGGTGGTTTATATAAAAAATAAAAGCAGAAGATGAATTAGAAGATAAAACACTAAACAAGGCATGTTCACCAAGAAATGAAAAGTAATTTGTTGAATGAGCATCTCCCAGAATCATTGAATAAATGTTTTTATGGTGTGTTCTACTACATGGAGCCTCAGGCTCAGTTTGGGTACTTCTCCTTGCAGTTACCATCTTTTCATCATTATCATCGCAAAGGGAGAAGACATGCTGTTGGGTCAATTGGTGTCTTTTAGTTTTACCAGTGTGGCTATACGTTTGGCCATGTTTGAGTCCTGTGTTGGACTCAATTTGTGGCAATTTCGAAGATGAAAATCTGCTGCCAGAATAAAGATTATCAGCTTAATAGAACTGAATTATACCTAGCAGCCAAAAATGCAAAAGAAAAAAAAAAAAGCTTTAATAAAAAAGCCATAATTGCAACTAAACATAAAGGAGACAGAATTGCCATTGCCACCTGCTGTAATAATACATTATATCTAATCATGCAAACACTATATAAGAAAGAAATGGTGCAGAAATATTTCAGCTTTACACCTTATTTAAAATATAATCTCTAAACAATTTGGTCACAAATATGTTGCATAAAAATTCTTCCAAAATGTGCAACTGGAGTAATGTTTTATCAAAATATTGCAAAAAAAAAAAAAAGATTTTTTTCTTTTATTTCCTTCCTTCATACTTGCAATTCTAATCAGACTCAGAAAAAAAGATCATTTTGTGGAGGACTCAGATTACATTAAGCCTTATATCTGTGTAGACACTGCTTCAGAGAGTTCTTTGATCATAGAATATTCAGAAAATTTTAGTAAATCTATCAGCAGTGTCAAGTGAATCTAAATTAGACCTTTCAGGACAATGTTTTTTTTCTTATACAAATATCCTTCAGTCCATTAAATGTTTTGACTTTTCTTACTTTTATCTATTGTCAAATTCTTGTAATATTTCTGACAACTTGATACATTTGTTGAATGAAAACTGATAAGAAATAACTCAAGGAAAGTAAAGCAACAGGAGTAACTAAGGTGTGCGTGTGTGTGTGTGTGTTTGGGGAAGGGGGTGGTTATGTTGTCAAAGGGAACAGTTTTGAAGCTGATTAACATGACTGATATTTCCATCTATCCATTTATTTCTTTTACTGAGTTATAGGCAACCCTGGCCCATTCTTGAAGCATTAAAAAGAGAAATACATCAACATAGCAGTTCATTACCAGTTACATTCCTTTATAACAGGCAAATCTCAAGCTGCCAGTTGACCTTGGGTACTCTTTGGAAATCTGTGAGGATATATGAATGCATCAATGCTGCCCAAATTGGTGTCAGAAGAATGTTACACACCTCAAACAAAAATTGGCCAGACCTGATATTGAACCCAGGTCATGCGAGTTATAAAGCAGCCACCACTAATAGCACTGACCCTAGCTAAAAATGATGTTTAATTATCTTCTTAAAATTTCAGTTTCAGGGAATAATGAGTTATCCACTACAAACACAGCTAAATAGTAAATCATGATGCATTTGACCTGGAGGCAGGTGACCTGTGACCCTTGTTGACACTCCTTCATAATGTCATCCTTGGTGGTCGCTGTCTGGGCTGCACTCCTCTCCAAGGTGTGTGTGGGAATTGCTGGTTTAAATATTTTCTTTAAATCGGCTCAGGGATGTCACAAGAATGGGGAATTTGGGTTATGGTGGGGTAGTGATAGGGGTCCTGTTCTTAATTGCTGAACTTCTTTGTTTTTCTGTTCTTCACAGATAGAGCTATATTGTTGAAAGTGTATTTCTGTGAATCCTGTATTTTCCTTGCCACAATCTGAAAATGTAACAAAATTTGGTTTCCAAAAAAGTTTTTTTCTTTTTTCTTTTATTATGACTAGATGCTTCATATAACATACTATCAGACTATGCTAAAAATGAACTGATTTAAAGAGCAAAGACAAACTATGATTTGCTTCTGTAGCATGATCTTCCTACTATAAGAGGTGCCCCTTCAGTCTTGGCTTTTAAATTCAGACTGACGCCTCATTACTTCAGTTTAGCATAACCTGAGTAGAGCTGCCGATTAACTGTACATACTGCATCTTTGTTGTTGGTCAAGTACCAAAATATAAGTAATGTGATATTTATAAACTGTTTCTTTTCTCTGTATTTTCATGTGGCACTTGGAGCCACTGCTCTACAACCAAGTTTTTTGCCTGCTATTGAAAAGTCATCTCAGATAAAGGAGCTCTGGAATCACTGGGTAGAAGGATCTTGTCATCAAACTGGGAGCCCAGCACTGACTCAACTGTAGAATGGCCAATATAGGGAAGGCAGCTAGTTGGCAGAGGTCTTCAGGACTCAGACTGTGCCTGGCTTGTCTGACTCCTCTTCTACAACTTGGCAGTGGTTCTGCAATTACCTGATGGACAAATATTGTTTGTTATTTATGTTAGTAGGTTTCTACTTTGTTTTTGATGTATTTGAACAAATCTGTATCCTCATATGTAATAGTCTTATAATTTGTGCATAGTATAATAGTGAGATTTGTCATGGCACTCTGCTCCTGCACTTGGCAGAATAAAATACTCTCTACTGTTGTATTTTGTGGTGGCAATGATAGATTGGTCATCTAGCTCTGTGAAGAGGATTACTTGTCTTCTGTTTTCTGTTTCATGTATTGTATTTATCCTATTTTTGACATCCATTGCATGCCCAGCCTACCTGTAAGGGGGTTTCTCACTGAATTGACTTTCCCAAGAATTCTTCCATTTTTGGGGTGGATTTTTTTCTGCTCTTCCTAGAGTCAAGACTGTGAAGCCATTAAAACTGGGCCTGTTAAAACCCATTGATGCATTCCTTGTGTGGTTTCGGGCTGTACAAGACATAAACTGTTGTTGTTATTGTGGATTAGTATTTCAAATAACTACTAAAAGATATCTTGCTTTATGCTATGTTCCCTGTTATAAATTCATTATTTACAGCAAATGTAGGGACTAAAAGTAATTTATTGTATAAACCAATGATTATTACAATTTAAATATTAACAAGAATTGGAATACTCATTTACTGTACAAAAGAATAGAATAGGTATACAAAATGAGCACATGCAGTCACATTGCTGAATTATTTAATTAGCTGAACCATGCATTTTCTGAAAACATGTTAAGTAGAGAATCCTTTGGAACACCAAAAGAAAAAGGCTATAGTTACAGTGTGGTTCATAAGTATTTAGACAGTCACATAATGATTGGTTTATTTCAAATCAATTGTGGTGGTGTACAGAGCCAAAATTATGAAAATTGTGTCACTGTCCAAATATTTCTGTTTTGTTCAGCTATTGGTGAGTCTGATGAAACATTCCTAAATGCCAGGTCACATTACGCAACTTTTACAGTGACATTCAGTCATAGCCTTCATTTACATAATCTTAGTGAGTCAGAGGTAGACAGCGGCACTCTCTCATGAAGGCTAGCTGCATAATGTACCATTCCCAGTGACTCACTCCAACTAGTCCATGAGTTGCTCAGATAAAATCAAACTTATTTTTAGTCAGGGGGAAGGCTCTGTGTGCCTAAGATCTGACAATTAATGAATGCTCATCTTGAAGTACAATGAATAGAATGTGACTACGAAGAATAAGGAACATGGGTATTTCAGACTTCACACACAGAAGTCTAACATCTGGCTCCTTCAGGTAGAATGTTACAGAAAGGGGTGAGCTTGACTGTTTTGGATGGTCAACATTGAGTCACTAAATTTGACATGCTCAGCGATTTTCAAGCATGTTAACAGACATCACTTGTAAAATGACATGCCCTGGCAAATAGATCATCAACAGTCGGCAAGTCTAACTCACCCAATGGCTAAAAGTTGTGTGATGTGACACTGTCTTAAGTCTAATATCATTCAGGCCTGCTTAGCTTACTTACTACATGCATACACTATATGTGTGTGTGTATATACTGTATACTGCATATATTGTGACTATATTGAGGCACTACTGCAGACTATGAAAACAACAAAGGCGGCCCAGGTAACTAAGGAAGGGTGGTTTATTAACACAAAAATGTAACTTTTTTAGGTAATATACAAGGATTTACTATACTATAATATAATAATGAAACGAGAGCCTCTCTGAGCCTACCCAACACAACAGATCCCCTCTCTAGCCCTATTAGGTGGCAGATCCACTTTTGTTTGCATTGAAAACATTCAATGATTCCTCTTTACTTCCTGCTCACCCTTACAAACCCACATTCATCACTCGTCTTAATGCCAGGTGGGTTCTCGCAAACTACTCACAGGCAATTCCAAGTTTATCTGAACACTAGACCAGAATCATGGACCATTTCAGTTGGTTTAATATAAAAGGGCTAGACAATCTCGCAGAGGACAGTCTTTGACATGTGATCCTGTCTTGTGTTCCCTACTGTACTTCTATTATTAATTTGTTGATACCAGGTAATTACTGAATATGTACTATACGATTACTTCAGGGGATTCTTTAACCTTCCATTAATTTTGCATTCTTGCAAAGAGAGGTTACTGCTGGTAGCTAACAGAGAGTAACTCTGGCTCTAGCCCTTCACAATATATACACTTAGGAAATGAACATACTTTGTATTTTCATGGTGCTCATTTCCATCTCATATTAATACTGAGTTTAAAATTGCCAGGTGTCCTATAAACATACATATTTTCAGACTAAATGGAATTTCTCAATCTTGTCTTTAGTCTATGCTTAAGAGAATCTTTAGTTGTTATCTTTCGATTATTCCGAGGTGTAGTCTTTCCACTTTGAGTGTAAGCTACAATGAGTTATTATGGAGTGAGGCAGTTTCTGCTGTGTGCACTAACATTGTATGTATGGGATATTCACTTGCATTTGTGTGTGTGTACATGTGGCCCAATCCAGGTAAGTAAAATTATTATCCAGGAGAGTATGGCTCTCACAGGAACAATAGCCATTTATCTATTAAATAAAAAGTCCTCTGTCAATATGTTCAGTGCTGCTCCATTCTAAATTAAAATAAGCAACTACTTTTGAGTTATATTCTTCCTTAGAAAACATTGTGATTCTTGCTCATAACAATAAAAAGTGCCAGATCAATGAATATATTTTATAGTATTATTCTGGACTAGCATTTTATTAAAAGAGTGTTATGTTTTTCCAGAATGTTTGGAAAACCTCATATGTACAATAGTTATTTACTTCTTCCCCTGCACATATAAAAGAAATGTGCCTCTCATATTTTTATATATACCTATTTCAAGCTATATCATAACATAGACTAAAACATAATGGTTTTCCATACTGTAAATGTGCACAATGTGCTCAATGCTACTGTGGTAAGCTTTGCTCCTTGCAATCCACTAATGGAAAACAGCTCAGAAAATGGATGAATGTTATTTCTCACATTTGGCATATGCATGGTTTAAAATGTATCATTTATATTTGTCTGTCATTAGAAACACAGTGATCGACCAGAAGCTATTTTAACAGAAGAATATGTCATGTAATTATCTGAATGTTGTGAACTATTCATCACAAAGGTACAGAAACAGGATGAGTAAAGATTTAATGGTTGCAGCCTGTATTACTTTTTCAATGTTGTCCAAATAAAACCTAGGAGAGATCATTCACTAACTGTTGAATTCTTTGCTGCCCATATTGTTAATGCAAACTAGCTTACAATTCTTGTAATATGAAGGTGAATACTACAATTAGAGGTTTAATTATTTTAGAAGGATTTATTATAATTCAGTGTTCAATACAAATTCAGATTTTGGATGCACCATTTTAAATATGTGTATAAATTTGAACAATAAAATAAAATGTGTATAAATTTGAATAATAAATGAATTTTTTTTCATATGAATTAGTTTCTGCACAATAAATGTTAAAGTTAAAAGGTTAGCAGTTACATCGTCAAGCTACATGGCCCTAGCTCAGAGTTGTGTCATCTTGTATGATTTTCAAAAATCAAGATTGCAACTGTAATGCAAAATAATTGCATAGCTTGGGTATTGGGTACTCCACTAAAGAAATAATTTCACAATCTCAAAAGAAGCTATGTGATTTGAGCCACTTTGATGTAAGGTTGGCTGGGGAATCTTCACATTTCCAATTTACAGGGAAAATTTAATGGAGAAAAGTTGTGTACACACCTTTATATTTGGTATGCATAACATTTAAATTAATATTTGTACCTTTCTGCCTTATAAGCTAATGTTTGTTCTTAACTGGAAGCTCTTTAATTGGGATTTCAGCTGAGCAAATAAAAATGCAGTTTATTTATATCAAACCCTGCAATTATCTAGTGTATTAATTGTAATAAATCATCTCTAATTCTGTATTTGTATTAAACTATGTCAGTGTCAGCTTTTATTGTTCATCTGTCTAGCTAAAACTAAAGAGGTATTTTTTGCCATTTGTAGATAAGGACATTGTTTGGGCAGACAGATAGCATAAGGAATGTCGCAATGGGCTTTAGCAGGTCCCCTTTTTTTGACAGCTCCCCAACCAGAAGACAAGAAAAGCATTCAAGAGCAATTGTACATCATAAAGAATGAATCGAAGTAAGAAATGGCAAAGCTACAATCTTACTGTAAATTACAATGCTGTTTTTGTAAGTGGCAGTAGCTACATTATCTGCAAGTAATTTTTGAAAGGTTGTTTTCTCAGAGGATTAATACAGCCTCTTAGCTTACTGTAGCATTGTACTTGTTTAGAGTTCTTCATTTGTCATTATCAGTGGTTTTAATTTTGTAGTGTAATATTTAATGATAACATTCTTTCATTCAAGGTGAATTTAGTTCTGTAATATTTCAACAAACCTCCAATGACGAAAGAAAACATTGGACGATTTCCCTTGCCTGGACGCGGGTCACCGGGGCCCCCCTCTGGAGCCAGGCCTGGAGGTGGGGCTTGATGTCGAGCGCCTGGTGGCCGGGCCTGCACCCATGGGGCTCGGCCGGGCACAGCCCGAAGAGGTAACGTGGGTTCTCCTCCCCATGTGCTCACCACCTATGGGAGTGGCTAAGGAGGTTGGGTGCAGTGTAGGTTGGGTGGTGGCCGAAGGCGGGGACCTTGGCGGTCTGATCCTCAGCTACAGAAACTGGCTCTTGGGACGTGGAATGTCACCTCTCTGAAGGGGAAGGAGCCTGAGCTAGTGTGCGAGTTTGAGAGGTTCCAGCTAGATATAGTCGGACTCACCTCGATACACAGCTTGGATTCTGGAACCAATCTCCTTGAGAGGAGCTGAACTCTGTACCACTCTGGAGTTGCCCCTGGTGAGAGGCGCCGAGCAGGTGTGGGCATACTTACTGCCCCACGACTTGGAGCCTGTGCGTTGAGGTTTACCCCGGTGGAAGACAGGGTGGCCTCCCTCCGCCTTCGGGTGGGGGGAAGGGTCCTGACTGTTGTTTGTGTGTATGCGCCGAACAGCAGTTTGGAGTATCCACCCTTTTTGGAGTCCCTGGAGGGGGTGCTAGAGGGCGTACCCTCGTTCTGCTGGGAGATGCTCACGTGGGCAATGACAGTGAGACCTGGAAGGGCGTGATTGGGAGGAATGGCCCCCCGATCTGAACCCTGTTTTGTTATTGGACTTCTGTGCGCGTCATGGATTGTCCATAAAGAACACCATGTTCAAGCATAGGGGTGTTCATATGTGCACTTGGCACCAGGACACCCTAGGCCTCAGTTCGATGATCGACTTTGTGGTCGTGTCATCGGACTTGCAGCCATATGTCTTGGACACTCAGGTGAAGGGGCGTAGCTGTCAACTGATCACCACCTGGTGGTGAGTTGGCTTCGATGGTGGGGGAAGATGCTGTGAGGGTCTCCTAGGAACGTCTGGCAGAGTCCCCTGTCAGAAGTAGCTTCAACTCCCACCTTCGGCAGAACTTCGACCACATCCCGAGGGAGGTGTGGGACATTGAGTCCAAATGGGCCATGTTCCGTGCCTCTATTGTTGAGGCAGCTGACCGGAGCTGTGGCCGCAAGGTGGTCGTTGCCTGTCGTGGCATCAATCCCTGAACCCATTGGTGGACACCGGCGTTAAGGGATGCTGTCAAGCTGAAGGAGTCCTATAGGACCTTTTTGTCCTGTAGGTCTCTGGAGGCAGCTGATAGGTACCGGCAGGCCAAGCGGAATGCGGCTTTGGTGGTTTCTGAGGCAAAAACTCGGACATGGGAGGAGTTTGGGGAGGCCATGGAGAACGACTTTCGGATGGCTTCGAGGAGATTCTGGTCCACCGTCCGACGTCTCAGGAGGGGGAAACAGTGCAGTGTCAACACCGTATATGGTGGGGATGGTGAGCTGCTGACCTCGACTCGGGACATTGCGGGTCGGTGGGGGGAGTACTTCGAAGACCTCCTCAATACCACTAACATGCCTTCCAATGAGGAAGCAGAGCCTGGGGACTCTGAGGTGGGCTCTTCCATCTCTGGGACTGAGGTCACCGAGGTGGTCAAAAAACTCCATGGTGGCAGGGCCCCGGGGGTGGATGAGATACGCCCGGAGTTCCTCAAGGCTTTGAATGTTGTAGGACTGTCTTGGTTGACACTTCTCTGCAACATCGCATGGACATTGGGGACAGTGCCTCTGGATTGGCAGACCGGGGTGGTTGTCCCCCTCTCTGCCCAGAGGGGACTGGGCAGTCTAATGGTCTGGAATCCCTACAGATTTTATTTTTTTCTCCAGCCGTCTGGAGTTTTTTGTTTTTTCTGTCCACCCTGGCCATTGGACCTTACTCTTATTCTATGTTAATTAATGTTGACTTATTGTATTATCTTATTGTGTCTTTTATTTTTCTATTCTTTATTATGTAAAGCACTTTGAGCTACTGTTTATATGAAAATGTGCTATATAAATAAATGTTGTTGTTGTTTAAAAAGGGGGACCGGAGGGTGTGTTCCAACTACAGGTGGATCACACTCCTCAGCCTCCCTGGAAAAGTCTACTCAGGGGTTCTGGAGAGGAGGGTGCATTGGATAGTCGAACCTCAGATTCAGGAGGAACAGTGTGGTTTTCGTCCTGGTCGCGGAACAGTGGACCAGCTCTACACCCTTAGCAGAATCCTAGAGGGTGCATGGGAGTTTGCCCAACCAGTCTACATGTGTTTTGTGGACTTGGAAAAGGCATTCAACCGTGTCCCTCGGGGAATCCTGTGGGGGGTGCTCTGGGAGTATGGGGTACCGGACCCCCTGATAAGTCAGTCCCTGTACAACCAGTGTCAGAGCTTGGTCCGCATTGCCGGCAGTAAGTCGAGCCCGTTTCCAGTGAGAGTTGGACTCCGCCAGGGCTGCCCTTTGTCACCAATTCTGTTCATAACTTTTATGGACAGAATTTCTAGGCGCAGCCAGGGTGTTGAAGGGATCCGGTTTGGTGCACTGTTTTTTGCAGATGATGTTGTCCTGTTTGCTTCATCAGGCCGTGATCTTCAGCTCTCTCTGGATCGGTTCGCAGCTGAGTGTGAAGCGGCTGGGATGAGAATCAGCACCTCCAAATCTGAGACCATGGTCCTCAGCCGGAAAAGGGTGGAGTGCCCTCTTAGGGTTGGGGAGAGATCCTGCCCCAAGTAGAGGAGTTCAAGTATCTCTGGGTCTTGTTCACGAGTGAGGGAAGAATGGAGCGTGAGATCGACAGGTGGATCAGTGCGGCATCCGCAGTGATGCGCGCTCTGCATCGGTCTGTCGTGGTGAAAAAAGAGCTGAGCCATAAGGCGAAGCACTCAATTTACCAGTCGATCTACGTTCCTACCCTCACCTATGGTCATGTGCTATGGGTATTGACCGAAAGAACGAGATTCCTCCGCAGGGTGTCTGGGCTTTCCCTTAAAGATAGGGTGAGAAGCTCAGTCATCTGGGAGGGGGTCAGAGTAGAGCTGCTGCCCCTCCGCATCGAGAGGAGTCAGATGTGGTGGCTCGGGCATCTGATCAGGATGCCTCCTGGACGCCTCCCTGGTGAGGTGTTCCGGGCACGTCCAACTGGGAGGAGGCCCCGGGGAAGACCCAGGACATGCTGGAGGGACTATGTCTCCCGGCTGGCCTGGGAACGCCTTTGGGATTCTCCCGGAAGAGCTGGAAGAAGTGGCCGGGGAGAGGGAAGTCTGGGCCTCTCTGCTTAAGCTGCTGCCCCCGCGTCCCGACCCCAGATAAGCAGAAGAGGATGGATGGATGGATGGAATATTTCAAGAAAGTGAGGCTTCCTTATGTACAATAAAAAAAGCTAAAAGTGGTGTGGTACTTCTGTGTACTCCTGTGACTGGTAACTATTTCTTGTTTGGTTTGCATTTTCTGTGTCGATGCGAATTTTCCTTCAGGTAGTTCAACACCATCCACACAAAAGATACAGTATGCTGGTTATGTTGATAAATAATTGCAAAATTATTATGTGGGTTTGTGCACAAGTACACCCCTTATAAAATACCTGCAATGATTGTTGTCTGCTTTGTATCCCGTTCTTTCAGGACTATGATTTGTATTAAGTGGGTTGATACTGTTATGTCTTTATACTGGCTTTATCTACCCTGTTTTCTTGGTCGCCTGTAAAGCTACCACCAAAAAGGCAATGAAAATGAAAGAAACTTGCACCCAAACAATATGCAGTAAGGAGAATGTTTTAAGTGCTTCTGTGTCTTCAGAAAGAATGCCTTGTGATTATTAAATTTGGTTGACAGTAAATTACCCAAGGCTCTGTGGTATAGCGGGTTCACGATTCACGTCAAGAGGCTAGTTTTAAATAAATAATCGCCGCGCTTGCAGCTTAGCGAGGCGGTATGGTGGTTGAGTGGCTGAAGCAGTTCCAGGGGGATTCATGGTGTGGGCGTTTCTCACCCAAGCGTACAGGTGAGAGATCGTCCACATCGTTCCCAGGAGCTGCTGATTGCCACGGCTGCCACGTCCTGCTTATAAATAGAAGCATGAGGTGGCTAAAAAAGGAGAAAAAAGGAAGGAAGGAAAACGAGCCGGAGTTTGCAGGAGAGCAGGAAGCAGGAAGCCGCGTGGAGAAGAGGGAAAGAGCTGGTGTGAGCGAGCTTTGGCGAGCAGGCAGGCAGCTGGACAGTGAGCCCTACCAGGGGTGTTTGGCCAACACCTAGGGCAGCTGGAAGTGGTTGCTCCTGCTGAGCATTTTAGGAAAGAACGGGAGTGACTGGCAGAAGGACGGCTGGCAGCATAAGGCCGAGAAGGCAGCGGGAATCGGAAGGCTTGGGCGGTGAATTCCCTGACGTGGGCGTCCTGGTCGCCAGGGAAGCCAAGTCTCGATCTTGGTGAGCTGAACCGGAGCCAGGGATCGGAAGGCCACCAGATCAGATATGTAGAAAGAAGGTCAGCTGCAGGTATGGCGACTCTGTTGCAAAGCCCGATGGGAGAAGCAGGAGAGCCGCCAGGTAAAAAGACACCGGCTTTGTGTTGTTAAGGATTGCTTCCAGCATTATTTTAACCTCATTGTTTTTAAAAGACTTTTTTCTATTGGATTTTAACCTCCATTTCACTTCTGTTTTTATGGATTATTTATTTAATGACTTTGGAGGCACTGCACTTTATTTATTTGGACACTTTGTTTTTGTTGATGTTTTTAATAAAAGCACTTGGCACCTTTTTGCTCCATTCCCTTGCTCCATTTGTTGTGCCTCACTGCCGAGCTCATCGGTGACATTACCGACGGTGTTGTGTTCAAGGGCTCTCGGACAGACGATGGGAGCATGCAGTGAACCCGCATCGCCACAGGCTCTAGTTTTTTAGGATATATGACAATTGTTTACCTACATAGTTTACAATCGGAGTACAATTAAGTTTTTAGAATTGTTCAGGTCACACTGTGATGAAGACAAGTGCATTGAACTGGCAATCTTGTGTATTAAAGTCCAGCACTTTGCCTGTACACCAAATATCGGTCCTATATATATATTAATATAAAAATAAAAGAAAATGAAAGAAAGTAAGGGTTCTTAATGAATTATCCAGGATCCCAGCCAGCATCTGAAGGGAAGCATAGGGAAGCTTAAGATGATGCATACTGTTTATGACAGCAAGAAAACATAGCTGATAAACTTGTCTGAGACATGCTAACATGAATCTGTATAATACTTGTAGTTAAAGTGCCAAATACTGTATGCCTAAGAAAAACTTTGTTCCACTTTTTTAAAATGCAGAAATTGCACAAGCGCAACTGAATATCTGACAATAATTCAGTGTTTTAATGTGAAATAAAGCTGGAGATAACTGTGATTGACTAATTGCACAGAATAGTTGCAGTATAAAAAAGAAAAATGAAGTCATCCCTTCAAAACATTCATTTTAACAGGGAATACCACTAAGCCAATAATTAGTGTTTGTAAAAAATTAAAAGGTTTAAGATCCATAAAAAGCATCAATGATCTCAAATCAATTATAATTAAAAACAAATGGTCCAATCCTTGATCTCTTTGGCCAAGAGAATCTATATTCATTTTTATAAGAAAAAATAAAAATAAATCTAAATGATAAATCTTAAACAAAATATACAACTTAAATACCCTAGATACAGTTTACTCTTTTTAAATACCTTTCTCGATGTTATGCAATTTTCCCTCTGAGAGATACTGTATTTACAATTTGTAGTTGTTGATGATGGGTTGGAGTTACTTCTATTTTTGCTGCTTTTGGGGGTTTTATTTTGCCTCTGAAACATTTTACCTTAGTTGGTCACTGCCTCTTACTGAGTTATTTCAAAAGCATGTCCAAAATTATTATAGACTTTTTAATATCTAATTTGAATTCTGAACATTACTAACCCTCCAAATCTCTATTCGTCTATTTCTCTTTTAAAGTACTAGTCTTATTCTGGAAACGATTTGGTTAAAAAGGGAAGTAGTAAATCAAACTGTGGTATTCATACCTCATCTGAAGGAGGATGCCTATTTTTATAAACAAGACAAGATGCTAAACATAGTGATTTAAAAATGAGGACACCAGAAACATTAAATATTTCACATATTACTTTAATCATGAATGTAATACTTTGCTAACCAGTCAGCAATTAAACAAAGGCAGGAAGGAACTAAGCAAATGCTTTGGGCAGAAAAAATAATTGACATTTGTTCCAATGTATATAAATATTTGTTTATTATCAAAGAAAGCCCTTCTGCATGATTATTTCCTACAGCAAGCTGGAAATATATCCAGGACTGGTTATTGTGTTGCTACATGACAGTAAGTACCTGCTTGCATGATCAATTGAAGGCTGACTTACACTTTAAAAATATATATATAAATACATTTCAAACACACTTAATCAAATTCAGCATTATAGTAGTGCTGGAGCCTCTCTTTGGAGCACAGGGCACAAGACAAAAAAGAGCCCTGCACTAGGTGGTAGTCCAATGCATCACCCACTCAGGCCAATTAACTAACATGGACTTTTTTGTTGAAGTAGGAAGAAAACTGGAGTATCTAGAACAAAACATACACAAACAGGAAGGGAACGTGCAAATGTCACATAGACAAATAATGGCAGCAGGACTCAAAATTGGTAGACTGAACCAATGGGACAAAAGTATTAAAACGCTGTAATACAATGCCACCCTGCTCATATTTTATTCAGTATCAAAATTATGGATTTTCTTTCAAAAAGGAAAATGGTGAAGCTCACACTTAACAGTATAAGTCCAGTTCTATCTTTTGAACCCTGTGGGCCTAGTGCTCAAACACATTATACACCAATGTTATTCCATTTTTCTAGTTTATAATTGCACTTCTCAGTTTGGTACCAGAACTCTACAGTTTAAGCCAATGCCATTCTCTCTTTTATAAAAATTTGACCACTGCTTCATAATAAAAGCAAGTATGCATACTACTGTAAATGTAACGTTGTAGAGATCACTGGCAGAACATCATCATTATCATTTATTTAGCAGACACTAAATGCTGCTAATAATGGCAAAAAAATATAATATATATCAGAGATTGGAAAGAAAGTCACAAGTTCTAAAATGATAAAAAAAAATTGTGTACAAAAAGCTTATTATTAAAGGTAGTTTTGTGACTTGATGAAAACTACATTACTGTACTTTAAGAATGTACAGCTAGTTTACTGCAGAGGAAAGGCATACAGCTGTAGAGTGATAGAAGAGAGCAGAGAGGGAGAAACACCAAACTGTCCCCAAGATGACTGAGCAAAGAGGTTATAATTTTATAGGGAGATTGCTCCATCTGTCCAGGAGCTACAGTACTTAAATACATCTTCTATGAGACAAAATGCAAACTATAAACATCTAATGCATTGCAGGTTTAGTGTTTAGCTTCACATCCTGATCCATACATAATGGCATCTCTAACTTTTTCCCAATCCTGATGTTACCTGTAATCCCTGATTAGTATGTATGATAGACAATACACTGAATTATTGCCCCAACTGCAGGGTCCTGCATTACTTACATTTTAAGCAATTGTGCTGAAATTGTTTTGAACTTGATTTTTTGCTGCTTCTACAACAACATTTCAACATTGAATGAATCAACTTTGAATCATCTATCGAATACTACCACTCGGACTGCCTCCTTTAATAATAATAATATGGACAGCGGTAGTGATGCCTGTGAACCCCAATCCCTCTAGCTAGTAATGTTCATGAAATCTAATCATACATGTCAACTCATGAGAGCAGAGAAAGGTAGTATAGATAACAAATGTGACAGAAGCATTCAGCCAATGACAAAAAGGCCAACATTTAAAAAACACCTAAATAGCTGGGTACTTTGGCTATCAATTTACAAATTCAAGACCATGAATTAAATTGAAACTTGAAAATATTCAGATCAAAAACTATTGCTTACTATGGCAAATACCAATCAATCAATCAATCAACATTTATTTATATAGCACATTTTCAAACAAAAAAATGTAGCTCAAAGTGCTTTACAAAATGAAGAATAGAAAAATAGAAGACACAATAAAAAATAAACATAAGTCAACATTAATTAACATAGAAAATACATTTTAGGCAATGTATAAGTTTTTGGCCTATGTTTTGTTCTTTTTAACAGTTTTATTTAGTGACTCAACAATTAAAACAAATCCTTAGAAATAACCCTGGAATAACATTGCTGCATTGTATAGCTACTTGCATGCAAATCAGTATCACCAGGTGCCTTACTGGGAAATCAGAAATATTACAATGTGCAAATAGGGCATGCATTTTTCACCTTAATAAGAGGATACCTGTCTGTGTCCCCTTCTGGTTGTAAGGTCTCTGTCACTTCAACAGATGGTGCATCACAAACATTTGTAGTAATGCATTTTATTACTAGAAATGATTATGATGCTTCATCTGTTGGAATGACAAATGCAATGCACTCTATTTCTACATGCATTGCAAAATACATTTCAATAGATGGTGCACTGCAATCCTTAACGCTTACATTGATTACTTAGATTTCAACCCATATTAGACTGGTAGCACGGCTAGTAAGAGATAAGTTGTTAAAGCACAGAAACAGACAAAAGAATGTTAACTACACTGGAGACTTTGTTTTTTTTCCCCCAAGATATTTTTGACAAGAGAGCTGAGATACAGGAGTAAATATGTAGAACACTCCAATAAGGTGTCTGTATTGTGTAATGTAAAAGAAAATCTGTGATGTTGATTTAATATTGCAACAAATCACAACACTGCATTTCTCTCTTGTTCTACCATGTTCTAACAGTGACATGTACTAACAAAATTGTATTTCATTCTGTTTTATCATGGCACATCTCTATCACAATTAATAATGATATGTAGGTGTACAGGAGCATTGGCTTTTTCAAAAATTTAAGGGTTTGCGTTGATAAAAAAATATAGTGGGTTCATTTCAGAGTTCTTGTCATGTGTAGATAATCAAATAAATAGCTACCTGCACATATGAGTAATGATGAGCAGGAAGCCACTGTCGCTGTCTGCTAATTCAAATCTCACTTTGTTGGTTATATATAACATCACAAAATAATAGGGTGTGCTAAGTAAAACTGACGAGTTTCCTTTCACATACACAGTTTTTCATAACTGATGCTTAACTGTATTTCACATGAGATTCCAAAAATGTCAAAACTAATTAAAAAGGGTGTTTGATTTTTAAAATTTGTTTGGAGGGTTAAAAGAAAGGATCATTGCTCTTTGAAGGATTGGCAACTCTGTACATCCGTTTTGGATTGTATATTTTTTAGAAAAGTGTCTAGATGAAAATATATTGGAAATTCAACATGACTAAACACAGCCCATAATGAGACAAATTGACATACTTTTAGACAAAAATTGCAATGTAGTGAGGCAATAACATTGTTATCCAAATCAGTTGAGAAGAAATGGGATTGGTGTCCTCCCATCAGCCCTAGAGCTGTCCCTCTGTCTGACAGGAATTGTAGTCTCCACATCAAACCTGGATTTTAGGTTGCCCCTTCCATTACAACCCATTTCCCAAACACTTTATATATCTATATCTATATTTTAAGTTAAACTATTGGTAATGCACATGTAAAATGTCATGAAAATGCACATGTAAAATTTCATGAAAATTATTTCAGATGTTTTTTGAGTGATCGGATAACAAACAAACAGAAAAATTAACATTATGATTTCATTTATTTAGGTAAGTTAAGATGTTTCCTTTGTAAACCTTGATAAAAAAAATTAAGCATGACACTTCAGACAAATAAATATGTTTGACCATTTTTAATACTGTATCTAAAACTTTACAGAGAAGTGAATCTGATAATGAACATATTCCTCCAAAATGTTAACAGGAATATTTCCCCTAGTGAGCTATATATATATGGTAATTTGTTCATTTATTATTTAATGTAACATGTATTCAATCTGAGCAAACAGTACCGCCATCTCCAATTGAAATACTACTGTTTGGTTTATGCCCAAGGTGAATCATAACATGGCACTAGACAAAAAATATTGGATCTTTTTTAATTGTGTGTTACATTATATAGAATCTAAATACACACACACAAATATTCTTTTGGTTTGCAAGTTGCTAACACCCTGAGGATTTTTTTTTACTCATGTCTGAGCCCTGTGCTATTTCACAATAAAAAAATCATTTCTACACTATGAATTGGCAGTTCTAGATGCCACAGGTATCTTTATCAGTGGTTAATTCACAAAAGTATTTTCAGTGAAAAATTCTTATTTAGCTCATAAACCAAATATAGTGAAGACTGCAAAAGTTGCTTGGCAGAAAAAAGCAGACATGAAAGGAGTACTTGCCTAAGGCCAAGTCTTTGCTAAGGGCAACTATGGGAAGATATACTATACTTGGATGTGTTAAAAAAAAAAAAAAAAATAGAGGACCAAACAGCATTAAAAACTCAGCTGGAAGCAATCAACTCACAGAATCTCATGGCAACCAAGGCTACTTTAGGAGGTGTTGAGTTCCACACACATTTAAGAACCTTTTGCTTTAATTCTTAAAGCAAAGAGTATAAAATACCCTTATAATGTATC
Organism: Polypterus senegalus; assembly: GCF_016835505.1. Taxonomy (NCBI): domain Eukaryota; kingdom Metazoa; phylum Chordata; class Cladistia; order Polypteriformes; family Polypteridae; genus Polypterus; species Polypterus senegalus. Next base: position 59,280,131 of record NC_053167.1, on the reverse strand, counting down.
CCTCTCCAACAAAACAAAACAAAAAAGACACTCATTTTAACTAGCTTCAGGAATTTTATAGTAAAGCAAGTGTGCTCCAGATATTGTCACTTAACATCATGCACCCTCAACCTCATACATTTCAGTGTACATTCTCAAAAATAGTGCAGGGAGTGCTTAATACTATGGGATGCAAGTGCTCAGAAAGTTGTCTGACACACAATCTCTGCCTGTGGGGATCCTGACTTTATGTCACCTCTATAGCTGGCTCACATTGAGCCCTACTACGTATTCTCAATATAGCTCTAGGCTATAATTGACAGCAGGGCCTTTGCCACTCTAAAATGTGAAAATAAATATGCAGGACCAATGAAATGTAAAGAACATAATTAACCTAGCCAACATCAAAAGGTAGTTCAAAGTATACATTTTTCATAGTAAATATCTCATTGGATTTAACAATAAAGACATTTTTCAGTTTACGTTTTAATTATGAAAATTACATTTCATTTTTTTTTTTTGTATTTCTCATCTTACATGAAGACAGTTTATTCCTAGGGAAAAGATGAAGTCTTATATTGCTTTAATGCTAGCATTCATTTAAGACCTGGAATATCAGTGTCAGATTTATTGGCATTCCATTCAGAACTACTGACCCCAGTTAATTTCATTTTTTATCTGAAGCACCTCTCACTCCAGCAGCTTGTTTAACACCAGATTAATTTTCTGAGAAAGCCTGAAATAATTTCAAGTATTATCATGTGCAACATGACTTCCTTGTGTACTAGCTTGATGCAAAGTTGCACACTTGAGAATTTCTGTATGCATTTTTTAAGTTTTTTAGAATTTTCTTGGAAAGAGGATGAATTATCCCTGATCAAGATATCCAAATACTGAGAACAGGGGTGGCCTTAGGCATGTGCAAACTGTACACCTGCACAGGGCCGCCAAATCCCAGTGGCCGCCACGCCAATATATATTGAATATAAAACAGAAGGAGGAAAAAAACGACACATCTGACAGCTGAAGCGAAGCTAGTGCAAGTGGGCAAGTCGTCTTACAAGTTAATGTTTCACCTAGTTTTAATAAAGTATTTGTGTTAGCACAATAGTCATAGTGAATATCTGGTCAGATAGGGGACAAATGACATCTGCATACCCATTCTAAGCAAAATGAAGAGATTTCAAGTACACAAATCTGGTTATTTGAAACGAAAGAGAAAGGTGGCTTAGGAGGCTTTCATTGCGTCACAGGAAGGAGCATTCCTGAACTTTATCATAAGTTAAACGCTTGTGTCATGAGCATGAGTCGGCTAAGCAGTGTCCGCAATGGACGTGGCCATCCACCGTGCATAAGATACCATATTGACATTGGCGGGCGAAGGGGCCACCGATTCTTTCTCTGCCCAGGGCTGCCATAAGCCTAGAGCCACCCCTGCTGAGAAACAAAATGAAGAAAAAAGATTGATCATCATGAAGGAGACTCTGAGGGACTTTGTATATTTACATGTTATTTCAGTTTAAAACAACATGAATAATTTGTATTTAAATGGGAATACACAATATTCTAAACATGCAATCTAGTATTAAAGGCCCAAGAATGTTAGAATGATGCTGATTCTTATCTTGCCAACTGACGCATGTCTGAATTGCTATAATTTACACGATGTATACAGTTAGGTCAGGTTTAGCATACATCAATATCTGTAAAAAGCTGTTATAAAAGGAATACACTTTCCAAACTTACTCTGTACCCTCATAACCCATTCTGAAAACAATAAACACGACAGGAACAGAGATTTCCCTTTTGAGAAATACTATACCCACCATAAATAGATTCAACTTAAAGCTAAAAGTGTGAGCTCAATGCTTGTTTGGCACACAAGGAAACCAAAAAAACATGCAATAGTATGTCAACTAGAAACACCAATTAGGTGAACAAATTACATATAGGCAGTATGTGAAAACTTTTACAACCTCAACCCTTTTTTTGAAAATTGGGATAACCACCCCAGTCAGGCAGTCTATTGAAACAAAACCTGCCACATTCATCCACCCATTTATCCATTTACTGAACTCATTTAATCCAACTCATGAGGTGAACATTAAATTAGCTGATTCAAAATCTGCCCAGAGTTTGGAGATGTGTCTAGTTGGTGCTTTGAACTTGATGCAGTTATTGTAAGCTCCGATTCACCATTACAAATTCCAATTATATATAACCTATCTAGCAGTTCAAGAGTAATCCCACATCCACCCAATGTCTTTTTCATTGGGCAATACCAGAACACTTCCCTCAGATAAAGTATTCCGTCTTCAGAGTCAATGCTGTGTACATGTAGGTAAGCCTAACTGTACCTTGCTACTACCTTTTAAATCTTTCATATATGACTCTATCTTCTTTTTCACTAATGAAGTACTGCTCCAATCTTGACAAAGTCATGTTCTGGCTGCATCTATCCTGCTCATGCCCATCGCCAGTCAATGTAAGGTGCATAGCTAGCAGGAACAACATGGATTCTTTGGGCTGAGCATATCCTCTTTATATGGACCAATCATCAGGTGGTCGCTGGTGAATTTTACCACCATACTTGGCCCCAAAACTGTCTCTCTGGTTCTCTTGGGTTGTATGTAAAATACTGTGAACCCAATCTTTGTTTTAATTTTGTCATCAATTTTAGTGGGTATGCTGTGCTAAAGAAGGGCACAATTAAGAAACCATAATTGACCCAAGGAATGCATTTCATGAAAAGAAAACGAAAAAAATACACAATGGAGCTATACACTAGTTTGTACACTCCCTCCTCCCAATTATATGTTAATATTTAAAAAGAAGGAAAAGTATATATGCCCGGGGTTTGTTTCCTGCCTTGCGCCCTGTGTTGGCTGGGATTGGCTCCAGTAGACCCCCGTGACCCTGTAGTTAGGATATATAGGGTTGGATAATGGATGGATGGATGGATGGATGGATATATATATATATATATATATATATATATATATATATATATATATACACAAATATACACAGTAGTCACACGCATGTTTAGGAGACATGTAATTCCATGCCGGACCTGGGGGGGGGGGCAAAGTGCAGTAATTCTCTCTCGATTTCTTACAGACCATTCTAGGGAAATCCCGCCCAGCTCTGGGTCAGCCAACGACGCCACTTCCGGTTCCAGTCCTGATGACATCACCTCCCTTACTGGCCATTAAAGCCACCACCTTGTTGATAATAGATCAGTTCTGTTTTGGACTATGTTGTGTGAACATGTCTGTGCTTTTGCATCAGTTTTGTAGCTGGGAAAAATTATACGGGTAGCTGCCCCAAACCTTCGCAATGTCTTATGATCGTTTTTCTTACAATATATATTTCACCTTATGCCAAACTCTGGAAAATACACTATTTAAGTAAAATATTATTAATTAAAGCATATATGATTAAACACGACAAACACAGAAATTAGATATTTACACTCACCTAAAGGATTATTAGGAACACCATACTAATACGGTGTTTGACCCCCTTTCGCCTTCAGAACTGCCTTAATTCTACGTGGCATTGATTCAACAAGGTGCTGAAAGCATTCTTTAGAAATGTTGGCCCATATTGATAGGATAGCATCTTGCAGTTGATGGAGATTTGTGGGATGCACATCCAGGGCACGAAGCTCCCGTTCCACCACATCCCGAAGATGCTCTATTGGGTTGAGATCTGGTGACTATGGGGGCCATTTTAGTACAGTGAACTCATTGTCATGTTCAAGAAAACAATTTGAAATGATTCGAGCTTTGTGACATGGTGCATTATCCTGCTGGAAGTAGCCATCAGAGGATGGGTACATGTTGGTCATGAAGGGATGGACATGGTCAGAAACAATGCTCAGGTAGCCCGTGGCATTTAAACGATGCCCAATTGGCACTAAGGGGCCTAAAGTGTGCCAAGAAAACATTCCCCACACCATTACACCACCACCACCAGCCTGCACAGTGGTAACAAGGCATGATGGATCCATGTTCTCATTCTGTTTACGCCAAATTCTGACTCTACCATTTGAATGTCTCAACAGAAATCGAGACTCATCAGACCAGGCAACATTTTTCCAGTCTTCAACTGTCCAATTTTGGTGAGCTCGTGCAAATTGTAGCCTCTTTTTCCTATTTGTAGTGGAGATGAGTGGTACCCGGTGGGGTCTTCTGCTGTTGTAGCCCATCCGCCTCAAGGTTGTGCGTGTTGTGGCTTCACAAATGCTTTGCTGCATACCTCAGTTGTAACGAGTGGTTATTTCAGTCAAAGTTGCTCTTCTATCAGCTTGAATCAGTTGGCCCATTCTCCTCTGACCTCTAGCATCAACAAGGCATTTTCGCCCACAGGACTGCCGCATACTGGATGTTTTTCCTTTTTCACACCATTCTTTGTAAACCCTAGAAATGGTTGTGCATGAAAATCCCAGTAACTGAGCAGATTGTGAAATACTCAGACAGGCCCGTCTGGCACCAAAAACCATGCCACGCTTAAAATTGCTTAAATCACCTTTCTTTCCCATTCTGACATTCAGTTTGGAGTTCAGGAGATTGTCTTGACCAGGACCACACCCCTAAATGCATTGAAGCAACTGCCATGTGATTGGTTGATCAGATAATTGCATTACTGAGAAATTGAACAGGTGTTCCTATTAAACCTTTAGGTGAGCGTATGCATTTTCTGAATGAACAACCACTGTAAAACATCAAATAAATTATATTTCTATGACAAAAATTAAACACTTTATTAAGGTGCCGTAAGTGCCATCCTTGGCATTTTGGAAATGACTGTACTCTGTCTTTCTGTAGTTTAATAAACTGCAGTAAGACATACAAAGAATATGTGCCGATTTGATTTCAAAATGTTCTGAATTTAAGATGGAAAGCCAAAGCGTTGTAATACCATTCACAAGTCTAACCCTAGTAAAGTGGAATACAAGGGAAGTTTATGTATTTTTTTTTAATTCACTTTTCTTTGTGTAATACTACACTGAAATACAGTAATAAAATATTGCAAAGTAAAGATATTCAGTTTTGACATCGCTTTGAACTGCATTCAAAACACAGTCGACTTCTTGAAATCCTACAAAGAAACAGGTTTCGAATCGGCCCAAGATGCAGCTAAAGTGTTAGCTACAGAACTGAAAATAGACGAGAGCGAAATACACATTTCAACTGCATAGACTACACGTGGTGTGGAGACAATTTGATTATGAAGCTCATGATGAGCCGATACGTGATCCTAAAGAAAAAATTCCATGTTGAGTTCTTCAGTGTCTTGCTAGACCAAGCCCTAATGTAAATGACTGAATGATTTGACCAGATGAAAACCAATTCTGACAATTTTGGGTTCCTGCACAATTTCAGATGCATTACGACCATGAGCGAAACTGATTTGAGAGAGTGCTGCGATGTTCTTAGCAATATCTTAACAGATGAAATTAGTGTGTCCGATATTGATGCTTATGGTTTATGTGCCGAATCATGCAATTTAGCAAATTTGGTTCCACAAACTATTTCTGCTCTTAAAAGTTTGCAATTCATATACTTGAACAATTTGCAAGATTCTTTCCCAAATGTCTTTGTTGCATTTCGTATCGCTTTGATAATTCCAGTAACTGTCGTGTCTGCTGAACGCAGCTTCTCAAAGCTCAAGCTGATTATGAGTGACCTGCGAACAAGCATGACGCAAGATCGATTGAATGGCTTAGCGTTAATATCAGTTGAGCATGAAGTCATTGACTCCCTTGATTATTCAGACTTAATCAAAGAATTTGCAAAAATAAAAGTATGCAAGGTGTTTTTGCATTAAAGCTTCAATTTACATGCTACGTTAGGTATAGTCATTAGGTTCCTTTGACGTGTTCCTCTTAGATCTGATGTATATACTATATAATCATAAAATGATAAGATATACATCACTATTTATTATGCATTTATATGAATAAAATAATTATTATGCATTCATACGGATAAAATAATTATCATACATTAATATGGATAGAAACAGCAGGGCCCCGACAGGTACCTTTGCCTAGGGCCCCCAAAAACCTAAGAATGGCCCTTCCTGGGGTCACTAGGCACACTCTGTTACCATCCCCAAATACCACAATCCAATAATGAAAACTGGATCACTGTGGATCACTAACACTTCTGGAATCACAGCTGAAAAACATGAATGTTTGGCTACAGATGCAGAAAAATTCAATTTTGGACACATTAGCACCCGATTCTTGAATACTTACGGCTGATACTAGAAAATCAAGAATGCCTTCTCCAGGAAGAGCAATAGTAGTCTCTTGAATCTCTCCATCTGTCAAAGCTTGAAACTGACCAGCTGGAATGACCACAGTTGAGGCCTCTACTGGAGTTTGTGAGGGTAGAATAAACTTTTGGGTTTACCTAGAGAGCTTTTCTAATATGATTGAAATGCCTGATTGCTTTTTTTCAAGATCAAGGTGGTTAATGAAGGTGGTGGGATAGAGACAATCACATCACGAACAGGTTTAGCTATTTTTTCAATAATAGCAGTTAGATTCGCTTCTGTAACTAACAGGACAAACAATACAACCATTACCAAAAAATGGGCAATTTGCCTGGTGTCACACAAACTGAACACCATGGTTCCTGAGACTTAGAACCACCAGATGAATCCCAGCTTTTCAAAAATATTGTTCTCCCACAATGCTAACACACCCACTATAAACAAAAGATGTTTTTGGAATTTCTAGGCTGCAAGATTTTATAAAAAATTTATTAAAATCCATCTACAGGGAAAAGCAAAAAATGTAAACTCCCAGTCCTACAAATAAATCTCCAAATTAGTCACCTTAGAAGAGTAAATAATTAATCATTGAACTGTATAAAGTTAAATAGCAACAAAGAAAAAGGGAAAAAACAGAACAAAACTAAACACTAAGAAATGAAGAGAAGGGCACTAAATTATAACTAAATACATGAAGAGTTAAATTCCTAAAAACTGGAAAAGATAAGATAGAAATTATATTAGAAAATCAAAAGAAGAGGCCAAAACTTGTAGTAGAACCTAGAAAAAAAAGATCAAAACTCAAAGGAACAAAAAAAAATATATCCATACAATAATATATAAAACCCAAGGCAAAAGCAAAAGCCAAAACCAGGAGAAAAGTGTCTAATAACATAATCATATGCTACCACTTTCAAAAATCTCAATTTTCTCCCTTTGTATTGCAGCAGAAAAGGTTGCATTCTCAAAAATATACACTTGGTAATGCAATATACTTTGTGTATATGTATATATATATATATATATATATATATATATATATATATATATATATATATTGTGACTGAAAATGTGTTTTAAAATGAATTTAAGGTCAAAGGAGTAAAAAAAGGAGACATTTTCAAATGTATCTGTGCTAATGTGGACTAGGTCTCAATCAGAAATTGAGTGCCCACCTCCCTCACTTTCGTTCTACTTTTAATTTAAAGCAGCGGTTTATAACCTTTTGTTTTGAGCATCGGCAGAAGACTGAAAAAAAAATTTGCGGACCTGGGACATGGAAAATTTAATAAATGTATTTACTCTCTATCATAATTTGTCAACTGCGGTGGGCTGGTGCCCCACCCGGAGTTTGTTTCCTGCCTTGCACCCTATGTTGGCTGGGATTGGCTCCAGCAGACCCCCGTGACCCTGTAGTTAGGATATAGTGGACTGGATAATGGATGGATGGATGGATGGATAATGGATGGATAGACGGATAATTTGTCAAACCAGAGTATGAAACTGAAATGCATACGTGTTGGTATTGCCTTTTTATGTCCATTTTCTTAACAAAGCAGACATTTTATCATCCTGGATTACTAACATTAAATCAGAAGTGTGTGTCTGCCTTCAAATTTCAAGTGTCTAGATTTACTAACATTAGATTGTAGAGCTAGAGGAAAACTATGAGTAACATCAAATGGATTTTGCTGCATATACTGACTATAGCGCCAGTCATACATGCATCTTGTAAATGTCTCAAAAGCTTTTAGATGTCAAACTTAAACATTTTTCATATATGCATAAAATTGTGAGTTGTGAAAAAGGATCTAAATCATAGAGAGAAAATGCCATTTGTTTTTAGATCCTGCCTGTCTTCTGCCACAGCATGCAGATTTATCTAACAGAGTTTAAACAGCAGACTCAAGTCTTTAAGAGGGGATGGAGAAATGAACAACCTGCAAACAGTTCTTTGTGATGGATGCTATTTGTTTTACTGGATCCTGTTTGCATTAATTTTTTCAGATAAACCATGTTCACCTGTATGTTTCTGATAAACTACCAGTAAAGTGATGACCTTTGGTTTTAACAGTACAGCACTATGTCAAAAGATGAAAAGAGAGCAAGAAAGTAAAAACATCAGTTTATTTTCATACTTTTTTTTTTTGGAAAATTCTAGGTTAGTCTTATTTAATTTTTAAGGCAAAGTAACAAAATCATTATAATTTAACTGATATATTCGACAAAAACAGATATACTATATTTATATGCTGTTCAAATAATTGTACAAATCATATGTAGGATTGTCCTGCAAACAAGCATGAAAATATTATTTCTGTTGTGTAGCCAGTAATCTTATGAGTTGTATTCTTATAATTATAAAATGAACACTAATCAAAGTTTCTTGCAGTCTTATAGTTTAGATTGATACTAAGCTCTCTAAATTTGACAAGTGCTAGGTCCAATTTAATATCATAGAACTATCCTGCATACCTCCTACTTGAAGCATATTAAATAAATAAATAATTACAAAATATTTTAATCATAGAATAACAAAATAAAAAGAGCTTACTCTTTAGAGGGTCAGATGTCAGGTGTTCTGCTGTAATACTGTACTATCCACATGATGCGTCCTACAAAAATTCCAGGGGTACATTTTTTACAATATATGTACTTAGTAAATTCAAACACATAATACAATTCATTATGAGAAAAAAAATATATTATAAAGCAAACGTAATCTATGTTATAATGGGTTTGCAATGATTTATATGTCTTCATAAATAATAAAATTCAGATGTACTCTATTTAAACACTTTTTAATACTATACAGATATAATAAATATGTGCTGTCTAAACTTAGAAAATTGTTGGTTACAATATAGTGTAATATTTGGTGACTCTATGGCTGTTCAAAAGTATACTCGCATTTCAGAGAACTGAGACACAGAATTACACTTTTATGAATGTACAATTAGCAATTAGCAATATCAGTGTAATCCAACTTCTTGTAAAGCATTTGGGAATTTTGAAAAAATATATTAAGTAAAGTAAAACAAAAGTGATTAAAATCATCTTAACAATGATTAATTGTTTTACGCAGAAGTTTTCATATTACTTTTACCCTCTCTCCCACTGCAAAAAATGTACATACAGAACAGTGCATTAAACATGGTAATATTTAATTCCTTAGTGTATTATGCTGTTCAATTAAGAAAAAGAATAATAACAATCTCCCCCCATTAAATACTGAACATTATTGTACTATTATGAGGTTATGAGCAAACTGAGGAATTTGAAATGTTAACAATATTCACTTTCTGCCTAGCATAATTAAAAATGATTTTATTACTATGGCTGTCGCTGAAATTAAAGCATCGGTTTGTTTTTGCCAGATACCAATTGTAAGCGATGAACTTAGGTTAAATTGTTGATTCTTGAAATACTTTACTTTTTCACCCTTACGTATGCAATTAATTTGCACACAATAATACTTATTACATTTAATGTTTAATTATTACAGCTCATTTTCATTCCTGTCTTGAATAATACAAGGTCATAAAATACACAGATGTACTGCAAAATTTTTTTTAGAAAGTTTATAATTCAGTTTGACTTTTGTATTGTTTTATTTTGATGATTGTCACTTTTCCATATTTTATCTCTATACAGAGAAAAATTTACATTGTAGGAAAAAAAAAATCCAAACCGTGAACTGATATTTTTAAAAATTATGCTTTTTATTTTTAAGTATAAAAAGTGTGAGAATTCGTTGTAGTATTGTTACAAACATAAACGTAACTGCCCTATGCAATGTATATAAAGTGCTGGAAAAGATTGCTTTTGGAATGCTTGAATAAATCATAAGCCATGAGATTGTTATTGCAGGCTTTTTCTATTACATGGTGAAAACTCCAGGAATTCGAACACATGCGCTGATGATTTTGGTTTGTTAAAGAAGTCTCAAAAAGAGAAATTGATGACAGGCCAGGTGTTCTTTGACAAATTATATCACATCCTGCTTTACTGGCATTTTACCATTTTTTTAATACTGGCTTGAACTTCAGCAACCAAGACACTTTCTATATACAGTTCAACACTGTATTTAAGCATGTGTATAAAAAAACCTCTAAAAGGCTTTACTATTAGAATCTTAATATGACACAGCACATTAATATCGCCTGTTTAAAGCTATGATCAGAAACTTCAGTGAATAAAATGTTTATACGTAAAGTATTCTTTTCAATTGCAGCCTAAAATGACCATTACTTTTCTCTTTATAGCCACATCCTGACATGGAGTTTCATAGTGAACATTATTTTAAAATACTTTTCTGATCCACCTTGAGCAAAATCACTTTTATGCAGGGATGCGAAATGAAGCAATGAATATCTGCATATAAAACAGGATTAGTATTATCAGGGTGGTTTTGATAGTGTTTCTTAGTTTTCTGAGCTGATCTCATATTCTGCTAATGTATTAGCTCAGTGCTTTGTTGTTGCATACACATTGCTCATATTGTGGTGTAAAATGTTACACCCGCTGCCAATAATTTATGCCTCTCCATTTTGTGAGGCTATTAGCCTTTACGCTTTTAATGGTAAACCATTTTGATTTTACAGTATTAACATTTATGCAGACATTTTAAAATGCCATACACATTATTTTTAAAAAAGGCAGCACATATTTGACTAATTGGTAACTGTGATTGTTGGCAATTTTCTGGGTTTTTCTTAGAGAGTGGCTTTTTAGTGTTCCCTGTTGTTTTCTCCTCTTGTTGAAAATAATGGTACCAATTCAAATAAAGGCCTATCTTTCAAAGGTTATTCTAAAAATGTACTGATAAGCAGACTTTTTGTTTTATTGATATCAACAGTAGCTGCATATTTTTATTCTCATACTAGTGTTTAAATGCTAATTGGATTGACCACAAGGTAAAACCGCTACTCTTAAAGGGGTTTAATTTATTTATGCTAGCAGGTTCATTAAAAAAAAAAAAAGAAAGAAAGAAAGAAAGTAACTATCTAGGGCCACATATGGAAATGATGGCAGTACAAAAAAATGGGAAGAACATCTGCAAGCATGATGAAATGCAAAACAGGGTCAAGGACCCACTGGACAGAAAGTAAGGATTTGCAGGCAAGCTTGTTTGCATCATCTTTGAAACTCAGTTGCACCCTTCATGTCAGAAAAATTTGGTATCATGGGTGTCACCCAGAGGCTTACTTCTCTTATTCAAAGCACTGAATGGAACATGCCCATCTTAAAGAAAGACCACGACGATGTTCAATGAAGGCATTTTTTTTTTGTGATTCACCAAATAAAAGTTTCAATAAGAAAGAAAACAAGAAAAAGCTGCTTCCTTAAAAAATCTCTAACAAAAAAAATTCACTTAGCATTTTGATCCACAAAGTATTTTTCCTTAAAATGAAGATTTTTATTTTTACTTTTAAATCCTAAAGCTTGTTTAACAAGCTTCATCCTGCACAGCTAAAAGCAGTTGGCTCCATGTTTGAGGAAATTCTGTGTTGATTTTCATTATTAAATAATGGAGGTAACTCTAACACATTTACAGTACAAATTTTAATTGGAAGTCTTGCAATGCTTGATCAAAGTTGCTTTTATATTGGATAGGCAACATGAAAAAAGAGTGTTCCACATTATGTAGTACTGGTTGCAGGCATGGACAGATTTTACATTTCAAGCATTGCTGGGAATGGTATATGGCTTTTTTTAAATATTCTAATAAAAAACTACTTGAAGAGGTCTTGAAATAATAAAACATAAAGTTGTTCCTGATACAAGATTATATTCTTTATTTGATGTTTATATTTAATTGTGCATTAAGTTAATTATATATAAGATAAAGATATAAGCAAACAATTACAGATATAAGCAAATATCTCTCATCCAATCAAATTCTCTGCACACATACAAACAGAGTGCCAAGTGTTAGAATTGACATCAAATTAAACTTAATAAAATTATTTTCAATATATACAACTAAGTGTCTCCTGTGAGCAGAAAATTGACCATTGCACATTACTTTAGCAGGAATATATTTGTCACAATCCACAGTTACTCGAGGTAACTGGAAAAATTGTGATAATATTTGCAATAGCATATAGAGTATACAATACAGTTTAGTTTAATCAAATGATTAAAGACCTGCATTCCTTATGTCTTCTTATCATTGTATGTTATGGACATGTTGGAATATTTGGCAGTATTTTAAAGAACTCAAAAAGAAATAAAATCAGTAAAACAGCCATTCCTAGTACCAGGACTAATATAGAGGTAGGGTTGACATGTCATGATTTAAAATGTCCTTTGTCACGGCAGCAAGAGGGTGCAGAGGTGAGAACTGCTACCTCTCTTCTATGGAGTCTTGGGTCTGAGTACTAGCTGGGGAAGTTTGCACGTTCAACAGATTCTACATGGATGCCCTATTTTTTCTCCATCTTCCCAATGATGTATATGTTATTTTAAATTGTAGTCTTAAAATGACTCTGCATGACTGAGGACAGTTTTGTGCTTGTGTGCACTGTATGCGGGAAGTAGTGGCCAGGGTTGCTTGCTGCCATGTGTCTGATGTTGCGTGATATGATCCAACTCCCATTACATTGAATTGGATTAACTGGGTTTCAAAATGGAGGGAAGAATCAATCCGCCACAATAGAACAATCCAGTCATATTCTTTCAAAAAAAGAAAAACACCAACAATTAATCAAAATTCTGATCAATCACAACACAATCACCCAGCTCAGACCTCATTAAAAGCTGAGTGCAGTTGTAAAATTTTTCATTGTATTATTTGCAATAAGTTTATGCTCATTGTATTGCCTTACTTGAGATACACCAACATGCCCAGCATATGCGATGCTGAAGTAAACAAATGAATATTACAATCCAAATACTGTAAGCAAACTTTAAAGCTTTATGATTAATCTATTCTGAAATAGACTAAATTAATGTGATCTTGATAATATACCGTTATTTTTCATTGGCATGATTAACATTTTTTTAATATTATACTAAATGATTAATACATGCAGTTTTATTACTGATTTATTAAAAATTATTCAGTGTGTTATGCATGCAATATATATATGGTTACGTTCCTGTCATGTCTGTGACATGCTGCAACAATTTGACATTCCATTTTCAGCTGGTAAGAAAGGATAAGTCGTGTGGTAATATATTTCATTCAGTGTCACCATATCTGAGTTTTTATTCTCATATTATAGAGTTTAGGTAGTTAAAAATGAATTTCTCAATGTTATAGGAAGATTTTGTTTAATTGAGTTTAAAGTGATCAGTAGACCCCACAGCTTTATGTCAATAAAACATTTGATTTAGATTATGCAATAATCTACTATCTATAATTATGCAATAATGTATACATTTATAACCACTGTCATATTGACATATTGTTTTGTTGCATAGACACAAAAATGTAAGAAATTATGCTATGGAATAATTTTTCAGTATTTTTGCAAACTTTTTTACTGAACTTATATACACAGCAACACAAGCTTGACATCAATTTCATTCCAACACATGAAAAAGTATAAGGCAAGGATATAGTGAAGGGTTGATATTTAACAGATTTGAAAGTTCAAGAAAAGTTAACTGTTTCTGGCTATCACCTTTGAAATAAGAACAATGACTCATACATGTAACAACAGATACATTATAGCAAATGCAATATAACTGAAAAAGGGTCTAGAAAGTTCATTAATGTACTGTAGGTTTCTAAACTGTCAGATTAAAATAATTGCTAAGGCATTAAACTTAGCATCAAAGTGTACCCTGTACTTGAAAGGATTCCTGAAAGCATCAAAAGATGATGAGAAGGCCCTGTCCCCTTGTATTAAATGCAGAAACTGATAAATACAAACCAAGCCTGGGGAAAACCAACACTGTGCATATAACGAGTTGTGGAATAACAACCTAAACAATTTAATCATTTGTTGTGGTTCACTTAATATTTCTCCAAAAGAAAAATGGAAAATGGCTGTTCCATTTTGAAAGGATGCCAAATACTGTATTATGTTAGACAAAACAAAATTAAATTTTACATCAATATTGTTTTCTGCTAATTCAGACCATCTTCCTCTCAGTGGTGCTTATACTTCTGACTAATTGCCAAGAGAAAATGTGCTATATTCCTATCCATGCCAAAAAACTGTTTTGCATGACTAGATAATATGCTCAGCTCAGTAAACAGTAAATAAATCTTAAAAAGATGTGCTATAGCAACTAATTGAAAAGATGACTGATAGGAAATCAGATAACAAAACCTGCCTGTTCTGTAAAAACAAAAATGTTCTTACAAGATGCTGAAACAGAGTAGATGCTTGTGTGAGGCAATTAAACTGAGCTAATGGCATTCACACTGGGGTATTTACCAATTTTATTCAAATTAATGTGACAGTAATTTGCAGTTATTTAACTCCATAGTATATATTGTGTATTTTAACCCCAGACAGATAAATAAAATTAGATTATACAGGACATAAATACATGTTTAGCAGCATAATATTGCAGAAAAGCATATTTGAGCCCCATAGAAATACTGGCCTCCACCGTTATTTTATGATATCCTCACATCATTATGTGAAAAGCATTATTCAAAATCTCATTGTGAATAATACCATGAGCTATTCTTCCACTTCATCTTATTACATCTGAGGTATGGCAAATGAATCTGTCTGACCTACAGTAGGCTTGCCTATAAGCTAGGTACATTATTTAATTTAGCATTGTCAAGGAAATTGCATTAAAATAATAAAATTTATTTTAGTTTAGTCAAAGTCAGAATTCTGTGTCTACCAAGAACAACTGTTCATAACTCAAGGGGTACAGAAAAAAACAAAATTGCACAAGAGGAATTGTCTCCTTGTAAATTTCATATGACACCAATAGAACATTATCACAATGTTTTATGTCATACTGTAAATACAAGAATACAGAAATCAATACATGAGACAGATACTGCATATTCTGTAACATAGGCTAATCAACTACAACATTTCTTCTGCTTGGGTTGTCCACAAGAGGAAAACAGAAATACTGTGTACATTTCAGAATATACATTATTCCTCAAAGAAGATTCCCATGGCTGCTGAATGGAGCTTCCAAACTAGGCAATATTTGAATCAAATGAATGTAGCAATGATTTTTATCATGAATTCAAGAGGGAATTTACACATTCTTCAAATCTCTTACCAGGTGGTTCACAGTATAGCATACGTGAGATATATATACACATTTCTTGAACCTGTTTAATTTAGTAATTCAAATAATTACAAAAAATTGTTGTCCCAGCTATTTCTCCATGCTCAATTTAAAATATATTATACAGTTTTTAAACTATTTTTCTGGTCTTGAGTTATGGCTGACCCCATGAAATAAACTACATATTACAAATATGGATAGATAAAGCTTTTTCTTCTGACTTACAGTGTACATAAACAAATGTTGATGACATGCAAGGTCTGATGTTGGTGGATAATTCTTGACTTTTTGAATAAAATAGTGCATCTTTAATCATTGCATATACCAATGTAAATTGTTCCATGCAGTTATTTAATAAATTGTGCCCAGTTTATATTTTTTGTGTTTGCACAAGGTCAAGACAGAAGAAACCACTTTGTTAAGTTTAGGTTTAGTACAGATTAAAGCATACCTTTCTACTACATATTCCTTAAGAACACCCAACAGCATCCTTTTTTATGGAACAGGGAGTTAACTTGCTTAAATTGTACAGCTTTTATATTAACTGCATTTTACATTTTTCAAAATATGTTTTTTGTTTTATTTCAAAAATACTGCTAAATCTACCATTTATGGAAAGGAACTTCTGCTTGAAGAGCTGATAGAAGACTTGTTAATATTTAACAAACAGGGAACGTGTGTGGGGTAATGCTTTCTCTGTATGAATATATAATTTGATGTCTATGATGTGTTTTAAATGTAGGATTAATTAATATGTGCTCAAGAAAATAAGCGCGTACATTTTATATATATATTAAATATATATATGCACACACATACACATACATGCATACATACATAAATTCTGTTTATATCATGCGTTGAGTTAAAATGTAACTTTATTTTCAGAAGTAATGCATGACTAAAATTATCATAACTGTTGAGAAGTTCTCCTTTACTTTGTAAAACTATGAACAAATAAATCATTACAAGTAATTTATAAACCTCTTTATAAAAAACTGTTGTGAGAAGGAAAAAAACACTAATTGTAGAAAGCACTGATTGCAATATTTTAACAAAGCGTTTTATTTATGTTTATTCCCAAAAAAAGCATATTGCTTTCATAAAATAAGTTGTGCACATTTGCATGGCATATTGATTCTTTAAAATTCCTTCAGAATTTAGTTTAATAGAAAATATATTGAGTATTAAAAACTAATATAGGAATCAATTAATATTAACTACGTGCAGCAGCAACAGCTCAAGGCAGGATTGACATTTCTTAGGTGTTTCATTGTATGTTTTCTGAAGCAACCTAAAAGTGTAATGAATATCTTTTGTTATGTTGGTATTGCACTACTAGTAAAACTCACACCTACTTAACCTTTAAAACAATTCTTCTGTTATTAGTTATTGAAGAAGGGTGTTACTTGGAAATCTTTCATTATACGCTTATAAACAAATGCCTGTATTTATTCAGTTACTTTTCATCATCACATTTACTGTTTATCAAGTAGACTGTTTAACTCCATTTATTTAATCCAAAACAGGTAAGCAAAATATAGTACACTACTTTTAGTTTTTTTGCGGTAACAAAACATCTAAAACTTAAGGCATCTCCTCTTCTAATCATTGGATCTATCTATATATTGAAATATGTCCCAAATATTAAATGCAATGTTCACTTGGTCTCCTGCTCCAGTATGTCCAAATGGGACTTACTTTATATGTGGCAAGTATGCATATCTATGTTTGCCCCATTGATGGTGGGTCATTTATTATTTGACGCATCTATTGCCACATGTGGCTGTTTATTCTAACATTCCACAGTCATAGCCATACTGGCACACAAGCATAAAAAGCAAACTTTTCTATTGACTGATAAAATGCCCTGATTCTTATATGGTTTTCTGGACTGGGAACCTTTTTCCCTGCAGTAGTGGCTATTCTATATGGAGCTCCAATAATTAATCAAGGTGGAGCTCTTGAGTTTGTTGTAAATGCTACCTCTTCTGCTCTGACCCAAATGTCAGCAGAACTGACTGATATTAAAACTGCAACTCTGAAAAATCGTTGGATTTTGACATGATTCTGCCTCCAAAGGGGGATACCAATTTGATGATAGCCATGACACGTTACACGTTACAAGATGCTGAAACAGAGTAGATGCTTGTGTGAGGCAATTAAACTGAGCTAATGGCATTCACACTGGGGTATTTACCAATTTTATTCAAATTAATGTGACAGTAATTTGCAGTTATTTAACTCCATAGTATATATTGTGTATTTTAACCCCAGACAGATAAATAAAATTAGATTATACAGGACATAAATACATGTTTAGCAGCATAATATTGCAGAAAAGCATATTTGAGCCCCATAGAAATACTGGCCTCCACCGTTATTTTATGATATCCTCACATCATTATGTGAAAAGCATTATTCAAAATCTCATTGTGAATAATACCATGAGCTATTCTTCCACTTCATCTTATTACATCTGAGGTATGGCAAATGAATCTGTCTGACCTACAGTAGGCTTGCCTATAAGCTAGGTACATTATTTAATTTAGCATTGTCAAGGAAATTGCATTAAAATAATAAAATTTATTTTAGTTTAGTCAAAGTCAGAATTCTGTGTCTACCAAGAACAACTGTTCATAACTCAAGGGGTACAGAAAAAAACAAAATTGCACAAGAGGAATTGTCTCCTTGTAAATTTCATATGACACCAATAGAACATTATCACAATGTTTTATGTCATACTGTAAATACAAGAATACAGAAATCAATACATGAGACAGATACTGCATATTCTGTAACATAGGCTAATCAACTACAACATTTCTTCTGCTTGGGTTGTCCACAAGAGGAAAACAGAAATACTGTGTACATTTCAGAATATACATTATTCCTCAAAGAAGATTCCCATGGCTGCTGAATGGAGCTTCCAAACTAGGCAATATTTGAATCAAATGAATGTAGCAATGATTTTTATCATGAATTCAAGAGGGAATTTACACATTCTTCAAATCTCTTACCAGGTGGTTCACAGTATAGCATACGTGAGATATATATACACATTTCTTGAACCTGTTTAATTTAGTAATTCAAATAATTACAAAAAATTGTTGTCCCAGCTATTTCTCCATGCTCAATTTAAAATATATTATACAGTTTTTAAACTATTTTTCTGGTCTTGAGTTATGGCTGACCCCATGAAATAAACTACATATTACAAATATGGATAGATAAAGCTTTTTTCTTCTGACTTACAGTGTACATAAACAAATGTTGATGACATGCAAGGTCTGATGTTGGTGGATAATTCTTGACTTTTTGAATAAAATAGTGCATCTTTAATCATTGCATATACCAATGTAAATTGTTCCATGCAGTTATTTAATAAATTGTGCCCAGTTTATATTTTTTGTGTTTGCACAAGGTCAAGACAGAAGAAACCACTTTGTTAAGTTTAGGTTTAGTACAGATTAAAGCATACCTTTCTACTACATATTCCTTAAGAACACCCAACAGCATCCTTTTTTATGGAACAGGGAGTTAACTTGCTTAAATTGTACAGCTTTTATATTAACTGCATTTTACATTTTTCAAAATATGTTTTTTGTTTTATTTCAAAAATACTGCTAAATCTACCATTTATGGAAAGGAACTTCTGCTTGAAGAGCTGATAGAAGACTTGTTAATATTTAACAAACAGGGAACGTGTGTGGGGTAATGCTTTCTCTGTATGAATATATAATTTGATGTCTATGATGTGTTTTAAATGTAGGATTAATTAATATGTGCTCAAGAAAATAAGCGCGTACATTTTATATATATATTAAATATATATATGCACACACATACACATACATGCATACATACATAAATTCTGTTTATATCATGCGTTGAGTTAAAATGTAACTTTATTTTCAGAAGTAATGCATGACTAAAATTATCATAACTGTTGAGAAGTTCTCCTTTACTTTGTAAAACTATGAACAAATAAATCATTACAAGTAATTTATAAACCTCTTTATAAAAACTGTTGTGAGAACAGGAAAAACACTAATTGTAGAAAGCACTGATTGCAATATTTTAACAAAGCGTTTTATTTATGTTTATTCCCAAAAAAAGCATATTGCTTTCATAAAATAAGTTGTGCACATTTGCATGGCATATTGATTCTTTAAAATTCCTTCAGAATTTAGTTTAATAGAAAATATATTGAGTATTAAAAACTAATATAGGAATCAATTAATATTAACTACGTGCAGCAGCAACAGCTCAAGGCAGGATTGACATTTCTTAGGTGTTTCATTGTATGTTTTCTGAAGCAACCTAAAAGTGTAATGAATATCTTTTGTTATGTTGGTATTGCACTACTAGTAAAACTCACACCTACTTAACCTTTAAAACAATTCTTCTGTTATTAGTTATTGAAGAAGGGTGTTACTTGGAAATCTTTCATTATACGCTTATAAACAAATGCCTGTATTTATTCAGTTACTTTTCATCATCACATTTACTGTTTATCAAGTAGACTGTTTAACTCCATTTATTTAATCCAAAACAGGTAAGCAAAATATAGTACACTACTTTTAGTTTTTTTGCGGTAACAAAACATCTAAAACTTAAGGCATCTCCTCTTCTAATCATTGGATCTATCTATATATTGAAATATGTCCCAAATATTAAATGCAATGTTCACTTGGTCTCCTGCTCCAGTATGTCCAAATGGGACTTACTTTATATGTGGCAAGTATGCATATCTATGTTTGCCCCATTGATGGTGGGTCATTTATTATTTGACGCATCTATTGCCACATGTGGCTGTTTATTCTAACATTCCACAGTCATAGCCATACTGGCACACAAGCATAAAAAGCAAACTTTTCTATTGACTGATAAAATGCCCTGATTCTTATATGGTTTTCTGGACTGGGAACCTTTTTCCCTGCAGTAGTGGCTATTCTATATGGAGCTCCAATAATTAATCAAGGTGGAGCTCTTGAGTTTGTTGTAAATGCTACCTCTTCTGCTCTGACCCAAATGTCAGCAGAACTGACTGATATTAAAACTGCAACTCTGAAAAATCGTTGGATTTTGACATGATTCTGCCTCCAAAGGGGGATACCAATTTGATGATAGCCATGACACGTTACACCTACATACCAAACCTTTCTTCTCTAGGTAATTTATATCTAGAAAGCTGAAGATGATACAAATGCTTCTGTTTTTGAACTGGATTCAGACGTTAGTGTTGGACTGGTTGTCAGTCCCTTCCCTACTTGGAAGTGGAAGATATTTAAAAGCATACTTATTATTGTTATAGGCCTATATTTTCTGTTGTTAATAGGCCATTTTCTTAATTATTAATGTGATTCTAGTTGCTCTCCTTCCTTCACCTCTACCTTCTCCTTCCTATTTTAATGATTTGCTATCTCTCCCTTCCTACTTTGATAAGTTACCCTTTCCCCCTGCTCCTATTTATGATGATAAATATGTTACAAACCAAATTTATGTTCAACCTAGAAACCCTCCAATTTCAATAGAGAATTTGGCCTTCTAAGGGCCCCAAAAGACAAGCTTGTGTTTACACTGCGTACATTAACTGAAAGTTATCATATTAAAAGCAGACAAGGGTGATAGACATTGTTGGACTTATTGTGCAAGTGAGTATAAATAATAACCTAGCAAGCTTAGCTATTTTGAAGATTATATTTTGATAAATGATGTAAGTGCCAACAGAGCTAAAAGTGTATGAACTTTAAACACAAAGCATATACTGTAACCTCAGCAGGCTGCAGTGTAATCTGTAACAAACCTTGCTTAGAGCTGATCGATGGTTAAAGTATTTTTGATCTATTTTTGTACTATCTCAAAAGCCTCCACAATACATAGATTAAAATAATAGAAAGTTGAGTGTGAATGTGCAGAAATACCATTTTTATTTTTGCCAAGTCATATTGTAAATGAAAAAGAATTTTTATTCTAATCAGTGTGAGTAAAATGTATTTATGTTTTGTTTTATGTTCATTTTTGAACTTCTTCACTATATAGAGTAATATAACAATTTCATAATGGCTAAGTGGACATTATTACTGATACCAGTATTACAGTATTGTACATGCTTACAGGAAGCATGAATATTTAGAGATATATTGTAGCTAGTGAGGTGCACAACAACAGCCCCCCCTCGAATGATCTGTGTAAAATGGCTGAAAACACAAGGGAATCTTCCATTCTCACATCTTATTTTACCAGAAAGACACACCCATTCTCTTCCATCCATTCTGTTTCTTAAAGTTTTTTTCTCCTCTAAATACTTGAAAATGCACTCATATTTTAAATATTTTATATGTAAGGAACATGGGCGATATTTTGAAATCAAGATGGATTTAAGAAGCAGCTTATCAAATGGCTCTGCCAATGTGGTGTTCTAATAATATTTAATGTAATTTTTTTTTGTCTTTGAAATGAATTTTTACCTAAGGTAATTTAATCTCCTTGCGGTGTGACAGAATTTCTATGGGTTAAGTTCAAAGGGTTTCTGAAAGCTGAAAGGAATAAATGATATACATTCTGTATACACACAATGTACAGACAAAGCATTCACATGGATATGACCTCACATCATTTAAAGTCAACAGTGTTTTTCCTGTTATGTGTAGATGCTTTATAATGGTGTTTTGAGTGTATTCATAATGAGAATAGTATTGATCTTTTTAAACCTAATGCATCTTTTTTGTTACATCTGTTGGAGTCCCACTGCAAGCAGCTATAAATGTAATAGCTGAAATCTTCACGTAGATCTTCATTCAGAAGCACCAGAGGAGAGTACCTTCAGCATTACAAATAGAATAAAGTTTGGGCATATACAGTATCTGTATATGTGTGTTTAATATTTGATGTAGATATAGATAACAGCAATGCATGTTATATTTATTATTTATTTCTAGATATGCTTAAATCAAAACACTAATTACAAAATTGATTTATTAATTCCATATTCTTTCTGTTGCTATGTTCCAATGAAATTGACCCTTTTAGTGAATATCACTGATAATAATACATCCAAAAATGTTATAGTACTTGATCTCTGCATTTGTACAATAAGCACATTATATTAAATACTGAAATTGCAGCTGAAGAAATACTGAAATAGCTTTACTGCAGCACCTTTACAATCAAAAGTAATTATGGTCTTAAAAAACACAGTGAAAGCATGTAAAAAATGGCACTTGTGTAAATATGTCACAAAATAAGCAGTAATAAAGGCATACTGACTGTGAACCGCTTTGTGGGTGGGGGTAGAAATCTGCCTGTAGCTCAATTCATTGGCAACTTTGTTAGCTGGCAGGGCTGCACATACTGTCACAGCAGGATGCTTGAAATATATATGATTTACAAAAACAGCTTCAGTAGATGGGGTTGAAGGAGGTCACCAACCATCACTTCATCTCCTCTCATAGTGCTGAAGCTCAAGGTAGCAGTACAGCAGGAATGAAATCTTGACTTTTGCAGTTTAAAAATTAAAAGGAAGACAATTCAACAGCAGAATTCTTACTTTGTAGGGTTATAGAATTTATTTAAAAGTAGAACACTGGTAGAAATTGTGTTGCTGTGGAAATATATGTAACCTGGTGTATAGTGCTTTAAGGACCAATAATGCTTACATTCAGTCTCTTTGGATTACATGTACATTAATTGAATATGCAGAAGTAATATTGTAGGTATATACGTGTAAATATCACAGAAGTTATTATCCTACGTAGAGCATAATAATAACTGCACCTTTTTGTAGTTCTTCAGAATATCTTTGGGGAAAAAATGTACTTCATCTTTTGCAGATGAGGTTTATTTAGTGCACTGTACACTACAGGATGACTTGAAACAAAGTTATAGCAAGTTGAAAGCATTGAGCATTCCTCAGCACATGCGTATAAACAAAGCACATCTTAAAAAGTGCTGGCTGATGCTTTTTGCCATGATAAAGTATATAAAGAGCTACCTCAAAACTTGTGCACAAAAAAAAAAAACTTAAATACTTTATCATTAAAGTTTTTAACAATCTGTATATTATTTGCAAACATTTTATTTATTTTTTAAAGGCAGTTAGTATATTCTGCCAAGGTGTCTGAATAATTTGTTGCCTACTTTTGTAAAAGATGTAAACAAACTTTTACCAACCATTTAAATAAGATTAAACATGTACCTTATAAAGGTTACTTTATAATGTAATGGAAAATGATTAACACTCATTTTTCTAAAAGCAATAACCTTGTGAGCCTATGGCATTGTTTACCGAAGCAAGAAAAATGTTTTCAAGCAAGCTACAGTTTTACAATAAATTGTGGATGTCTGGTAACTAGGAAGCTCTGCTATCAGATTACAGAATAATTAGACCTACCTTTGCAAATAGACATGAACTAAAGGTAAATCCTCACTGGGGTTGCTGCAGGTAAAACAAACCATTAGATGTAGTAAAACTCATTCCATTCAATCACCAGTGCTTCTACAATACGGGGGGAAAAAAAGGATAGAAAACCAATAAAAGAATAGCATTCTGAAGCCGAGGCCTCTTTGTGGATCAAACATACCCTATTTGTGTAGCCCAGTACCAGTGATTTGCATTGATTATCTCCACTTCAACAGATAGATTTAAATTACTCTGGCAGTATGGCAAGAGGCAGAGGGAAAGTCTGGAAAGCATGGAATGGATTAGCAAACTCTGGGAAAATAGAAATAACGGGAGGAGCTACAGCTCCCTCTTCATGCCACAGTGGTGCGATCAGCAGTTATGATAACACCCAAAACCACACTTAATGATTGCAAGCATTTTGATTAGCAAATCTTACAAACTTGAGTTATGTTTTTCTAAAGCAAAGCCAAACGTAAAAGACAAATTAAAATATTTAACCTAAAAAAACAGAAGTAGGTAATGATATGGTTTTAATAACAGACAAGTGATAATTAAAACTAAGCTCTAAAAGATGGCACTAAGGGCATCTTAAGTAATCTTAAAGGGCATTTATAAGTACCTTATAAAATAAGAAATACAGTTTTAAATTAAGAACTGTTGCAAACTTAAGTGAACCATTTTTTAGAAGGTACTTAAAAGCTAGAATATTTCTGCTCATTGCTCTGCTCGTATCATTCAGTTCAACTAAATTAAGGTATATTATACCATGAAGTCAACAATATAGAATTTTACAAACAAAGGACTCTACACTTAATTGTTTAGTATTATAAATCTTGCTGAAAGTGCTTTTAGGAAGGAATCTACAGTAGTTTAGATTTTTATTCTGCTTCTGCTTTAGTTCAACTTTAAGAGAACAAATATTGGAACCGATAAATTATGCTTCCTTTTAAACGTTTAAGGTTTTAGGTTCATTATCCTGAGCAGTCTATTTTTAAATTTATCTTGACACAATATACGATTTACACATATTTTTATTCTTACATCTGGTTTAAGTTACCAGCTTTTTCTTTTAGAAGCATAAATATCTGGCACACATACTTTTGTAATAACAAAGATTTCAAAATCTGACCAATTTGCTCCTATAAAATGACCTCCATCTGATCTGAATTCATACTCACTATTACACAAATCATTTTAGAGTGCAATAACATTCTGGCTATAATATTTCAATATTTTATTATGTAGGTGTGCAGGTGGAACACTCTTAACAAAGCTTCTGCTCTTATACTTCACTCGGTGATTAAACCAATAAATAACTGGACAATTAATTAATACAATCCCTGGCATAATCAATCTGAAATATGCTTAATTATAAAAATGTAGTGTATAAAGTTCACTATAACTTGAACCACATTGTGTTACATATTCTAAAAGGTTTCAATATGAATTATTATAAAAACAAAATATATCAATAATTTAACTCCCATCCAGCTGTCCATCTTCAGAGGCCTGCTTTTTCCAATACAGGGTTTCAGCAAACTGAAAATTCAGAATCAAAAAGAAAAAAAGGTATTTTTTTTGACTGGAGAAAGATATTGTGGAGCCATTTTTTGCTTTTATTTACCCGATTTTATATACCTTATATTTATCTGATTTTGCTGTTATTAAGTCACTGCTTTTTTTTTTGACTCTATAATGTACAGAGAATAATGAGGTGCATGCTGACAGAAGTGCTAAGGAGAACGTGCTTCTACCAGTTCATCCATACCCGTGAAGTTGTTCTTCAAGAGCCTCTGCTTGTATTCTTCTAACATCATCTCAGCCAATCGCTGTCAAGAGACTATTTCTAAAGGTACACTTTGTTTCTCGCCCTCCTTACACTGTATGCAATATTTATATAATGTTTAATATTTAATGCTTCAATTGACATCTTAGAAAGAGATTTACAACAAATTCCTTTTTTAACACAACAGCACCCTTCCTTAACAGAGTAACCAGCCATTTGTCTTGATCTTTTTTTGTTTGATGCTATGATGTTGGACTGTAAAGCACAAGGTTACAGGTTGGGTTACTTATACTGACCTATAGCATGTTTTTCATGCTCTTTTCTTTAGATGGACTGTCAAATTTTACATTCTTAGAGTTCAGTCAAAAGTTCAACCAACATTATATTCTGTACATGTTTAAAATTATATTACATTAAGTTAAACTCAGTACCCAATTCAAAGAGCTACTGCACATGAACAGAGTGCCCATAAGGTTGTTCCTGATGTGTACTGAGACTTGACTGAACAGTGGCCCAAGTATTTTAGAACACCACTAATGAATTCTTGACAAGCTTTGAAAAAAGCTTTGAACCATTCCTAATAAGGAACATTACATATATAACTCAATTTTTTTAACAGAAATATCTTTTTTTTTTTAGTTTGGTACCATCTGGTACTACTATGAATAATGTTACTCAAGAACTGGGAGTAAGGTAAGTACTGGGGAAAAGTCTAATCTGCCAGAAATGGCAGGAGCTAGACAGAACTGATAGTGAAGGACAGATTTATAAAACTTATGCACACACAAAAAGAGGCCTGAAATGTAAGCATGCAGCTTTCTATGCAAAGGTCAGAATTTATAAAGGAAAATTTGACATGAGAACTTAATTATATTTATGGCAACTTTGACCAATCTCTATGCAACACCCTTGATCACATTTTGAAATCCAGCCAGATCAGCTACATAATTGCTTGTGCATATAATAATTCACATCACTGAGCAGTTGTCATTGATTTGTGACAGATGGATATCAGCAAGAGTGAAAGGGAAGGTTCACAAGACGGTAGTGAGACCATCTATGCTATATGGGTTTCAGACGGTGGCACTGACCGGAAAGCAGGAGACAGAGCTGGAGGTGGCAGAATTAAAGATGCTAAGATTTGCACTGGGCGTGACGAGGATGGCTAGGATTAGAAATGAGTACATTAGAGGTCCAGCTGAAGTTGGACGGTTGATAGACAAAGTCAGAGAGGCGAGATTGCGTTAGTTTGGACATGTGCAAAAGAGAGATGCTGAGTATATTGGGAGAAGGATGCTAAGGATAGAGCTGCCAGGCCAGAGAAAAAGAGAAGAGAAGGTTTATGGATGTGGTGAGGGAGGACATGCAGGTGATGGGTGCAACAGAGCAAGATGCAGAGGACAGAAAGATATGGAAGAAGATGATCTGCTGTGGCGACCCTTAATGGGAGCAGCCAAAAGAAGAAGACCGAGCAGTTGTTATAATGTGCATTGACATTACAAACAAATGAAACCTCAAAAGTTTTATCAATATTATGTCCAGACTCTATTTTAGTTCACTTTTAAATGGGTAAATTTTGCATATTTGAACTAAAGAACCTTTTTGGTTTTTCATAAAGTTATATCTGCTGCCTGTTGTCACTTCTCATGTAACTGGCCAACAGGTCAGGAATATTTCAGCTAAGCTTCAGGTCTGTCATGCCCACTATGCTGGAAGTCATTAACCAAATGACAGGGTGCTACATTCAATGGTGTGGGTGTATATACATAAAACATAACAAGCTTTTGTCATCATAATAAAAACAATTTGCAGCAGTGTCCAGTTTTCCTAACATACTGGGCTAACTTTACTGCACTCATAGTGCAATAAGGGCACCCAGCAAGAATGAAGATGCTTTTGTTAGTTGTAAGCAACTGTAAGTTAACTGGTAAGTTAATTGTGGTGACTGGCTTATTTGCAAGATAACTAGCTGAACCATATCCACTCAGAAACTAGTGCCTTATGCCTTTCTCTCACTTCAACAACACAGAGGATTAGGGTTACAATTTTGCGCATACTCTTGCTGGCTCAGCTGCGGAAAGCAGGATGGGACTCTATGCATCAGTAAGGAGGCTGCTCTACCAGCCAATAAAGTTTTGCAGTATTATGATTACATATGTATGAGATTGATTAGCAAGGTCCATATATGGTTTTTCAAGGTGTCAACCAGGCAGGGTTCGAAGGTCATTCCCGTATGCACAAAATGATTGTGGTTTATAAAGGTAAATTGTTTAGAAATAAAAGTTGCGACCAGTAGGAGGCGCCACTGAGACCCCAAACCCCAAGACACAACTAAATGGCACAGTACTGGGTTAAAACACAAGATGAGGCCTCCAAAATCTCTTCCTCAGTAGTGCAATACAATAATGTTTTTTTTCCTCCTTTCACATAGTCTCATCTACACTCCCATCCTGGACTAATCTATAGTAGAAGACCCGGGGCCTCATGTATAAACGGTGCGTACACACATAAATGTTGCGCAAGAACTTTTCCACGTTCAAATTGCGATGTATAAAACCTACACTTGTTCTTTCAGCTGCTCCCATTAGGAGTTGCCACAGCGGATCATCTTTTTCCATATTACTCTCACTGCACCACTTGGAGTATTTATATAACTGTATCTGAGTGTGAATCACAGCAGCAGCTGATCGGAAAGAGAAGTATCGGTATACAGCTTCAAGAACATGCTGTATCAGCCACGGCAAAAGGTTTCAAAGTCTTTCTTGTATGGACCTCGCGGTTCAAAAACAGTTTCATCCCAAGAACTTTAAACGCATTCAATCAAGTGCTCCTTGTAGAACTGTTTGTACTTATCAGTACAGTGATCCCTCGCTATATTGCGCTTCGACTTTCGCGGCTTCACTCCATCGCTGATTTTAAATGTAAGCATATCTAAATATATATCACAGATTTTTCGCTGGTTCGCAGATTTCTGCGGACAATGGGTCTTTTAATTTAAAGTACTGTACATGCTTCCTCAGTTTGTTTGCCCAGTTGATTTCATACAAGGGGCGCTATTGGCGGATGGTTTAGAAGCTACCCAATCAGAGCATGTATTACATATTAAATAAAACTCCTCAATGATATACGATATGCTTCCCGAGCAGTGCTTGATTGTTTGCTTTTCTTGTTGTCTCTCACTCTCTCTGACTTTCTCTGCGCCTGACGGAGGTGGTGTGAGCAGAGGGGCTGTTTGCCTAGAAGATACGGACACTACTCTAAAAAATGCTGAAAGACTACCTTCACATTGCTCCATTCTTTGCAGTTGCTTTATCGTGGTGCGCATACTTAAAAGCTCAACAGCACGTATTGATTTTTTGATTGTTTGCTTTTCTGTCATGCTCTCTCTCTCTCTCTCTCACTGACATTCTCTGCTCCTGACGGCGCTCCTTTGAAGAGAAGATATGTTTGCATTCTTTTAATTGTGAGAAAGAACTGTCATCTCTGTCTTGTCAAGGAGCAAGTTTAAACTTTTGACTAAAGGTCATGTCTAGAGGGCTCTAATAATGTTAACAGTGTTGGAGAGTTTATAAGGGCTTAAAATATATAAAAATAACCATACAAACATATGGTTTCTACTTTGCAGATTTTCACCTATCGCGGGGGGTTCTGAAACGCAACCCCCGCGATCAAGGAGGGATTACTGTACAATTACATCACTGTAAACTTGCGCTACAGTTATAATATTACACAACCTGCGGCACTTTATAAAGCGCGTATTTACATATGATGACGATATCATTTTTTAAGATGAAATGCAGCAAAATATGTTTATTATATTATACAGATAAAACTTTAACTTCATTTAAATAATCTATATTCTTCACTGGGACTGGCGTGAAGGATAGAATAATTAAACATGTACTACGAAGATATTTCAATGTTCCTTAAACGTTTTGAAGAATCGGTGCTCTAAGCTTACAGATGGCTTAATGTCTATTACAAAGTTGATTGTGTGGCAATCGGTTACTTGGAGAAAGAAAAGCAAGGACCGCAGGGGCAGCCACGCCAATATATATTGAATATAAAACAGAAAGAGAAAATAACGACACAGCTAAAAATGCAGCAGCAAATTTCGACAAAAGTTAAATGCTTGTGTCATGGGCACGAGGAGGCTATGCAGTGTCCGCAACGGATGTGGCCATCCACCGTGCATAAGACAACATTTCGACATTGGACTTTCTCTATTGGGCGTATGTAGAGCCGCCCACGAGTACTACTGAAAATAATTTCATCGAAGGTCACACACAAACACTGCACTGTGAAACCCATGTTTAATAATGTGCTTTAACTCCTATCATCATGAAAATGATATCACATATACATCTCAGTATTTTAGTTATTCAGAGAGCTGTAATATCACGGATGTAATGGATTATGTGTCCAGTCGGAGGAAGAGAGCTGGTTTAAGAAGCAAGTAGTGATTCACACACATAGAGCATATAGAAGATCACATACAAAACAAAGCATTTAACGTGCTACTTTAATTATGATGTGATTTGAGAAACTGGTTAATTAAACGATTTTAAGATGACATTTATGATGTTCTACTTTAATGACAAAATAAACCATGATTAAAGTGGAAATTTCGAGATTGAACGTGACATTTTATGCTTTTTTTCCCCACTGTGTGCCTTTTTTTCTCTGTATTCTAATAAGCTTTCATATGACACTCAGACGGTGGGCTACAACTCAACTTTTCATGGCGACTGATATCTGAGCTTTCAAGTTTCTCCAACAAGCTATGTCACTCGATCAACTTCCTTTTGTTGATTATACAACAGTTTAATTAAACAAATAGTATGTTTTTCCTTAGCCTCCACTTGGTATTCGCTGAAATTCTTATATTTTCCCCCGTGCTTTTCCCATTGTCTTTTCACAGAAGGCTGGGCTTAAGGGTGATTTATATTGATTTGCATATTCAAAGAGGTGAAATTATGGGAGGAGTTGGGGCGGGACACAAGGCGCGTGCACGAGCATTACTTTTCACGCTGACCAGGATTTATGTGGCGGAAGAACATGGAAGTTGGAGTACGCACAGATTCCTGCATCTGGATTTTTCTGTGCGTAAGCACATTTGGGCTTTTGTGCTAACGCCATGTTATAATGCGAATTCTACTCACGGCGTTATACATGAGGCCCCCAGTCTTTTAAGTTGAATTTGGGATTACTTCTGGAGCCACAGCATTGCACTTTGGATGCACTTCTGGGTCATGCAGAAGTTCCTCAAAGAAGGGGCAAGGGTTTCCTGTAGTTATCCCCTGGTGACACTCAGGAACCCTAACAGGACTGTTCAATGGGCCTACAATCCCCATCCTCCCCTGTGGGTATTTGTATAGGAGTTCCTCCAGTGGGAAGCTTCCACATTGCATATTGAGGGGCACATAATCACAGTCTGCAGACACTTTCTGTTCTTCGAAGCAGTTGTCCCATTCTGGTAAGGAGCCAATACCAATCCCAGCTGGTACACCATTCCATCCTCAAGCCTCCTCTATGGCCTCCCATCCAGGTAAATATGCAATACAGAATAGAAATTAACCTTTTAATAATGATTTTAGCATCTCATTCACATATTAGAAATGTTTTCTGATAACTTATGTAATGTTTTCTTTTCAGTTTTTTTTCTGTGTGTCACTACCATCTGATCAGGTCACTTTGTAGCCATCTGTGATGTCTGAATGAAGATGGACACCCCAGCTGTCCATTAAACCCACTGCATCAAATCCACTAGGCCAGTGCATAAAAAAGCAAAACAATAAAGTACTATATAAGTACATTTATGTTAGGTGGAATGACAAGTGGGAACTGGGAGGTGTTTTGGCCTAGGAATGCCAGCAGATTTTTCCTTTCTGCATCTTATCTTGACTTTATTTCATTTTTCCAGTCCTCCCTAGCTATCTGACCTTATAAATAGATTCGTCTTTAGAAATTAAAAAAAAAAAAATAAGTACTCTACCTTTCTACTATATATCTACGTTATGTAAGTCTGCATTGATTTATTTTGTATTTATTATTATTCTCGCCTAATTTAAATTAGTTTTTCTTTCTTGCAACTATTTCTTTGACATCTTGTAAAGCACTTTGAGCTACATCCTCTGTATAACAGTGTGCTGTAGAAATACATTTTACTGTTGTAAATGTGTTGTTTATGTGTGGCTGGTTTGTAGTAGGTGCTTCTTGCATGTCGCTATTAAATGTCTGAGACTACTTGAAAGATTAGCTGCTCTGCATCAGTGATGCTGCAAATTGTGTAAGTGTGCACAAGTATTTGTAATAATCAGGTCATGGTAGGAACTGAAATTCATGCTTTTTTGGTTTGTTTTGCAGCATACTTCATTAGACTTTAGCTTTTCAGAACCAGAGATGGACAAAGAAAGTTGATTCAGATGTCTGGAAAAGCTAAGAATACGGGAATTAGAAACAAATAGAATTTCATTTCATTTCATTTGGTTATATGTATGAAATAGCTAATTAAGTAAATTAAGCAACAAGGGGACGAAAGGAAGCACAGATCATTTTGATAAGTCTTGTTTACAGACTGCAATATAAAATGTAATTTTCTGTTTTACTGCATTTATTTTTTTTTTCGTACTTTGGAAATATTCACATTCCTCCTATGTGGATGTGTCTCTGGATAAAAAACATAACACAGGATGTGAATAATGAATAATTTGAAACAGGATATTTTATTGCTGGAATTTTTGCATAACCTTATTATGCTGTACATGAACCTTTTAGAAATATACACAATATATGTCTGGAGAGGAAACAAAGCAACCACAATTCTTAATCAAGCAGAGCTGCCCTGAGTGGCAAGATTTACTTCTTCCTTTGGGTGTACTCAAGCCTCTCCATGTGTATTACAAGTACTGTGTTTCATTTAGATTAGAAATGCTACTACCTGTGTCTACAAGTATGAAGGAGGCCAGGTCTTCCTTCACTCTAACTCTGACAAAAGCTGGGTTCTCCCAAAAACTGACAACCAGACTCGCATTCAGCTACTGCTCCTAGCCACTGACAAAAACCGCTGGTCATCTTTCATTCTACCCAATACATCCTTGATGGATATCAGGAATCCAATCATAGTTGTGGCCTGCAAGGGTGGCCACCAGTAGCAGAACTCATGCTAAAGTCATTCCATTCTTTATATAAAAAAATAAGTTTTATTGTGTCCTTTAAGAAAATAGACTGTACACCAATGAGCTTCGAAGCTTCAACAACCCACAGTAAGATTTAAAAGAGCTTGTAGATGTTGTTTTTTGAGCAGTCTTTCATCTTCTGCAAATAGTATACATTCTGCTAGGTGTTCTTACTTCTGCATTAGCCAGATTTGAATGGCTGGTTCCCCTTGCAGTTGCTTCTTTTAAAGTCAACTTTTCTGTTGTATGGCTGGCAGGGATGTTGCTGGCCCACCATTTCTGTAGCTCTAGTGGGTCAAATATATTCCACAGATGTCTCCTTGACAATTATGGCAATCACCAGTAGCCAGTTATGTATGTAACTTATAGTCTATCTATCCCTGAGAAACAGAGAAAACATAATTTGAGGCATGTAAAGTTCCCTGATCTTGTCTCTGGGATTGTTCTGTTTTCGTAGTGAAGTTCACAAGGTAGTAGACTGAACTGTGACATAACCCCCTACCCCTTCCAGGCTGTGAACCATAATGGAAGCAATACCCCCAATTAGGCTATGTATCCAGGAATGGACATCTTTGTTCTCATGGAGGATACCTTGTGGTTCTCGACTGTAAAGCAACAGTTTAGGAGCCATGGCATTGGATTTTCTGTTATGGATCATCCACTTCAGTGTGGTGCGTCACTAAACTGAATTCCTAGCCCAGGTGATATTACCTTGCCATGATAACTGCTCACTTTCATGGCCAAGTCCTCCCATTCTTCTGCAGTATATCTTGTTTCCAAATGAGATATTGGCTAGTCTATGCCATTAATGGTCTTAGAGAAGGCTGTTACTAAACCCTTTTTGGATATGTCTGTGTTTCAAGTAAGGGGTTTGTTAACCAGAACATTTCAACTTCAGTTGTCTTAATTATTTACAACTAGCAAAATACCCACGCTTCGCAGCAGAGAAGTAGAGTGTTAAAGAAGTTATGAAAAAGAAAAGGAAACATTTTAAAAATAACGCAACATGATTGTCAATGTAATTGTTTTGTCACTGTTATGAGTGTTGCTGTCATCAAGGATTTGATTATCATTATTTCTTTCAATCAGGTTCGTATTTGGAGGATGTGTTGTGTTCAAGTTACATTCCGTGTTTGTCAACCGTTGTAAAGATAACAGGTTTTATTCATTAAAGTGTTCACTACCCAAATCGGTACTCGTGAATCTAAGATGTTTAACAGGCATTCCCAGTATTAAGTTGTCGATTTGCCTGCAAATATTTAGCGGCAGCGTGTCTATGAACATAATTTAAACTTAAGGTTTACACCTTGCTTTCCTTTTGATATGTCTACAAAGGCTTGTTCAGCGTCAGAGGGTTGTTCCTTTCCTACTGCATCAATAAACAGCTCATCTTCCTCTTTATCGGAGACATTACACACTGCATGCATGGGTTTACCTTTCCCAGTCCTGCAAACTTTAGCGAAGTGGTTCAATTTACCACATTTTTTACACTGTCTTCCTTTAGCTGGACGTTGACCTTTTCCAGTGTGTGCTTTGCTTCTGCAGTAGCTGAACTTATGAATATGCGTGTATGCGTCACTCACTTCATATTCTGTTGCTGCCATCTCAATTATGTAATGCGTTTTTGTCCAGCGCTCTTTGGAGCTCTTTGTTGTTGTCTGCATACTGTGTTCACAGTCAGTTCACGTGAGCCGCTCGGAGTACATGCATCGAAGGTTCTCAGCTGTGGTTGTGCTATCTCGTGTGATCTTGCGATGTCCATGGCTTTATTTAATGTTAGCTCAGACCTGGCACTCAAAAGTTTCTCTTGCACTTTTGCCGAGTTTATGCCAAACACTATTCTATCCCTGACCATCTCATCTTCGTTTGCATAAGCACAGTCCTTCACCAGCAATTATAACTCCGTAACAAAGTGATCGAAAGTCTCGTTTATACCCTGCGTCCTCTCATTAAACTTGTATCTCGCGAATATCGTATTCGTCTTAGGCATGACAAACGCCAGCGGCAGTGTGTCTATGAACTTAATTTAAACTTAATCTTTACACCGTGCTTTCCTATTGATATGTCCTCAAAGGCTTGTTCAGCTTCAGAGGGTTGTTCCTCTCTTACTGCATCAGTAAACAGCTCGTCTTCCTCTTTATCTGAGACATCACACACTGCATGCACGGATTTACCTTTCACAGTCCTGCAAACTATAGCAAAGTGTTTCAATTTACCACATTTTTTACACTGTCTTCCTTTAGCTGGACATTGACTTTTTCCACCGTGTGCTTTGTTTCCGCAGTAGCTGCACTTATGAATATGCTTGTATGCGTCACACGCTTCATGTTCTTTTGCTGCCCTCTCAATTGTGTAATGCGTTTTTTGTTCAGCGCTCTTTGGCGCTCTTGCTGATTGTCTGCGTACTGTGTTCACAGTCAGTTCACGAGAGCCGCTCGGAGTACATGCATCGAAGGTTCTCAGCTGTGCTTGTGCTATCTTGTGCGATCTTGCAATGTCCACGGCTTTATTTAATGTTAGCTCAGACACGGCACTTTAAAGTTTCTCTAGCACTTATGCCGAGTTTGTGCCACGCACTATTCTATCCCTGACCATCTCATCTTCGTTTGCATAAGCACAGTCCTTCACCAGCAATTTTAACTCCTGGCAGTGCATCTATTGGATTGCTGCTGACGGACGGCAAGCACTCAATAACGTGGGAGGCGTGGTGATGGGGGACGCAACTCCACCTCACACGGAGACCGATCTGCAGGCTATGGCCATATATATGTACGTACATGTATATGTAGAATTTCGAAATGAAATCTGCTTAACTTTTGTAAGTAAGCTGTAAGGAATGAGCCTGCCAAATTTCAGCCTTCTACCTACACGGGAATTTGGAGAATTAGTGATGAGTCAGTCAGTGAGGGTTTTGCCTTTTATTAGTATAGATAAATGCAAAGAAAATGTGCCATTTTCCACATCTGGCATCAGACCATAACATGCCATAACTTACAATAAGGGATCACCTCTACCTGATGAACCTGCCATGTGACCCAGAAACAATGAGTAAGATACATATCTTTATGTATGTGTTCATTTTGGGTCCTATTTTATATCCCACATACTGTATTTTCATCCTATAGGAGCTATTTTGAAGAAATGTTATTTTTTTTTCACTGTTATGCTAATGACACACAGGTTTATATTCCTGCGTACAACTCTGCAATGAATCAGATGCACAATTGTCTTGTAGAACTGAGATCCTGGATGGCTGACAATTTTCTCGATCTTAATCAATATAAAATAGCTGACAGCTGGTCCTGCAGCCAAAGCTCAAATTAGTTTTGAATTTAGCTCTTTAGTGGATTTTTGCATACCTCAAGTTCATAATCTTGGGGTTAACTTTGACAGTAAAATCTCTTTTGAGAAGCAGATTAATTCTATGGTCAGTAGATTCCAGCTTCATTTTTTAGCCAGGGTTAAGCATTTTTTATCTCCTAGGGATCTTGAGAAAGTTACTCATGCTTTTCTCGGCTTGATTATTGTAAGTTATTGTATTATGGGATTAGCAAATCCCTGATATGTTTTTTGGTTGGGCCAAGAAAGTTTAAGTTAGTTTTAGCCTCTTTACACTGGCTGCCTATTAGTTGTAGAATTTATTTTAAAATTTTGCTGCGGGTTTTTAAATCGGCACATTAGTTATTAATCAAAATTGTGTGTTTTACACCAGCCATCCAAAAAGCTTAGATCTACCACTCAGTTGTCTCTTGTTGTCCCTTGTACTATAAGTAAAACTACGGGGGGTCGGGGTTAGGGCTTTTTTATCTGCTGTACCCGGTCTGAGGAATTCATTACTTAATTAAATTAAGAAGTCACTTTCCACTGAACTGTCTAAAATTAGATTGAAGACACATTTCTATTACCTCACTTTCCATGACCTTCAGTGATACTGATAGTTCCCTCCTCTTAGTCATTTGTTTGTTTCAATCTACTGCAGCTTATATTGTGTTCTATTGAATTTTATTCTCTTTAATTTATTTATGTTTATTGTAAGTTTTATTGTAAAGCACTTTGGCTACAGCATTACTGATGTTGTTTTAAATGTGCTCTATAAATAAACTGACATTGACATTAACATTAAAACACTGATTGGTAGCAAGATTAATTTGTCTGTCCACAGGGCGTGCTTCCAGCCAAAGTGGCAGCTGAGTGAAGGAATATACAATTAAATTATATATATTAATTTAATTTAAAATTATATATATTAATAGAGACTATATATTGCCATGTTTTTTCAATTCTTTGGAAAACATCTTGGAAATCTGTATCTGTTCTGTGATTTTTATGGTAAATTTTGTGGTGGACACAGAAAGTGTTTGAAAATAGGTTAAGAAAGAATGCAAATATCATTTTGAGAATCTTTTTATGATCGCAGCTGTACCATAATAATAAAGGGTATAGCTACATGTTTTGTTTACAAAGTGATTCAAATGAGCTGTAAACTGCAAAAATACTGAAAGTGACCCAAAGTAAGTGACTAGGCATTGGCCCACATGTATGTCAAATACAGGGGTTGGTTAACTATTCCAGGTCCAGTCTTGTTTTAAAACTTTTATTCTTATACACTAATTTAAAAATTATAATCTAGACGTTTTGAGTTGTTGGTTTGGTTACAGTACTAGTCAAAGAAATGTATATGTTGTGTTTATAGTATAATTATTATAGTATTACCATATTGTGAGCAGTGACAGGTTAAGCAGTTTTAGAATTTTTTTACATGGTCACACAAAGAGGTTTGGATTTAATTCAGTCAAAGTTAAGCCATCTAGTTGATGCCAATATACATCTTGCCTGAAGAAAGGGCCTGAGTTGCCTCAAAAGCTTGCATATTGTAATCTTTTTAGTTAGCCAATAAAAGGTGACATTTTGCTTGACTTCTCATTACATCCATAATGGCTAACATGGTACAACACCCTAGTACTACAGGCTACATTTGTAAATTTTCTCTTATTTGTAAAAATACAAATAAATGATGATACCAGCATTTTCACCATTGACAGAGATCTAATTTTGTTATGCACCCTTCTGCTATGTTTTTTAACAGGATACTTGTATTAGACTTTTTACAGATTAATATCTATGTGATAACTCTTGGTTATAGGGGTCTAAAACCTCAAAGAGGCAAGATACTCCCTGTCACTCTTGACAAGAAAAATCTGCAAATGAAACACTGACAGTTCCCGGGGGGGAAAAAAAATTAATAAGGACCTAAAGGAAGGGTCTTATGTTCTTTTATATCCTGAAGGCACAGACATTGTGACCATTCCAGGAACTCAGAAGCCATTTGCAGTCAATGGCTATAAAGAAGCCTTAGGGAAGTCTTTTCAACGTATAATTCTATTACTTTGCCTTAAAGAACATTTTGAAAGAGTTTAGTCTTGTGATTAAATTTCTGAAATGGATAATCCTTTCATTTTAAATTTCAAATTGTACACTATAAAACTTGGGCATCCAAAATGTATTTAAGTACTTAGAAAATGATGACTAAGATTCTGAAGTGATCACCCTGAAAATGTTTGACTTTTAGCTGTTTGAAGAAAAGTATGTGCAAATTGTTTACAATTTTCTAATACAAAAAACTTCATCAAGTGTGCATGTGTGTGTGTACAGTATCTATATAATCCATCTGTGCATTCTTTTGGTAACCTGCTTTTTTATGCAGAGTTGCAGGCTGCCATTACTTTTCCTAAAACAATTGGGTATGAAGACTAAACGTAACCAGCCAAGGCCTCTGAAGGCTACAGTCAAGTAAACCTATCCTAACACTGTTTAATTGAGAATATTGAAATAACATTATAATATATATATATATATATTGTGAACTTGGCCCGGACACAGACAGGTGGACATCTTGTTTAAAACCACCACATGTTTATTAAACACAATTATTTACAATAAAGGTCATTTAGACCCAGTCCAATGGTCACACAGACCTTAGTCACGTACACAAAACGAACCCCAAACAGTCACAATCCTGGCCACAATGCCTTGTCTTCGGGCCGCCTCCACGCTCCTCTTGCCTCGTCCTCCTTCCACCCGACTCTAGCCTCGAATGAAGGGAGACGGCCCCTTTTATACAAGTCCCGGATGAGCACCAGGTGTTCCCGGCATTCCTCCCTTGGCCACGCCCCAGCATGGCGGAAGTGTCGGCTGTCCTCCCGGCTGCTCTCCGGGCGCCGTCATAATCTTCTCCCCAGCACTTCCTGGTGTGGCGGAAGTGCTGGGGTAACAGGTCCCCAAGGCATTGGGGCGCCTCCTGTGGGTGACCACAGACCCACATCCGGTCCTTCCTGTCGTCCCGTCAGTTAATTTATTCTGTTGTTTTGTTGTAAATCATGATTATTAGGTTCATAATGTGTAAAATTATAACATAGTTTGACGTTTAATAGGCTTTTTCTTAACACCTGCCATTATCCAACATTTTCGTTTATCCGACGCAATGTCAGATAAGCGAGACTCTACTATATATATCTATACTAATAAAAGGCAAAGCCCTCACTCACTCACTCACTCACTCACTCACTCACTCACTCACTCACTCACTCACTCATCACTAATTCTCCAACTTCCCGTGTGGGTGGAAGGCTGAAATTTGGCAGGTTCATTCCTTACAGCTTCCTTACAAAAGTTGGGCAGGTTTTATATCGAAATTCTACGCGTAATGGTCATAACTGGAAGCAGTTTTCTCCATTTACTGTAATGGAGATGAGCTGCAACGCCGTGGGGGCGGAGTTTCGTGTGATATCATCACGCCTCCCACGCAATCACGCAGTACATAGAACACCACGAAGACCTCAAAAAAGCGCTGAAGAAAACATGCATTATATAATTGAGAAGGCAGCGAAACAATAAGAGGCGAGCAAGTGACATATACAACCATATTCATGAGTTCTGCTACTTCGGAAACAAAGCACGATGTAAACCTACACTTTAAATTAAGTTCATAGACAGGCTGCGCTGGCGTTTGTAATTGAGTGCCTGCCCATATAAGGCCGTCCGTCAGCGGCAATCCAATAGCAAACTGCCACGGGTAAATATTCACGGGTGAAGGACTGTGCTTATGGAGAGGAAGATGAGATGGTCAGGGTGGTGTTTGACACAAACTCAGCGAAACTGCGAGAGAAAGTTTTAAGTGCCAGGACTAAGGTAACATTAAATACAGCCATGGACATAGCACGAGATGGCACCAGCACAGCTGGGAAACTTCGATGCATGTACACCGAGCGGCTCACGTGAACTGACGAGTGCACAGATAAAAGCAACAGTTCCAAAGAGCTGAACAAAACCGAATTACACAATTGAAAAGGCAGCAAAAATATGAAGCGCCTGATAAGCATATTCATAAATGCAGCTACTGTGGAAACAAAGCACACGGTGGAAAAAGTCAATGTCCCGCTAAAAGAAGACAGTGTAAAAAAAAACCCGTGCATGCAGTGTGTCAGGTCTCAGATAAAGAAGAAGACGAGCTGTTTATTGATGCAGTAAGAAACGAATCGATGAATGAAACCTGTCATCTTTACAACGATTGACAAACACGGAATGTAACTTGAACACAACACATCCTACAAATACGAACCTGATTGAAAGAAATAATGATAATCAAATCCTTGATGACAGCAACACTCAGTAACACTCACAAAACAAATACTGTATATTGACAGTCATGTTACGTTATTTTTAAAATGTTCCCTTTTCTTTTTCTACCTTTTTAACACACTACTTCTCCGCTGCGATACGCGGGTATATATATATATCCCGCTCTACATACTCGAATAATGGATAATTTATTCGCCATCAATGATTGTTTTGGTAAAGCCATACTCAGTGTATTCATTAGATGAACGGTAAAAAAGTAAGAGCGAGGGGAGGATGACTCGTTGAGGCATGCAGGCTGTAGTGCTGCGTCAACTCTATCTGAATTGCGCGATCACATTTGAAAAATATATCTTTTCAAGTTCTATTTAGTCCATATATGTCAAACTCAAGGGCGCGGGCCACATCCGCCCGGCGTAATTATATCCGGCCCGCGAGATCATTTTATATACTGTATTATTGCTTCAGCTGCCCTGCCGAACACTTACCGCTTACTACAGTTATTGCACACTGAGTTTGCACGGCGCTTTGGTGACTTTGAAGAACAAAAAAAGTCCGTCTACATGCGGCTCGAACCTTGTGCATGTTTGGTAGCACATATCTGTGTGAGAAGCTCTTCTCAGTGATAAAGACTAACAAAACAGCACACAGGAGTCGCCTCACTGATGAGCACCTGCAATCCATCCTGAGAATCTCCACAACACAGAACCTCACACCAAACAGAAACGAACTTGTGGCCAAAAAGATGCCAGGCGCCCAGCTCTAAAATGACATATGAGCAAAGACAACTGAATGATTTGATTTGTTATTGCACGTAAGAGCGGGAGTCAACCGTTTTAACAAAGAGCGTATTGCACTGATACGAAATAGCTGTGTGTGTATATATATGTAGATATGTATGTATATGTATATATATGTTTATATATGTGTGTGTGTATGTATGTATATGTGTGTATATATGTGTGTGTATATATGTAGATATATATGTATGTATATATGTGTATATGTATAGATATGTATATATATATATGTTTATGTGTGTGTGTGTATATATATATATATATATATGACAACAACACTCATCACTCACAACAGTGACAAAACAATTACATTGACAATCAGGTTACGTTATTTTCAAAATGTTTCCTTTTCTTTTCATTGCTTCTTTAACACACTACTTCTCCGCTGCGAAGCGCGGGTATTTTGCTAGTACACTAATAAAAGGCAAAGCCCTCACTCACTCACTCACTCACTCACTCATCATTAATTCTCCAACTTCCAGTGTAGGTAGAAGGCTGAAATTTGGCAGGCTCATTCCTTACAGCTTACTTACAAAAGTTGGGCAGGTTTCATTTCAAAATTCTACGTGTAATGGTCATAACTGGAACCTATTTTTCTCCATATACTGTAATGGACTTTAGCTCGATGGCCATGGGGGGTGGAGCTGCGTGTCAAATCATCACGCCTGCCACGTAATCACGTGAACTGACTGTGAACGCAGTACGTAGAAAAGAAGGAAGAGCTCCCAAAGAGCGCTGAAGAAAAACGCATACAAGCTTATTCATAAGTGCAGCTACTGTGGAAACAAAGCACGGTGTAAACCGCAAGATTAAAATAAGTTTATGGACACGCTCCCGCTGCCATTTGTGTTGCCTTCGTCGAATACTTTATTCTCAAGATACAAGTTTAATGAGAAGACACGAGGTATAAACGAGACTTTGGATCACTTTGTAACAGAGTTAAAATTGCAGTAGTTAAAAAAGTTTTAAGTGCCGGGTCTTAGCTAACATTAAATAAAGCCATGGACATCGCAACATCACACAAGAGAGCAGCTCACGTGAACTGACAGAACGCAGTACGAGTGATCACTTCCATGCATCAAACTTGTTCAAAAAACACATTACACAATTGACAAGGCAGGAAAAGAATATGCTCCGAGCTGAGCTCCACAGCTAACACGGTCTTGCGGAAGCAACTTCGTCATGCTGCCACCAAATACTCACAGAAAAATCCACCAGCTAATACACACGCTGTCTCTAGAGTTTCTCCACACTCAATGTATTCCTCGCATCCCCATTATACCCTCTGATCTCCCATTTCAATTCAGATGCCTCCATTTTCCAGTAAGGCTGTGCTGCACGATGACAAGTAATAAGTATCAGGGATAGACCCTACAAAAGGTTGCCATTGATTTCAGGCAAGATTGCTTTTCTCCTGGACAACTATACGTTGCATTCTCAAGAGTGAGCTCGCGCAGCTTCGTCATATTACAACCGGACTGCAGCGAGAAACTTTTAACTGCCGGGTCATAGCTAACATTAAATAAAGCCATGGACATCACAACATCACACAAGAGAGCAGCTCATGTGAACTGACTGAACGCAGTACGAGTGATCACTTCCATGAATCAAACCTTTTCAAAAAACGCATTATACAATTGACAAGGTAGGAAAAGTATATGCTCCGAGCTGAGCTCCACAGCTAACATGGTCTTGTGGAAGCAACTTCGTCACGCTGCCACCAAATACTCACAGAAAAATCCACCAGCTAATACACACGCTGTCTCTAGAGTTTCTCCACACTCTGAATGTATTCCTCGCATCCCCGGTATACCCTCTGATCTCCCATTTTAATTCAAATGCCTCCAATTTCCAGTAAGGCTCTGCTTCGCAATGACAAGTAATAAGTCTCAGGGACAGACCCTACAAAAAGTTGCCATTGATTTCAGGCAAGATTGCTTTTCTCCTGGACAACTATACGTTGCATTCTCAAGAGAAAGCTCGCACAGCTTGGTCATATTACAACCGGAGTGTTGAACTGACAACATGCTATACAAAGAGAACTTAAACAATCGTAATAAACGAACAATAAAACAGCGGAGAACCCGTGGATTAAATAAAAAGGCTGCTTCCTTGGCGAAGCAAGGAAAAAGGATGGCCTTATATGTCGTTCGTTTATAAAACAGCGGAGAAGCTGTGTAAAGGCTGCTTCACAAAAAAACAGCGGAGCGCCTTATATGAGCAGGCAGTCAGCTAATGAACGGAATCAATAAATAACTATAATGGTAATGAACAAAAAATAGCGGAATAGCTGCGGATTAAATAAAGGAAATTGGTACCTGCACAGTAAACAAAGTCTCAAATAACTACACAATAACTAT
This sequence comes from Polypterus senegalus, assembly GCF_016835505.1. Classification (NCBI taxonomy): domain Eukaryota; kingdom Metazoa; phylum Chordata; class Cladistia; order Polypteriformes; family Polypteridae; genus Polypterus; species Polypterus senegalus. The sequence continues at coordinate 59,236,476 of NC_053167.1, read as the reverse complement.
AACAATCGTAATAAATGAACAATAAAACAGTACAATAAAACATATCTATACTAATAAAAGGAAAAGCCCTCACTGACTCACTCACTCACTCACTCACTGACTCATCACTAATTCTCCAACTTCCCGTGTAGGTAGAATGCTGAAATTTGGCAGGCTTATTCCTTACAGCTTACTTACAAAAGTTAAGCAGGTTTCATTTCGAAATTCTACACCTAACGGTCATAATGGTCGATAACGGTTGAACTTTCTTATTTATGGCTCAATCTTCACGAAATTTGGTAGGCGGCTTCCCTGCGCTAACCGAAACCGAAGTACGTACTTATTTCGATGGTATGACCCCACTGTCGGCCGCCATATTAAACTTTCCAACGTCACTAATTTTTCAATTTCCCGTGTAGGTAGAAGGCTGACTCCATCTTCACGAAATTTGGTAGGTGGCTTCCCTGCGCTAACCAAAACCGATGTACGTACTTATTTCGGTGGTATGACGCCACTGTCGGCCGCCATATTGAACTTTCCAACGTCACTAATTCTCCAACTTCCCGTGTAGGTAGAAGGCTGAAATTTGGCAGGCACATTCCTTACGGCTTACTTACAAAAAATTAAGCAGGTTTCATTTCAAAATTCTATGCGTAATGGTTATAACGGTCAACACCGTCCGCCATGTTGAACTTTGTTATTTATGGCTCCATCTTCACGAAATTTGGTAGGTGGCTTCCCTGCGCTAACCAAAACTGATGTACGTACTTATTTCAGTGGTATGATGCCACTGTTGGCCGCCATATTGAACTTTTCAACGGTCTTTGTTACTTATGGGCCCATCTTCAAGAAATTTGGTATGCGGGTTCCCAACGCTAACTGAATCCTACTTACGTACATATATACGTCCATAGCCTGCAGCTCTGTCACCGTGTGAGGCGGCGTTGGGTGCCCCATCCCAACGCCTCCCACTAAGTTGGCCGCCTGCCTATATAAGGCCGTTCGTCGCTCCAGTCTCTACATTCCCTTCCTTGCTTCGCCATGGGATTCACGTCTCCCTGCTGATAACTACAGCCTTTTTATTTAATCCACAGCTTCTCCGCTGTTTTATTGTTCATTTATTACGATTATAGTTATTGTGTATTTTAGACTTACTTTACATTGTTCAGGTACCCATTTCCTTTATCATTCCAACCGTACTCCCATTAACATGTCTATCGAGGTGATCACCATCGATTAAAGAACTGTCACTTACCAAGTGGTTTCCATGCCCGGAGATGGCATCTACCTTTTCCATTCTCTTTGTTACTTATTGCACGGCCATATCAGACTCACTCTTGAGGAACACTGTGTCTTATGTATTGAATGACTGGGACAGGTTGAAGGTGTGGACTGATGACGGTACAGGAGATAATTATTCTACACAGGAGCACTAGAAGAGTGAAATGCTTAAGCCCTTCACCTATGGATCTGCATTTGAGTTGATGGCTGTCGGTGAATTGTTCGGTTGTCACTTTCAAGTGTACCGAAATGGCCAAATATTTTACACCTTTTGACAACCGCCAATGCCTCTTAAACATCTTAGATTGACAGGTGACGATTTCAGTAGTGGACACTTTGATGTTTATAAATGTTTAAACTCTCAAAAGCTGGATGTAAAGTTATCGATGAAATTGGTTGTATACTTACAACACTTGACAGATGCCGAATGTCTCTTCAACACAAGTCCTACAAATACTGTCGTAATTGAAACAAACCATGAAACTCAAACCGATTATGACAGCAGATTTGAGATGTTTTTTTTGTGAAGCAGCCTTTACACAGCTTCTCCGCTGTTTTATAAACGAACGACATATAAGGCCATCCTTTTTCCTTGCTTCACCAAGGAAGGTGCCTTTTTATTTAATCCACGGGTTCTCCGCTGTTTTATTGTTTGTTTATCACTATTGTTATATTTCTCTTTATATAGCACGTTGTCAGTTCAGCACTCTGGTTGTAATATGACGAAGCTGCGCGAGCTCAGTCTTGAGAATGCAATGTATAGTTGTTCAGGAGAAAAGCAATCTTGCCTGAAATCAAAGGCAACCTTTTGTAGGGTCTGTCCCTGAGACTTATTACTTGTCATCGCACAACAGAGCCTTACTGGAAAGTGGAGGCATTTGAATTGAAATGGGAGATCAGAGGTTATAACGGGGATGCGAGGAATACATTGAGTGTGGAGAAACTCTAGAGACAGCGTGTGTATTAACTGGTGGATTTTTCTGGGAGTTTTTGGTGGCAGCGTGACAAAGTTGCTTCCGCAAGACCGCGTTAGCGTGACACGCAGCTCCGCCCCCCACGGCCATCGAGCTAAAGTCCATTACAGTATATGGAGAAAAATAGGATCCAGTTATAACCATTACACGTAGAATTTCGAAATTAAACCTGCCCAACTTTTGTAAGTAAGCTGTAAGGAATGAGCCTGCCAAATTTCAGCCGTCTACCTACACGGGAAGTTGGGAGAATTAGTGATGAGTGAGTGAGTGAGTGAGTGAGTGAGTGAGTCAGCTTTGCCTTTTATTAGTATAGATTTAAAAGTAAGGTCTTCCAAAAAGCCAGATATTGATGAGGATGCTGTAACACCTTACCTTTTGTTCCTAAAAAGTGACTTGAGTTAGCTTATCAGTCTCGTAAACAAACTGCCATAGTGTGAAAAAAAAATCCATGCCACAATGTTTTCCGAAATATACTATACAGGTCATAAAATGAATAATTCCAAATATCATATATACCTATGTCTTTTATCCCTCCAGATCAGAGAATGTCCAGTTCCATTGCCTCAAAACACCACTCACATCTACAGTTATTCCCAGTTTCAGATAAAAAGCAACATCAGATTCCTGAGTGGGGGGGACGGTAGTAAACATCGTAATCATGACTGAGAGAATAAAAGTGAAAAAAAAAAAACAGTAATTTTTACGTCCTATAAATGTACAGCGGCTGTTACAATATTAACAATAAGAGCAGCTCACTACTGAAAACGGTAAATATAGGAGGTAGTCGGGATTGAACCAGGGACGCTTGATTACAAGTCAGCAAATCTTACCGCTACGCCACGGAAGCTGTTTTATTGTACTTGAACCTTTTGTGAAAATGTTTATTTGATCTTTGGACTTCAGCCTTCACATATTATATAGTTTATGCCAACATTTTGTCATTTACTACTAAAATATGAAAAACGTTCTGTTTTAACAATGTGTTTACATAGATTATTGTAGAAACGGAACACACATTAAATGCATGTATTCCAAATAACAATCTATTATTTCCACTCTAAAACTCCAGCATTTCAATCCCAGATAATCAAGGCATGAGCTGGGAGAACCTTGTGCATGTTCTGTGGCAGTGGGGGATGGGATACCAGGTTGCTTGCTGCTTGTTTTTAATTGGCACATTTAAAGGACAAAAGATGCTGACAGAGAGGTGCGAATGGATTTAAGGTGGGCCGGATTTGCGAGTTTTCTCGTAGGCTCTGGTAATTCTAGTGTTAAAAATGCATTCTGGTGTGCATTACTGTAGTGGGCATAAATTAGTAAGATTATTGTAATACCTTGGCTTTTTCGTACCGTGAAATAACCTACATTTCTCATTCTCCATCATTAATGTGTCACCAATGACATATTGTGCAGTGCTGCTGCACGCATACTTGTTTAGTTTGTCATTTCTGTCAGTCATTATTTTTTATAGAACAATTCACAGATTTATTCATCATAATATGATTTAGAAGGCAAGTAAAGTTAAAATTTAAAACAAGTTGTATTTGAAAGTTACCTTCTGCATGTGTCTTACATAGTCTCAAAGGATACTTTTTTTGTTCTTTTTTATGCTATACATAATTATAACTCCTTTGTTTTTCTTTAAAAATTAACTGTCAGTCTTTCATATATACTTGTATAGCTCTTGCTTTTCTTGAAAGTTTCAATTCAGAATAACTAATTTAGTGACTAGGTCAGCTCTCACAATAAACCTTTAAACATTTTTGTAACAATACATTAAAAACAAAGGAAAAACATATATAAATTAACCATAATTTTACTATTATAGGAATATTTTTATAAAGAAATAAGAAAACCCAATGACCAAAGATTGAGATGAACAGCATTGTGCTAACTATGCAAAAAGTTTACCAAGCAGAAATTACTACTGGGGAAACAAGGGTTAGTAATAGGCTGAAGCCAATGATATTCAACCAGTTCTGACACCATGAGTAACATTGGTCCTTTAAAAAAAGCAATAAAGATTTTATTTAAGGAAAATTTAAACAGATGCATACATTTTATGTATATACTAGTCATGGTACCTGTCGAAAATAAATGATAGAATAGTTTCTTTCCCTACGTGTCCTTTCAGTGCCTTTCCTTCATATTCATGTGTGGCAGAACGTCTCTACATTGGCGCTCCTCGTCATGAGAGAGATCACTTAAAACCTGTTTCTCAGAGTGTCATTATTTTCGAGGGGCCTATCTTGCGTCCATTACTTTTTTATACTTTATACTTTCAATTTTTGAAGGCAACTTTCTCAACATGCGACTTTACTCCTCCTTGTGCATCTTACACTCATGCTTCCTCTTTTGTCACATTGCCAAATCCCAAACTGACCAATCACGTCAAATTGTTCTGAGGTACTGGACAAGCATACCTTAATGTTTTAGTACATAGTAGATTTAATAACATAATCTATAGTTCTAGAGAAACCATAAGTAATAATAACTGTGATAACTGAGCAAAAGGATTTTTGCTTCCCCTAATGACATTATCTTTTTTTTTCTTAAGCAGCGAAATGCAAACTTTTGATTTTAGACCTCTTCAATTCCCAACAAAAATGTACATTCCTAAATAAAGTCAAACATGAATTTTGTGAAGTCTATTTAGTTTAAAAATACTTGATTACAGTGCAGGCAGACAAGTCCATAGTTAGCTTAGGGTATATTCTTAATGTATGTAAGCTGCATTTCCAATTGTAGCACATGATTTGTAATGAAAACAGTGAGGTTCTAAATGTTATTAACTGCTAGGAGAAAGATTTATTATATGGCTGGCAATACTAATTTGGCCTCGTTTAGGAATAGATGTGAATGTTGTCTACAACAAGTCAAGTCAAGTCGTTTGGGAGCATACACTGGTACAGTGCATTGCCGCATACACTACACGACGAAAACGTCTTGGGATCCCAGTTGGCAACCCCCCAGGCAGACACTTGGTCCAGTCCCACCCTCCGGAAATGACCCTCTATCCGCCGCAACCAGGTGTTACGTGGGCGACCTCTTGGCCTGATCCAGCCACTCGGGTCCCCAACAATGAGGATCTTACGAGGTGGATCACCCTCGGGGAAACGCACCACATGGCCGTAGTGCCTTAACTGGTAATCCCTCAGAATGCAGGTAATGTGCCTCATTCAGGACTCCATGAGCAACCACTCATTCGATACAAAGTCAAACCAACGGTACCCAAGGATTTTCCGGAGAGACACAGTACCAAAGGAGTCCAGTCTTCACTACAGGTCATTGGATAGCGTCCATGTCTCGCAAACCATATAGCAAGACAGGAAGTACCAGGACTCTAAAGACTTGGACCTTCATCCTTTTGCAGAGATATCGGGAGCGATGGGACACTGAAACCTTGAATGTTTTAAGTGCACGGACTGGAGGAAATCGAGGGCAAGCTTTTAGGAAGAAACCCTTTCGGCAGAGCATTTTCACTGGCAAATTTCACTGCTGTTCACTAGAGACCTTTTTAGGAAGTTGTCTCTCCATGTATGTTATCATTCAAGAATTACAAGTGGTCCCATAAGAGAAACATGATATAGTAAAGATGGGAGTGGAAAGGTAAAAGTTCTTCCAGTAGACAGAGAATGGGTTCTTTGAAAGACTAAAGTCAATATATTTTAGCTTATGTTTGTACATTCACAAACAAATTACAAGGATCGTTTCTTTAAAATAGGTATATCACATATAAAGAATACAGCTGTAACATTTTGATTCAGAATGTATCATTTCTACAACATATAGTACATCACAGACAAAGTAGTTAATGCAAACTAATACTTTGAGGTAAATACCTTGTGGGAAGCTCTCATGGAAACTTTTTTTTAATTGCAGAATTATCAATTATAGTATGCAGTTTGGTTTCATATTATAATTGGCCTAATCTAATTTAACAACGTCTGCTAAATATTATATTGCTGAATAATACATTATTACCTGCTGAACTAAGAAAATGTATTACCATGTGGCACAATTACTGCAAGACACTCTATAAAGTATTTTGACACAACACAGCACGGCCTTCTGGCTCAGTCAAATTCCAACTGCGTTGGAATGTGGCTGACTTTCATGAATAAGATCTTTTAAATCAAAATTTTACTCCGTCTCAGTCATAAAGTGGATGCTTAACAATACAGATGTTAACTACTTAAAAACAGATTTGATATTACCTGATAAAATGTATTAAAGAACATTAGTTTAGATCTAGACTAGAAAAATTCAACAATACTGCTAAGGTTGGCTGATTGTGTGAGAAGTGTTTTGTTTTCTGATTAGGGTGACCAGAAATGTATTCTTGTATCACCTGAAAGGGACAGTGCCAGACAAGAAGATGCATATACCCACAATAATGCGGGCCATGTCATTTATGTCAATAGTTCTTTTTTTTTTTTTAAATCTCCAGTTGATATCTGTCCAGCATATAAGTTATGACGATCTTATGTACGTGGATGAATTGTGAAGCCAGCTCTGAAAACATGGATCTCTTTGTTACTTGTATGAAGAGTGAAGTGACATCCTGCTTAAGGTTGGCTGATTGTGTCAGAAGTGTTAACGCTTTTGATTAGGTTGACCAGAAGTGACATACTGCTCAAATTGAAAGGGGCAATGCCAGACAAATCCACATAATGTGTGCTCTCTTTATTATGCAAAAACAGTACATGAAATACCAGACTTGGGGCGAAGGACAAATACATACATAACAAAGTCCCAGCATTAAGCTAAATCATTCCCAAACACAAAAACACAAATTTATTATTTATGATAATAAACAAAATGTGTATGTATTCAAACAACTGTTGAAGCCATATAGCAGTCTAGGTGGAATGAGGAGTCTAACTTGCACCATTAGGTGCGTGGCAAGTCTCACTGGCGGCATCATGAGCCAAGAAGTAGCATTTAGCAACCAACTTGAGGCAGCACCAGGCAGGGTCAGGCAATGGGGAACTCTGCCCTCTCCAAAGAGCTTGAGCTAATAAAGGTGTCTCAGCAGGTACAGAAATCAGTATGATTGTTAAATATACTTTGGAATGGCTTTCCAACTACTATCTGAAAAACCTTAAACCAGCACACAAGGAGAGGGTCCAGGTCAGAGCTCATAATTGGCAACACTATTTTAAACTTGGTAGCACTAGCTGTTGGCCCTCCACCTGGTGGACATACAGTGGGATGCAAAAGTTTGGGCAACCTTGTTAATAGTCATTATTTTCCTGTATAACTCGTTGGTTGTTACGATAAAAAATGTCAGTTAAATATATCATATAGGAGACACACACAATGATATTTGAGAAGTGAAATGAGGTTTATTGGATTTACAGAAAGTGTGCAATAATTGTTCAAGCAAAATCAGGCAGGCTGCATAAATTTGGGCACCACAAAAAAGAAATGAAATCAATATTTAGTAGATCCACCTTTTGCAGAAATTACAGCCTCTAAACGTTTCCTGTAGGTTCCAATGAAAGTCTGGATTGTGGTTAAAGGTATTTTGGACCATTCCTCTTTACAAAACATCTCTAGTTCATTCAGGTTTGATGGCTTCCGAGCATGGACAGCTCTTTTTAACTCACACCACAGATTTTCAATTATATTCAGGTCTGGGGACTGAGATGGCCATTCCAGAACGTTGTACTTGTTCCTCTGCATGAATGCCTTAGTGGATTTTGAGCAGTGTTTGGTCGTTGTCTTGTTGAAAGATCCAGCCCGGCGCAGCTTCAGCTTTGTCACTGATTCCTGGACATTGGTCTCCAGAATCTGCTGATACTGAGTGGAATCCATGCGTCCCTCAACTTTGACAAGTTTCCCAGTCCCTGCACTGGCCACACAGCCCCATAGCATGATGGAACCACCACCCTATTTTACTGTAGGTGTTTTTCTTGGAACGCTGTGTTCTTTTTCCTCCATGCATAACACCCCTTGTTATGCCCAAATAACTCAATTTTAGTTTCATCAGTCCACAGCACCTTATTCCAAAATGAAGCTGGCTTGTCCAAATGTGCTTGAGCATACCTCAAGCGGCTCTGTTTGTGCTGTGGGTGGAGAAAAGGCTTCCTCTGCATCACTCTCGCATATAGCATCTCCTTGTATAAAGTGCGCGAATGGTTGAACGATGCACAGTGACTCCATCTGCTGCAAGATGATGTTGTAGGTCTTTGGTGCTGGTCTGTGGGTTGACTCTAACTGTTCTCACCATTCGTCGCTTCTGTCTATCCGAAATCTTTCTTGGTCTGCCACTTCGAGCCTTAACTTGAACTGAGCCTGTGGTCTTCCATTCCTCAATATGTTCCTAACTGTGGAAACAGACAGCTTAAATCTCTGGGACAGCTTTCTGTATCCTTCCCCTAAACCATGATGGTGAACAATCTTTGTCTTCAGGTCATTTGAGAGTTGTTTTGTGACCCCCATGATGCTACTCTTCAGAGAAAATTAAAGGAGGAGGGAAACTTACAATTGACCTCCTTAAATACTGTTTCTCATTATAGGATTCACCTGTGTATGTAGGTCAGGGGTCACTGAGCTTACCAAGCCAATTTGAGTTCCAATAATTAGTTCTAAAAGTTTTGGAATCAATAAAATGACAACGGTGCCCAAATTTATGCACCTGCCTGATTTTGCTTGAACAATTATTGCACACTTTCTGTAAATCCAATAAACTTCATTTCACTTCTCAAATATCATTGTGTGTGTCTCCTATATGATTTATTTAACTGACATTTTTTATCGTAACAACCAACGATTTATACAGGAAAATAATGACTATTAACAAGGTTGCCCAAACTTTTGCATCCCACTGTAAAAAGCTATTCTAATGAATTAACAAATGTAGCTTATTAACATTTATTTATTTTACCAAAACCTAAAATATTCTCAATTTCCAAAATAAAACTATTAGAGAAAACTATTTTCTGTAAGGAATATGTGTCAATAACACTGCTGCAAAGAAAAAATTGTACCACAAAGGTTTAGCTATTAGCCTTTACTTTATAAGGCAGATACGCCTTTGTACTTTACCTAGCTTATGCTAAATATCTGAACCAAAAGGATCTTGGGTACTTGTACTAAAGGTAATATTTTCTCCACTAGTTTACATTGTAATATTGTAAATAAATTATGAGACAGGTATAAGCACGCAGCTCCTGAGGGACACTTGCTATCTCATGATCATTACAAGGTACCTTGTACCCATCACATACTATCTCATGTACACCACAAGGTAGTAAGTGGTGCAGACCAGATTGTGTCCCAGAAAAAAAAAATGATATATTTTTTTAGGGGCTCCTTATATAAGCTATGGTAATATGTTAATTTAAAATACAGGCTTATCTTTGCCATGGTTGAACTTTCAAATAGATGATGAACTGACTGTGTGCCCTGGGTTATTTCATTACATGTGTCTAGTGCTGCCAGTATAGGCTTTGGCCTGCATAGTCCTAAATTGGATTAATCTGATCTGAGAACCTGCGGTGGGCTGGCGCCCTGCCCAGGGTTTGTTTCCTGCCTTGCGCCCTGTGTTGGCTGGGATTGGCTCCAGCAGACCCATGTGACCCTGTAGTTAGGATATAGTGGGTTGGATAATGGATGGATGATCTGAGAACAAAAACATGAATAAGAAGAAAAACAGAAAGCTACTATAACATTTTTTTTCATTTAAAAATCACAATTTAGTAAATGTTAACTTTAAAGTGTCAAATCCTAGACCAATACATAACTGTTTCTGTGGTAATATAGTATACTTTGTGATTAAATATAAAAATAGATGCACAACATGTGAAACCCCCTACAATGAAAGACTATATACAGTAACTTGGTTTTATAGTAGTGAATTTAAGGAACTCAAGATATTTATAAAAGAATACATTTGTAGAAGATCAGAATAATATTTACAAGAACAGGCTATTCATTTAAACCCCATTTTAATTAAGTCAAGTTTTGAAGGTCCTCAAAATCCAACTACCTACCTGGTCACTTCTAAAAAATGTTTATAGTTCTCAATGTGAAAAAAACACTTTTGAGAACTGTACCAGAAATGTATTTATATCTAGTCATGTGTTCTAAAGGAATGAAATCATTGTAAAATAACAGCTAGGATCCACTGCACTAATTCTCTTTATAATTTCAAACACTTTAATTATGCCATCTCCTAGTCTCTTTTTGCTTAATCTAAGAAGGTTCATCTCTTCCAATCTCTCCTCATATGCTGATCCTAGGATTGTGAGGTATAGGCTAATTGCTTTCTTCTGATGTTTCCCTAGTAGTTTGTAATATGGAGAGCAAAACAGCACACAGTACTCCCAATGATGCTTTACTAACAAGTTATATACTGTAGGTTAAGTCTGACTTTCCTTGATTAGTACACATCTGGATGCCATATAATCTAACATCCAGTTAACTATCTCTTCTGTCCTATATGTTGCTTCACATAACTTGCCTTGACTGTTCAATAAAGAATAATAATAATAATAACAATAATAATAATAATAAAAGACATTGGAGCCAATAGTATTAAATCTTTCTGTTCTGGGTAGCATTTTGAAGGCATGGAAGTGGAATTTTATGTTTGACACAGATGTTTAACAAAAGGTATAACCGTCTTTTTTGAATAACAGCAGATTAGCATAAAAGGAACTCTATTTAATTGATTAATTTTAAATTAATCAGAACATTGCATAGTGAAATTTTAATAAATTGATCCTGGGTTCTGATCTTATGCCCAGTTGCTGTCCATGTGGAGATGCCAAATTCTGTATGGAGTTTCATCTAAGTACACTGGGTTTCTTCAAAAATTCACAAAGATGTGCTGTACGGTGAACTGATGATTGCAAAATCATTATGTATGAGTGAGAATGCGTGTTCATTTGATTGACCCTGTTATGGATTGGTACCCTGTCTATGGCTGTTGTCTACTTGGCACTCCAGGATAGGTTCTGACATTCTGACCCTTAGTTGAATTAAGTGGGTTTGATAATATTATGTTTCTTCTAATTGATTGCAACACAGTCTACAGTGTTCTGAAATTTAGTAAAGCACAAAAAAAAATGAAAAAATCATTTGGCAGCTTTCACTATCTTTTTTAAACTTTTGAAGCAAAAAAATGTATAAGTGGTATTAGCTTTAAACACCCTTTCAGCTCAAGTGGCAACTTTCTGTGTTACAACCCTGTTGTTGAGGGGGAAAAAAACCCTGCTATGCTAATGCCAACTCAATCTAAACACCTTCTCAGTTACAGACCCCTATGGATATTGGATATTATGGATATTGTTTCTCCAGGTTTTTAGTTCACTTTTTCACTGTGAGTGCAGTATGTACCTGTTGTGAGGACAGTCTAATAATATGATAAAAATATGTACTTAGAGAAAAGAAATTAGAAACCAATTGTACCTAAAATTAGTAGAAACAAAATCCCAGATAACATTTATTAATGCAGGTAGCCCTCACTAAAATTCCAAAGCAGGAATTTGTCAACCAGTTCAGCTAGCCTAGGGGAATACAGTAGGTTAAGACATCAGTGAACCACAACTAGAAGGGGCTAGAATTGAGGCTGTGATTCACGTGGTGTGTCAGGAGTTACACACTGATAATAACAAGAGGCAGCAAGCTGCAGGTCCACCCTCTGCCATTTTCTATACATGGAGGAGAAGAATACCACCACACTTGGCAGCTATATTCAGACAGGCCATGCTGCCTGTTTCTGACACTCTATTCAAAAGTCATGCTGGATCAAGAGTCACACCAGACCAGGCTAGACTAGACACTAATCAATAAGAAAGCAAGCGACCTTGTAGCCTACTATCAGGTTGTATTATTTTAACCAACACTTATTGTATTCTGCTATTTTAGGCAAATTATCTATAATATATACATACAGTAAATATGTAACCTTTTCTCCTGCCTATTTTGGTACTCTATCTTGATGCTTGAGGTCACAGATACAGCAGTAGAACTTTTGAACTACAGTAGCGGTCAACCCTGACAGAGACGTAAGAGTATTGGATTGGATTTGGGGCATTCCAAAATCCACATAATAGAGTATTACTAGAACCATACTGTGACAAAAAAAAAAAAGAGTACCGTATACAAATAATTAACCAACTACCATTTTATTATCTTCTAAATCTTATAAATGCCTCAAATTCACTTTTACTGTCATGAAATTGAATTTCTCAAACCACGGACAGACTTGCATTAGACAGGAAAATCTGTGTTGCATTAGGTTGATCCCATATTAATCCAGCATATATACTGCATTCCGCACAAATCACAACTTGAACACTGAATAGCTTACAGAATAATTTATGATTATGCAAGTTATGGACCATCACAAAATTGTTTTTCTAAATAACCGTAAATGTGAGTTTATTTTTCTTTCCTTATTTTACCTCATGGCTTTAAATATTGATGCCTGTGTAGGACTGATTAGTCTTATTTTTGCAGTTTCATCTCACATCAATCTTCTACCTCAGATCTTAGAAACTACTCCTGCAGTATAATAGTGTTCAGTATGTAAGACTCTGCCTAATAGCTCTTTCCCCTCAATAGAAAACAGTGGCGACAATGGCATAACAGTTTTTCCTTCTGCAGCTCATCTGCTTAGTTTTCTTGTGTCTACTTTGCAGAGGAACTAAGAATGTATGGTCATGGAAAAACAAACTGTACGGGCCAAGAAAAAACTTAATCAATTATGTACACAGTCTGCCGTTCCTATAAAATGGCTCAGGGATGTTTACTGCACCACCATTTACTTACAGTGTTGTTAGGTCAGATGAATTGCACCATTAGCATGTGTTATAAGAATACAGTGCATCCAGAAAGATTTCACAGCGCATCACTTTTTCCACATTTTGTTATGTTACAGCCTTATTCCAAAATGGATTAAATTAATTTTTTCCTCAGAATTCTACTCACAACACCCCATAATGACAACGTGAAAAAAGGTTACTTGAGGTTTTTGCAAATTTATTAAAAATAAAAAAACTGAGAAATCACATGTACATAAGTATTCACAGCCTTTGCTCAATACTTTGTCGATGCACCTTTGGCAGCAATTACAGCCTCAAGTCTTTTTGAAAATGATGCCACAAGCTTGGCACACCTATCCTTGGCCAGTTTCGCCCATTACTCTTTGCAGCACCTCTCAAGCTCCATCAGGTTGGATGGGAAGCGTTGGTGCACAGCCATTTTAAGATCTCTCCAGAGATGTTCAATTGGATTCAAGTCTGGGCTATGGCTGGACCACTCAAGGACATTCACAGAGTTGTCCTGAAGCCACTCCTTTGATATCTTGGCTGTGTGCTTAGGGTCATTGTCCTGCTGAAAGATGAACCATCGCTCCAGTCTGAGGTCAAGAGCGCTCTGGAGCAGGTTTTTATCCAGGAAGTCTCTGTACATTGCTGCAGTCATCTTTTCCTTTATCCTGACTAGTCTCCCAGTTCCTGCCGCTGAAAAACATCCCACAGCATGATGCTGCCACCACCATGCTTCACTAAAGGGATGGTATTGGCCTGGTGATGAGCGGTGCCTGGTTTCCTCCAAACGTGACACCTGGGGCCTCATGTATAACGCCGTGCGTAGAACTCGCACTATAACATGGCGTAAGCACAAAAGCCGAAATTTGCTTACGCACAGAAAAATCCAGATGCAGGAATCTGTGCGTACTCCAACTTCCACGTTCTTCCGCTACATAAATCCCGATCAGCGTGAAAACTAACGCTCGTGCACACGCTTTATGTAACGCCCCAACTCCTCCCAGAATTACGACTCTTTTGAATATGCAAATGAATATAAATCACCCTTAAACTCAGCCTTCTGTGAAAAGACAATGGGAAAAGCACGGGGGAAAATATAAGAATTTCAGCAAATACCAAGTGGAGGCAAAGTAAAAACATACTATTTGTTCAAATAAACCGTGGTATAATGAACAAAAGGAAGTTGATCGAGTGACATAGCGTGTTGGAGAAACTTGAAAGCTCACGTTCACAAAATCACACAGTGCCGGAAATAAAAAAGAAGTCACATATCAAAGTCGCGTAAAAGCGAGTTGTAGCCCACTGTCTGAGTGTCATATGAAAGCTTATTAGGGTACAGAGAAAAAAAGGCACACAGTGGGGAAAAAGCATGAAATGTCAACTTCAATCTCGACATTTCCACTTTAATCACGTAGTTTATTTTGTCATTAAAGTAGAACATCATAAACTTCATCTTAAAATCACTTAATTAACCAATTTCTCAAATCACATAATAATTAAAGTAACACGTTAAATGCTTTGTTTTGTATTTGATCTTCTATGTGCTCTATGTGTGTGAATCACTACTTGCTTCTTAAACCGGCTCTCTTCCTCCAACTGGATACGAAATCCATTACATTCGTGATATGACAGCTCTCTGAATAACTAAAATACTGAGATGTATACGTGATATCATTTTTATTATGATAGGAGTTAAAGCACGTTATTAAACATGGGTTTCACTTCAATGAAATAATTTATTGCAGCAGTACTCAGGGGCGGCTCTAGGCTTGTGGTGGCACTGGGCAGAGGAAGAATCGGTGGCTCCTTCGCCCGCCAATGTCAGTAAGGTAGCTTATGCACGGTGGATGGCCACGTCCGTTGCAGACACTGCATAGCCGCCTTGTGCTCATGACACAAGCATTTAACTTTTGCCGAAATTTGTCTCTGCGTTTTTAGCTGTGTTGTTATTTTCTCTTTCTGTTTTATATTTAATATATATTGGCAAAGCCGCCACTGCAGTCCTTGCTTTACTTTCCCCAAGTAACCGATCGCCATACAATCAGCTCTGTAATAGACGTCAAGCCATCTGTAAGCTTAGCGCCGATTCTTCAAAACGTTTAAGGAACACTGAAATATCTTTGTAGTACATGTTTAATTATTCTGTCCTTCACAACACTCCCAGTTAAGAATATAGATTATTTAAATGAAGTTAAAGTTTTATCTGTATAATTTAATAAACATATTTTGCTGCATTTCACCTTAAAAATGATATCGTCATCATATGTAAATACGCACTTTATAAAGTGGCTCAGGTTGTGTGATATTATAACTATAGTGCAAGTTTACAGTGGGGTGATTGTACTTATAAGTACAAACAGTTCTACAAGGTGCAATTGATTAAATGCATTTAAAGTTCTTGGGATGAAACTGTTTCTGAACCGCGAGGTCCGTACAGGAAGGCTTTAAAACGTTTTGCAGTGGCTGAGACAGCGTGTCCTTGAAGCTGTATACCGATAATTCTCTTTCCGATCAGCTGCTGCTGTGATTCCCACTCAAATACAGTGATATAAATACTCCGAGTGGTGCAGTGAGAGTCATATGGAAAAAGATGATCCACTGTGGCAACTCCTAACGGGAGCAGCGGAAAGCAGTTATGGTATTTGGAATACTATGGCTGTTCCCTAGACCATTATATTGTTACAAGTTAATTACAATCAAATGCGTTACACTAATAAACAATATGCGGTTAGTTTCAGTGTATTTATAAAGCCGCGTCAGGAAAATAATGAGTAACCACACAGGAAAAGTACCACTGCTTTGACGCTGGGTGCCGCCAGTCTGCAAAACCGAGCAGAGAACTTGCGTACGACAAGGCATGAGGTACCGTGGAAAAGTGCGTGGCTTTACGCCAAGTGTAGGTTTTATACATCGCGATTTGAACGTGGAAAAGTTCTTATGCAACATTTCTGTGCGTACGCACCGTTTATACATGAAGCCCCTGGTATTTACACCAAAGAGTTCAATTTTTGTCTCATCAGACCAGAGAATTTTGTTTCTCATGGTCTGAGAGTCCTTCAGGTGCCTTTTGGCAAACTCTGGCGGGCTGCCATGTGCCTTTTACTAAGGAGTGGCTTCCCTCTCACCTCTTTACCATACAGACCTGATTGGTGATTTGCTGCAGAGATGGTTGTTCTTCTGGAAGGTTCTCCTCTCTTTACATAGGACCTCTGGAGTTCTGACAGAGTGACCATCGGGTTCTATATCGCCTTCCTGACTAAGGCCCTTCTCCCCTGATCGCTCAGTTTAGATGGCCGGCCAGCTCTAGGAAGAGTCCTGGTGATTTCGAACTTCTTCCACCTACGGATGATGGAGGCCACTGCGCTCATTGGGACCTTCAGAGCAGCAGAAATCTTTTTGTAACCTTCCCCAGATTTGTGCCTCGAGACAATCCTGTCTCAGAGGTCTACAGACAATTCCTTTGACTTCATGCTTGGTTTGTGCTCTGACATGAACTGTCAACTGTGGGACCTTATATAGACAGGTGTGTGCCTTTCCAAATCATGTCCAATCAACTGAATTTACCACAGGTGGACTCCAGTTAAGCTGTAGAAACATCTCAAGGATAATCAGAGGAAACAGGATGCACCTGAGCTCAATTTGGAGCTTCATGGCAAAGGCAGTGAATACTTACGTACATGTGCTTTCTCTATTTTTTTTATTTTCAATAAATTTGCAAAAAACTTAAGTAAACTTTTTTTACGTTGTCATTATGGGGTGTTGTGTGTAGAATTCTGAGGAAAACAATGAATTTAATCCATTTTGGAATAAGGCTGTAACATAACAAAATGTGGAAGAAATGATGCGCTGTGAATACTTTCCGGATGCACTGTATATCATTTCTTAGTACTTGTGAGATGTGTGAGAACTAGTCCTGAGTAAACCCGCTGAATTCACTTCATCTTGAGTTCACCAAAAATGCTGAATTCTATGGAATTTTAGCAAACGCTGTGAAATGCATTAAAATCAATAGGGAAGGAAGAACTGAACAAGTTTTTTAGTGGATTATAATGCTGCATTGTCTTATAAATGCCTCTGAAGAATAGGAAAACATCTAACCACTATGCTAGAGTGATTTTTGTGGACAGAAATGTGAGTTGAGCTGTGAGGCAACAGTGCAAACTGCTGCACAACTAGGCCTCCCCAAGATAAAATAAAACTCTGAGTCCTTTATCTCTCTGTGAGTATTACAAGTTCTTATTACTATGACTTACTAACTCGCACAGAGTATGTGATGCCAGGGATCAGCAGTATATACTAAGGGGAACTGTTCACTACCCGATCTGTGCTAAATAGCAAGGGGCAAAACATGCCCAATTCAGCAATGAACACCTAACATACAATACATATATGCAGAACAGTGAAGTATTTTCATAATATTCTCATTAAGGTTCATTAAAGTACCCCTTAAATGAAAGAACTGGGACTTGTGTATCCATATGCATAGTTCAGATCGAGCCAAGCTGTAAACTGTAATGCTGAGTGATTTTTTTTGGTAATGCATATAGAGTGCAAATCTGCTGCAGTACCAATTGGGCACTGACATAATGCTTGCATGTATATGATATAAATTATTCATGTATGTGTAAAGCAAATTGGGTACCGCACTAAAGTGTGAGGTTCGAGTACACTTCCGGTACACATATGCAAAAGTTCTGCACATACATGGTACCAAATGGGCAGGTAGTGCTGATCGAGTAGTGACATCCCCAACCAATGACTCTGTAATGTTACTGTGGTCTCGCAAGGCATTACAAAATACTTTGAAAAAAAAATTGTGTAATTTAGCATTATGGCTAATTTTTAGAGAAAAAATTCAAGTCACCAGGGACACTGCCAAATTTACTGGAAAAAAATTTTCAGCAAATTTTGTTGATCAGCACTGGTGAGAACAAACAAAAGTGCAAGTTCTGTCAGAATGATACAGGTAAGACAAAAAGTACAGCTAGGCAGCACTTAATAAGATGTAAGCTATGAATGGACAGATATTATTTGGCATTGCAAATACATAATTGCCCTCATCTTTTGTTCTGCAATTCTGCTTAATAATAGTTTTATTATATAACTCTTCGGAAAACATAAAATGTGAAAATGACACCCACCTACAATTTAATAACTTAATACTGTATTATGCAAATACTGCCCATAACCAAATGAGAGTACTAAAACAATGTGATAGAATCTCATAGGCTCTGAACACTAAAGTGGTTTTGGGATGTTGAGTGCAACTAGGGTAAGGAGTCGATTCACCTGCTGTACAACAAAATTAATAGGTTTAGAGTTTTATTTGCTTTACAGTTGTATATACTGCTTACCATAGTACCACATGCTTGTCAAGTCACACTACATGAAAGCATGGTTCAGAATAGTGTTTACACATTATTCTTTATGCTACTTTATAACACTACACTGGAAAGGAGTAATTAAGTACATCAGGTAAGTCAAATTGTACTTCTACTAAATAAAATTAAGTATTTTAATATACTCGTTTATAATGGCTTAAAACAGTTGACATGGAAGCAAGAATTTTAATATACTTTATGCATGTAACAATACTACTGCTACAGTATTTGTAATGGTGTACATTTCTTCATTCTAGCATAGTCTCTATTATCCATATTCTAAAAGACCACAGAACATTTATTCTCACCTCGTATTTCTGACTGTCACCTATTCCATAACCAGCCAGGGAGGAACCTTTGCTGTGATAAAAATAAATCAAAATCATTTAACCCTACACAGCTAATCTAATACAAGCTGGTTCATGAAGAGTTAATCACTTTAGTCAAAATGCAGGCGTTTTGTTTCTGTACAGCTTTGTTTTAACAACAATTGCCATAACATTTTATTTAGACAGTTTTCGGTCAAGTTCTTCTTGAAATATGGCAGATGTCCAGAGCAAAAAAGGATAGAAAATAAAATCAATGTAACTTGCAAAACTAACAGGATGTACAGCTTAATAGATTTGTTAGGATAGATTTGTTGGTTGCAGAATTAAATAGTAAATTGAATTCCTCTTTTTACTTCTCCAAATGCAATTAAGGAAAAAGAATGTTTAAGAAATCCAGATATGACTTACAAAGACTGGGTTTCATCTTCAATTCCAGTTTATGCAATGCCCATTTTAAACAAAAAAGCGTCTTTAAAAGACCACAAAATCTAATCCATATGTCTGAAAAAACTCTACCACCATTAATTTCAGGATTTCTGTTTTTCCTGCAGAAGGTATTCATTCAAACAACAGTTGTTTCTTTTTAAAATACATTGCTATTAGCTTTTGAAGCTTTTACTGTAGCTAGATACTAACCATGCCCAAATTAAATTAAGTGGAAAAACATAAACAGGTGGGTATCTTATTTAGATGCTGTATGTATTTATTTGAAAATGCTCCTTAAAAGTTTACATTCTAAATTGCATTAAAAGATTGCTCTGAATGTCAAGTTTTGATATGTATACCCTGCATGACATACAGTAGATGAGTTGTACATATGCTGCTGTGGATCTCGTAAAGAAATGTCTGTTCCTATAGCCATCAGTCTCCACTCCTGGAGGGAATCTGCGTCTGCTAGTTTTCATTTTAGCCACAGTCTTAATGAGACGTTGTTTCACACTTTTGGATCAAACTTTTTCATAATTATGATTTACATCTAACTCTGGCTTTATGATGACTCTAGGATGTAAAATTCCTTATCTGTTTGTCATTTCAAAGAAATGTAATAAAAATGTGTCTTGCTTTGATGAATGCTAGCTCAGTCTTTGGGCCATGTTGATTAGAGATTATGAAATTATGAAAAGACAGCCAATTCACAAGGAGCCGAGACAGGTGCAAATGATGATAAATTAACACTTCCGATGGAGGATGCATCCTTATGCTCACCTGTGCCTGTTTATCAAATTCTGTCTACTTTACTAAAAAAAAGGAAAGAAAAAAAAAACTCACACTGAAATATATGAGCTGATTTAAGGCTTGCTATAGAGTTTAAAAGAAATTCTTTCTGATTGGAGTTAAAAGAGGATAACAAGAAATGAATTACACAAACAATTCTATGGAAGGAACAAAATTACCTCTAATTAAGGGATCAGACTGAATGAAATTAAAAGACTCTCACAACCAAGCTTGACTCTTCTTTCAAGGGGGTGGAGGTTTCCTGGTGTATGTAATTTCTTCTGGGTAAAGCATTCTTTGTTTTCTGTTTTTTCAAGCTTGCGGATTCCTCAAGTTCAGTCCTGGAGGGCCATGGTGGCTCCAGATTTGTTTAATTAGAAATACATTGTTGGTGAGGAAGCAATTATTGCTAAAGAAACATTTTAGTGCTTTATTTTAGTTGACTTGCTTGTTAAGATTCCCATCCCTTAACTGCACTGTTTAGCCTTAAACAGTTACTCGTTTTCTTAACCAGGAGCTAATTAACAATGATTTAAAATGACAGAGTAACAGTTGGCCATCAAACTTGATATCATTTACACATGTGCGTGTTCTTAACAAAGTATGTGTTTTTTTATATTACATATGTTTTGTTTTGTGATCACTTGCTGAATTTTACAGTAAATAGCAAATTATATAGAACCATAAGAACTATAAGTAACAGAACTCATACCATCATAACACCCAGAAAAATGAAGTTTTTGTTTTTGTAAAAAATATGGAAAGAAATGGAGGGGAAAAAAGTGAAGGGCTGAGAATTATTGGTCTCCTCCAAACCATAGCTCATTTGGATTACATGCCAATAAAAGAAGAATCTACAACATACCATTGACTTCACAATGCAGAATGAAAGCACAATGCAATCATTAAATTAAAGAACAAGTTTTTATCAACATGGACTGAGTTCTAATTAAACAACTGAGTAGAAAAAAAAACTGCAGCCACCATAGCCCTCCAGGACTGAACCTGAGGACACCATCCTACTGCAACAGCCATTCCGACTATGTAGTTTACAGAATATACATACTTTAGAATGGTAATTGGCAAAGTTGGTCCCCGTGGACCATAGTGACTGCAGGATTTTATTCCAACCAAGTTTCTTAATGGGAAATCAATTATTGCTGTTGAAACCATTATTGCTCAAGTAACAAAGTTAAGGAGTTTGTTTTTTTTTTTCAAGTGCAATGTATTTCTTCTCAAACATGGTATATATACTGTAGTATGCATTTGCTAATTCATATTGTTTTCTAATGTTAAGTGTTTTCTACAAATTTAAAAATACATAGCCTAATACTAGCATTTAATAATACAACCCATGGGGCATAGGGCACCACCAGAAAACAAAGGCTTAAACATGTAGAACATGCCCATTTTTCAAGGCAAGAAAGTTCTTCAGGAATGATTTTTGTCTTGAAGTTACAAATAATCAAACCAGGCCCTTTTCCTGTGTAGTTCCTAGTTGGTGGTAAAAGCTCCCCACCTCCATCCGAACTGCTGACTCCCTCAGTGTACTTAAAAAGCAACTGAAAACCTGTTCTGTGAATATCTCTGTAAATGATGGAGAGAAAAAAACGCAAAACCAAAACAAACTTCACTCTGTGATCCTTCATATTTTTGCTTGATTTGTTGTTACACGTTTAATTGTTTTATCGATTGTTAATCTATGATTGTAAATGTATTACTTATTACATCTTAGTTACCGGTCCTCCTACACTTGCTGAACAAACAGGCCCTAGCTTAATGTCACTCGATTATGCATACCTCTTTTGTAGGTCACTTTGGATAAAAGCGTCTGGCAAGCAAATAAATGTAAATGTCAGTGGTTGGTCAGTTCATCTATAAGCAGTGAACCAAGCTGTGGCTGTTCTAAATTAACAATGAAGTTTGGTGGTGTGAGCTTCTCCATCATTACAATCTGATAGGTATAGAGGCTTAAAAAAATATCAAATATGGATTACTAATTGCCTCAATTGCAATGAGTAGCTACTAGCCTTGTACCATACATAGCGTATTGTAAACACATTTGTGTCAACATAACTTGCTTAATTCATAATGATCATTTCAGAAACGGGCATTACTTGTTTTAAAGCTTGAGATACTTTAAAGGCAAATTTTACATTTAGATATGCATATGTTTCTACAGTAAATCAGCAATTTGCATTGCCTGGTGGAAGAGCAGCTTGTTGATAAAGGTTTTTAAAAGTATAAATTTAGTGTTGCAGTTTTGTGTGCCTCACTAATCAAATATGCGTTTCCCATTGCAAAGGAAACACTGGCATCACACATGTGTGGTTGGGTAACAACTTAAAGGCTTAGGTGAGGCTTAGGTGAGTATAATTTATTGAAAGACATAAGGGTGCAGTGTCTAATAATGTTCTCTCTTCCCCTTCTATAGAAAGGCAGATTAACACCTCTCCCACTCTAACGTTTCCACCTGGACCCACCTCCCATAATTCCACATAAGAGGAAACAAAATTTAATGTATTCTTATTTTTTGCGCTCTAACATGCATTTTATTTTACGCCTTTTGTGTACTGCAATATATGAGGGTTTGCTTCTAGGTACCCCAGACCCTTTATCTTGTACCTTTTGTCTCTTTACACAGGACAAAAAAAAACAGTCCCAAAATATGACTCTAATAATTTTGCCAGAGCAGGAATATATAAACCAAATTCTGGACCCAAATCTTGGCTATGAGGCATAACCTCTTCCTTTTGGGGAAAGAGTTACACTTGATTTTGGAGGTTTGAAATTGTCATCTAGACATAAATGGACTAAACACTCCCTTTCCTTCTCTCACATACACACTCAGTGCTTGTCCCACAGCAGAGCCTTGCAAGACCTATGAAGATTATTGAGGTGGACAAGAGGCTTGCCTTGATGTCATCTTGTGTGGCAGAAAGGAAAAATTGTGTGTATATGTCTATGATGAATAGAGAGTATTTGACCTTTTTAATGAGAACAGATTCAGTGTTTGTTAAGACTAAATGTGGTCCTACTGGTTGGTGTCAGTGAATATCCTATACATTTCTCTGCTAGTAAACAGCCATGTTCAAACACAAGCATTAGTTTACCTGATACCAGAAAACTATGATTAAAAGGTAAATGATGAACTTTGTAATCATGCCATTGGATGCCAGAATATAAATTCTGAACACTCAACTAAACTGAAGTGTGGATTTCTAAAATTGAATCTCACTCAGTGATGAGTTGCCTCAGACGGGTAGACCATTAGCTAAACAGACTTGGTAGACCGAGAGGGTCAGCAATCTGATGTATCTTGTTCAAGACCTTGAAAAGCGAGGCAACTACAAACACCTGTCACCAAAAGATTCTTGATACAGTGTTGGAGGGAGGGTTTCTGTGTTTAAGTGAGAGGTACTAGAATGTCAAAAAGGCAGTAGTGACCTAAGAAAAGGACTGTGTGTTTAAGGAGTTTGGTGAAACCATTAAGAATGATTTTTACTTGACTTCTAAGAGATTTTTCAATCAAAATGATCACACAGCAACAGTAGGCTGTCCTCAGAAATGGTGGAAATGTACTGACCTCAACTGAGAAACTAGCTTTGTAAAGATGCCTTGTACCTGCTTTGGTATTCGTTTCTCAGTGGTGGCAGAGCCTGAAGCATTGGCTTAGACAGTATCCCTTTCTATACCTGAGGGTCCTGTGGTAATTAAAAAGCTCTGTTGTATCAAGAGCTTTGTATAATGAGATTGGAGTATAATGAGAATGGAAGTGCCAAAGGCACTCATGTTTTGGTTAGCACACCTTTTCCAGTTACTAATGGATTGTGCTGTTCTTCCTGTCTTAGAAATTACATGCCAGGACACAGGAACCTAGTCACCAGCCAATATCTGAACCTCAGATTCCTAACCATGGAACAGTGGAGAAGCTCTTTGTCCTTGTAATTAAGCAGTCCAATATATGGGTCTAGATATGGGAGAAAAATTAAAATGAGCCTGCACAATTGAGAAGCAAAGTAACAGAAAGGATTTTAACTTCACTCTACTTATGATAATACATTCTTTGTGTGCAATATATGCAGTGATGTTTTTTTGTAGGTGTTCCATGGTATTTACTGATCCAGCCTAGTGTTTTTGTTTTTTATTGCATGTTATTGTCTTGGTTTGTTTACCCTTATAAAATAGTTGCGAATGTGCTTGTAAGTTAAGGCATTTAAATTAAAATTCACTTAAAATTTAAAAGGTAATGGCTATTTCTATGTGAAAAAGGGCATATTGTGTCTCTTACCTTCTTTCCTTCTCAACATGGAAATAACCTTTTACTTTTTTTCCTTGGCACACAGGCGTAGCCTTTCACTAAAAAAATTAAAAGAATGGAATAATATTGAAAAGAATATTCAAAATATTGAACAAAGAATAGGCCTAAGCAAAAACAGCCAAAACGTTATTCCTTGTCATAGTGGTGGAAGACAACAGCCTATTCTGTATATACCTAATGTATATAAATTTCACCAAGTAGTGGCTTGTTGACAATGGGCTGTTATAAAAGTTCAAATAAAACAGCATCCTCGGAAATGTTTTGTCTCATGTATTCAAAAATGTTTTTTATCCTAATATCAAGCCTACAGCCTCCTAGAGATTATTTTAGCAGAGAGAAATATAAGGTCGGGCTACAGTATGTTAACATCATTTATTTGTTTAAGAGGCATACTGTATATACCAAACAATGTGTGGGGTTTATCATGTCTGCTTTTGGACTGTTAGAATAAACTGTACTTGACTAAGGAAAAGTACCTAAGCTTTTCAAATTCCAACTTGGACTTAAGAAGGTTTAGTACAACACAAACAGCTGTGCCTGTGGAACACCCACAATTCTGTGATTTATTGGTGTAAACTTTTAAAGTCTGGAAGTTTTTGTTATAGCACAGACTAATATAAATTTATATTTCCTGTATAAAGACTTATTCTGAAGTTTACATATTTCAATAATATTACTTACGCATATTTTGTTATCATCATAGAGGTGTTTCATTTTTCTGTTTTGGTATGCCATAGTTAGGAAATCAATATGCATAAATTGTTCATATTCAAAACAATCTATTATAATTATGCATATTTAATTAAAGAAATAACACTGTTTTTAAATAATAGTACATGACAAGACTAGTATGTTGTTTTCATAATAAATGATTTTAATTTTAATTTTTATGGATTTAGTTACTTGTTAACAAATTTGCAGTTGCTGCAGCCCTACATGCAAATTAACATAGTTTAAATACTGGAAATGATGATCTCTCAATGCTCTTTATTTAATTTTTTTTTTTTAATAATTATACTAGAAGTCATTTAAACAGATGCTTCCTAGTAATTGTTCCCTCCTGAAAACGTTATGGTAGCTCCTTATGTACAAAATGACTTATGAATATAGTCACACAGATTATAGTATAGAAAGGTTCAATGATTTATAAAATAAATAACATAGAGTATCGTAATCCACTGGGAGGGCTGGAATGTGCAGCTTTGTTGTTTGATGTTCAGTTCATTAGGCATTAGATAACATTCTCATTATTACAGAAAGTGTTTGCAGTATGTAGACCTTATTTGCTTCACAGCCCTGTTTCTTCAATATTATTCTATTTACTTTTATGTATTTTTGTTTTTGCTTGCTATGTATTCCAATTTGGTGGATAAAACCAAGGTAGGCTTTACAACTGAGTATCTGCTTTGCTTCCTCAAACCTTTCTGCCCATCCTTGCATTACTGAAGCTGTTTGAAACAGTTCTGAGTCACGGTGGTCAGAACTTATTGCAGGACAATCATGCAAAACGCAAGAACCCATCCATTAGAGGGAGCCACACCATCACAGGGCACACTCAGACATACACCACCACACCTATACAAACCAAGGGTATTACTACCATAATACACAGTTTTTATATGAATGTAGGTATGGTAATTGCAATTGTATTGGCTAATATATTTTGTTTACCTATTCTATATTTCTCTGTAAATAGATAAAAATAGATTCCTTTCAGTCTTTAACTGACTTTTAGTGACATTTTAACAATATTACTTGCATAACCCTAAATTGGATTAAGCAGGTTTAAACAAGTTATTAACAATAACAGTGTTATTCCTAACATAACTGAAACAGCTAACTACTATACTTATGAAGTAAGCAATGATCTCTGTGTTTCATACTCACTGTAATACATGTCAAAAACATTTAGGACTTAAGCTATATTACATGCTATATAAAGCGTTGAAATAACTGCATCATCCATCATAGTCTTAAATATAGCCTTAAAGATTAAACCATTAGTTGAGGATTATGTCAAATTCAAAATCTAGTCTAATAAGCTTTGATCAATATGCATCACATTAAAGTAGTCCATGTGGTGATATAATGGTCCTGAACAGACTCTGATTCAAGTGTCTCGATCCATGAAAAACTCATAAAGACATTATACAGTAAGTGATTCAGCTGTTACGCCAGCAGGATGTACTATAGTGAATATTCACTGCCTTTGATTCGTTTTTTTGAAATTTTACAAATTTAACCTTTTACTACACTTACCATTTGAAATGTTACTTTCATAATTTTGGCAGAAATAAATGTAGATGAAATTTGTCTTATAATATCTGTGTCATAAGGAACTATTTTTATAATTTAAATAAATGCCACTGACTTTTTCTGATTGTGTTTTAATAATTGTGTAAATACCAATCCAAATGTAGCAACACTGACATTCCTTTTTATGTGAAAACAAAGGACACTCATGTAGTAATGCCTTTTTAATATATATAAACAAGAAACAGAAGAATCAATCCACAGCAATTCCAGAAGGCAGAAAGTTATTTAATGTCATTTTTGCCTCTTTATTCACATTGATACTGTTCAGATTTCAGAATATACAGTAGATATATACAGTAGGATCATTTAACCTTGTTTTAAATTTTAGGCCATCGCCATTTACACATATGTTATTTCTTCAATAAAAAGGTGTAAATATATCCTTTTCTATAGTTATCTTTTTGACCATTTTATCTGAAAATCACTCAAGAGGCTATTTGAACTTTGTTCATTGTATAATTCAGTATGGAATACACCACTTAATATAATGTGATTGTTTTCTACTAACATGTCCTTCTGCTGCTGGGATAGGCATCAGCTTCCTACAACCCTGAACTGGATAAGAAGATTAGGGAATGGACGAATGGATGAATGGAAACATTGACAAGATTGCATGTGACAGTCATGCTATACCACCTGCCTGACCATGGCTTAGCTCAGGAAATCAACTAGGTCCCTTGGCTTTCATAACTTGAACAGTATATAATTCATGAGCTGCAGGCTGTATGAGCATCCAGTGTGTTTTGTGAATTTAGCAAGCAAATAGCTTGTAGTGTAAAAAAATATGCAGATATTTTTTAATTCAACACTCTAATGAGTTAGATAATATTATATAAAAGTAGTACTGTTGAAATTAATTGCTTAAAATAAAAAGACAGGACAGTTGTTTTTGTGGCTTGATTTGTGGACTAATGGAACAAGAAAATCCCAATTTAATGCTTAAAGTGACCTTTATGTCAGACATCTCGGAATGTCAACATATGTCAGTTATTAGTTCTAAACTTACATAAGCTTTAACAAATAATAAACGAAAAGTATTTATTTCTGCAAGTGCAATCTTTGTACAGGTAAAACACTGGCTGTGTAAATATAGAAACAAAATTAGTTGAGAGACTGAAACTTTTTTCAACACCTTAGTTGAATATAACCAGTGTTGTGCACGTTCACACCTCATAAGAACTAGCTCAAAGTTCAGTTCACATATGATTAAAATGAATAAATTTATGGTCATAGTTCACTATTTCAGTTTTGAACTAGTTTATGTTTAGTTCATTTTGTGTTTTTTAAGGAGTGAGAATAAATGACCCATGATTTTTCTTTTTTCAGTTCTGCATGCCTTATAGTAAGTAGGCTATTACAGTGTTCTTGAATAAAATACAATAATTATGAACATTTTTTTAATTTAAATACACTTTGAGTTACACCCAGCAACCAACACGTATAACCATATATGCCAATATCCTCCCGGTCAAAAAAAAAATTAAATTGATGCAAGTACACATATAAATTTCCAACCGTGCGACACAAATGATGACTGTGGAACCAGAGTGTAGGTAAACTAACCTATTACGCTGCTGGTCAAAATTTACATTACATATTGCATGTCCAGCACGGAAAAATATAAAGTGGCCTTGCTAAGTACAATGTTTTCCTAAAAGTGAAAGCGCAGCTTCGCCGCGTGTTTGTGTTAGCAGTGGTGCAACTTAAGCACAAGCAGGTAGACACAGACAGTGCGTATTTGATTTTACATTATTTTTTACGTATACAAATAAATGGCAAAAAATTTGCATGAAATAAATATTAATAAAAATCCACTATTTGTGCTTATCCAAATACCATATTCAGATTCGGCTCCATAATTACATTCAAGGACAAGGCAAAATGTTTAATCTGGGTGTAAACCAGATCCAGAATGTCACATATAACTGAACTAGCTCACACTCAAGTTCTTCACTTGCAAATACGTTACGTTAAGTTCACCGTTCTTAGAAAAATGAGCTTGTTCAATGAATGTGCTCTTTTGCACAACACTGAATATAACATGCTTTAAAATTAAATGGGAAGTGAGGGGAGTGATTGTGACATCACTGCATAAGATATACAACCCTGAAATTCAAAGAAACACAACAGATTTGTTTCCCTAATGAAACGCTGACAAATCCCAGAAATACTGCTAAAATGCTAATTGTCAGTAATTTCCACAGTGAGGAACTTACACACACTTACAAAGATGATCAGTAGCATTGTATCGGTTGAGCAAAGTATATTCTTTAATAACATTCCCAAAGCCCTTTATGATCACTTTTAATATCACCAAGGTGAAACAGTTGGGAAGGTTACGACAGCCATGTTAGAATAAATCATTAGTTTGAAGTTTAAAACATAAAATATGATGAAGTGTTTAAGGCAAAATCACTGAGTTTTATAGAAAAGTTAAAAAGACTGTCCTGATACACTTGATACACTGTCCTGAAAATACTTGATTAATCATAATTTTTTTCATTGATGACAAAATTCTCTTAGGCTGAGAGTTCTGTCAAATTGTGAACTGAATAGGAATTATTTTATTCAGTGGTACAATACACTTTTGGAAAAAGACAGTCATTACATTATGCTGCAACATTCTTAATGAAAAAGATTATCTTTAGAAAGGTGAATCAAATTTGGTCTCGTCAGCCTATAGTTTCCAATGCAGTGCAGTCGGTCATACAGCAAAATAATGCTTTACTGTGGGTTTTCATTGAATTTTACAGTGTGTCAGGACTGAATACATACTGTAAATCATTATTTGTTCATTTAGACAACGAATCGTATTTTAGGCTAGACAGATACAGACATATTAAATAAAGGTATTTACTATACAGGAGTACACATAGCATTAATGAAACATACAACTTGAACACTCAAAATGAATTTCAATTCATCCATTTTAATTTCAAGGTTGTGAGAAATTAATTTTTTCCCAGTCTATGGGCAAGGCACAAACCCAACCAACAAGCATTTGAAGTTGCCAGTCAAATATTATGATTTGGTCCCTTTTATTTGGCAGCATTCCTACATTTTTTTGTGGCTGACTATAAAACAGACTTTTACTTTGCTGAGAGGTTTATCCTTTTGGTATTCAACAATAAAGCAATGTGTTGATGTTTTTAGGGTGAAATGTCTTCTGCATGACCTAATGATGCACTTATCTTACTGCAAAAGTCACCTATTCCTTGACATGCTTACCTGGTCTCAGCTGGTGTGACCTTACAACAAAGGGGAATCACAGGGAAATCAATATCACTGACGAGCTGAGACTGGACTGCTCTAAAATTGAGTCAAATGCTTCTATTTGGAATATAAATGGTCCTGTGAATTCTGGTATCCTCAAAAGCCTGGACAGCCAACGGAACATTTTTGTGCCTAGCTTTCTGATGAATTAATATATAGTGTAGTTCTTACAGAATTGTGAGCCATAAACTTCCAATAGTATCCCCACTCCCTGAAATGCTTGCATTTGCTGCTTGATGTTGGGCCGTAGCCAGGAAAAAGCAACATAAAAACTTTATTCAACTCGAATTTCATTACAAATGCACTAGACTTACAAGCCCCAGGAGCTCCGAACAGTAAAACTAACTCACGAATCTCTGTGCTGTCCCATATTTACAAGTACATAGCATATATTATGTATTAGAAACTGTAATTAAAATAATATATATTTTTCCACACCATATAAAACAAAAAAAAAATAATTTTTCTCCCACACTCTACAAATGCACCAAAAGATATATCCAAGGATTTTAAAGCAATGAGAAAAATTGATGTTACATCATGACAAAGTTCAAGTTCATTTTAATATAATTTTAATTAACATTAACAATTTAAAGAAATTTTAATTATGTTAATATCAACATCAGCCATTTAAGCCAAACGGAGGTAAGTAAAACCTTTACATGCATGCTCAACTAAAATCTAATGTTGACTGCCATTTATAATTAAGTCTGATTTTTAAACTTACAATACATTAGGAACCAATGTATTTACATTACTAGCTTTGTAATTATGTGAGATTGTTGTAAGTCAATCAGATCTCTCTCTATCACTAAAGAAAGCCATGTGGTGAGTGAAATTAGAAATATATGTAAAGAATATTTAAAAAGCATCTCAAAAAGGATAAAACTTCATGTTTATCCCTTACTTCGAAGGCATTTAACAATAACTATGTAAAACGTATCTTTGATGTGGAAAAGAAAGTCGTAAGCATTACATAAAGCTTTGGAAAATTTTAAACTACTTTGCTTGTCCTTTAAATTTATTGACACTTGAAAAGGCTAATTGAAATAAGCAAAACTCCATGTTTTATATGAAATAACATATCTAAATGGTATAGTTTTATGTTAATACTTTGAATAACACTTAATGTCTAAGTTCAGCACTAATCAATATAATAAATACTCTGGTGAGCATAAGTTTGTAAGATATACACCTGCTGGAGTTAAACTGGTTCCAAAGACAGCACGATCTGCTTCGGTTTATTTTTGCTTCTTGCAAAATTCTTTGATGTAATCTTTTTTTTTTTCTGGTAGCTATAGCTAAAGTAATCATTCACTGTTTCATTGGTGCCCCCTTTCGCATTTTTTAATTTTCTACGATGTACCTCACCTTTGTTGTATTGTTTATCACCATGCCCTTATAGACAAAATCAAATGACACACTCGTTTGTATTACATCCCTTTTCTTTCATTTTTTAAACTTTTCTTTATTTAATTAGTACTACAAACTTTTTACTTGTGTATACTCTTTCAGTAACAATTATAACAGAAAAGGAGAAAATGGAAAATAAATTAAAAAAGGATGTTGTGGTGACAGTGCTTAGAACTACATAGTCCTGAGTTTACATGCCACTCTGGTTACTGTCTATGTGTTCTTTCCCTGGGGACTCTGTTTTCCCAAATCTTGAACTTGAAAAAATTTGAATTGACTGCTGACTAAGGAATCCATCCAACTGCTGTAATTCCCGGGAAACCGGGAACGGCCAAGCTCGCATATATAGCGTGTAAAAGTGTAAAAATCGATCGAGAAATAACAGAGTTATAGTTGAAAATGATTAAGTGGCACGTTTTTTTGGCCCACGATGTAGTGTGTTGCAGATTGATTCAGTCAGCCAGCAGCAGTCGTCAGTCTCCTGGCTCTGACTAAGACCGAGTACAGTGGACTGGGAAGAGTCTGCATTCTGCAGCTCACGAATGCCGGGACAGGACAGACTTCATCGACGTCTGTCAGACAACATCTTTGAACAGCAACTTGAAATTGTAATGCGTCAGTCTGTTGCATCCGCATTATCTGTGCCAAGAAACTTACCATCACAGAATGATGACAAGAAACTGGATGCATCAGTAAAAGCTGAAATGACGGTGTTTCAGAGGAATGGCAAGCACGGGCGTTGTTTAAAACAAGTGTATCAGTATCTGATCAGGTAGATCGCGTTGCATTCAAAAAAAATTTTTTTTAAACGTTAGTCTATCATACAGTATATCCTCCCTATGACATTTGCCACTTGATTGAGATACAGGGCGGCCAGTCTGAGATCTCTTTTCTTCTAATACACTGGTCATCCCACATGCACCCATACAATCAGATTGTGATTCAGACTATGAATGCCACGAATGTAATTACCCCGATCTACTTGCTGTCAAATAAACAAACCACACACCGTGGCTTCGCCTCTGACACTGACGTCTGAGGTGTGATTCCCGAAAGGGGGTGCAGTGAGTGTGTATGCCTGATGAGCCCAGAATTAGGGCGAAACACGTGGCGCATACTCTTTGCATTATTTGACAGTAAAACTTTACAATCATTCTTCTCGCAACTGCAGAGGCCACCGTGACGGATGTTTGCCGCCACAAGCATTACCTGGTAGGTAACCATCCATACAATCAGAATGTGATTCAGATGCCATGAATGTAATTACTCCAATCTACATGCTGTCAAATAAACGAACCACACGCCGTGGCGCAACGTAAACGGCGAAATGTGTAGCATACTCTTTGCATTATTTGACTGTAAAACTATGCAATATATATATATATATATATATATATATATATTTTTTAATGTAGTGTAAAAGACGAAGAAGGACACAACATAAAGGTTTGGGGTTTTCCGGCCCCGTATATTGCCAACGATCCACAATAATTTCAAAAGAAAAAGCAGGTCAAAACATAAACTAAACAGTTCATATGCGCGATGCCGAAACATGGCGTTGGCGGCCATTTTATGAGGGAGGAGTTGGAAGTGGAGGAATGCTGGGAAGGAACCGTGAGGGAGGATGGGATTGATGATGTCAGGAAAAGATGGAGGAGGAAGGACGGAAGTAACGTACTGCGGGCAAACCCGGCTTATGGTGGCAGAGCGTCTTTTTTCCTACAAGAAAGCAGAGGGAGAAAGTTAGTACCCCGCCATTCCCTGCCGGCGAATGTCTTCCCAGGTGTGTTAAGACCCGTCCGCGATCTCCTACTCGCGCGTGCGTGACACGATCCCCCCCTTAGCCCAAGACCGTCAGGTCGGGCGGACCTAACCGAGAGGTCGTGGATACGAGAGAGGGCATCTGTATTGGCCTGAAGGGTGCCCCGACAATAAGTGACAGTGAACTTATACGGTTGTAAATCCAGAAACCACCTGGTGACCCGCGGATTCGATTCTTTATGTAGGGACATCCACTGAAGTGCAGCGTGATCAGTCACCAGAGTGAATTTGCGACCTAGCAGGTAATAACGGAGATGAGTCACTGCCCACTTAATGGCCAAGGCCTCCCTCTCCACTGCCGCATACCGGGTCTCCCGGTCCATCAGTTTCCGGCTTAAGTACATTACGGGATGTTTGACACCATCGACGCTTTGGCTCAACACAGCGCCCAGGCCTGTGTCCAAAGCATCGGTCTGGAGAATAAAAGGGAGCCCAAAATCGGGCATCCTTAATACAGGTGCCGATGTAAGGGCCTTCTTTAGGTCACTGAATGCGTGCTCCGCCTTGTCATTCCACACCACGTATAAGGGAGCGCCCTTCTTTGTTAAATTGGTTAAGGGTGCGGCCCTTTCGGAGAAACGGGGTACGAACCCGCGGTAGTACCCCGCTAACCCCAAGAAAGCTTGCATCTGCCTCTTGGTATTCTGACAGGGCCATTTCAAGATGTCTTTAATTTTTGAACACTGTGGTCTCACTTGTCCCCGTCCCACAAGGTGGCCTAAATACTTGGCCTCCTTTAAGCCAAAAAAACACTTCCGAGGGTTTATGCGGAGGCCGGCTTTAGCTAGTGTCGTGAGGACAGCAGAGACCTGCAATAGATGTTCCTCCCAGGTGCCGGAATAGATGATGACTTCATCCAGGTAGGTGGCACTATAGGACTGGTGGAGTTTCAGCACTCTATCCACCAGACGTTGAAAGGTTGCGGGGGCCCCGTGCAGCCCGAATGGGAGGACCTTGTATTGCCAGTGTCCACTAGGGGTGCTAAAGGCTGTTTTTTCTTTTGCGGATGCCGTTAAGGGAATTTGCCAATACCCTTTCGTCATGTCAAGAGTAGTCAGGTATCGAGCCGTACCTAGCCGCTCAAGCAGGTCGTCAATGCGGGTAGGCATCGAATTTGGAGACCTGGTTCAGATGTCTAAAGTCGTTACAAAATCTCCAGGAGCCGTCTGGCTTGGAAATGATAACGATAGGGCTGGACCAGGGGCTATGGTTCTCCTCAATAATGTCCATGTCCAACATTCGTTGCACCTCTAATTCCACTTCAGCGTGTTTTGCCTTTGGGAGTCTATAGGGTCTCTGTGACTATGTCATGTGCAATCAGCGAGGTCCGGCCAGGTGACTCGCTCACTACTTCAGGGATGGCTCGGATCGCATGTGTTAACTCCTGCTGCTGTTTGGGTGTCAGCTCATCACCGAGGTTAAGGGCAGTCGTGCATGAGAAGAGGGAGAGGGACCTATGGGAGTCGGGAAGCTCCTCACGATCTTTCCAGGTTTCAATAAATTTACATGGTAGATCCTTTCAGTCGGTCGATGATTGGGTTGTTTCACCAAATAGTCGACCAGTCCTTTTCTCTCCTTAACCTAGTACGGCCCTTGCCAGTGAGCAAGCAACTTGGAGTGGGAGGTAGGAACGAGCACCATAACTCGGTCCCCCGGACGGAACTCCCGAAGGACGGAGTTGCGGTTGTAACACCGGGCCTGCGCTGCCAGCGCACGAGTCACGTGGTCCTTTAGGAGGGGTCTGATTTTTGTGAGCCTGTCACGCAGTTGCGCCACATACTCCAATATGTTAGAGGAGGGAAGGGCCTCAGCTTCCCAGCCCTCTTTTAGTATATCCAAAATGCCTCGGGGTTGTCGCCCATACAACAGCTCGAAAGGGGAGAAGCCCGTAGAGGCCTGAGGTACTTCCCGGTAGGACCGAAACTGGTGATCCAAGCTTCCTAGAGGGTCTTGTGACCTGGACAGCGGGAGAGTTCCCTGGCTTGTCCCTTCCCCGACAGATTCTTCCGGGTCAGGGTCCGTCGCCGAGGAAGTATTCCCCGAGGTGCCAGCGCCACTCGGGCCTGCCCTAGAGCACCGCGTGGAGACCACAGGAGGGGCGCCTTGCCTCCTCATAAACAGATCCAACGAGGCCCCGGGAGCGGTGTGTGTCTTACCACAATTTGTTTTCGACCAGTCATGTCCCAAAATCACCGGATAGGGGGGTTTGGGCAACACAGCGACCATCAACTTAGTTAAGTTCCCCTTCCAGGTGATATAGCATTGTGCGGAACAATATGACTTGGTCCCTCCATGCACACAAGTGACTTGTAGGTGTTGCTTCAGCCACTGTCGCGGTAACACATAACGGCGAGCCATAATGGTTATGTTCAAACAAAGCCACCACCGCGTGCCCATTTAATAACACCACTCCCGTGTTTGGACTCGCCAAGGGATGCGACGGGGTACAGTACTTCTCCGTTGATGCCCAGGTGCAGTCCATTGGCTCCGCGGTGACGTTGAGGGGGCAGGTTGGCAGCAGATGGCCGGTCTCACCGCACTTGTAACAGCGCGGAGAGGCTGGCTTTTCTTTATGCTTTTGCGGCGCTTCTGCAGCGCGTCGAGGGGGCTCAGGAGTGGCCGCCCATCCCTGTTCCCACGAGCTGGCCT
Source organism: Polypterus senegalus (assembly GCF_016835505.1). NCBI lineage: Eukaryota > Metazoa > Chordata > Cladistia > Polypteriformes > Polypteridae > Polypterus > Polypterus senegalus. Next base: position 59,200,740 of record NC_053167.1, on the reverse strand, counting down.
TTCTGACCCCCCGACTCGGAGGACCGCGAGCTGACGCTCTAGGACTTCCAGGAGACCTGGCATGTCCTTATATGGATGCCGCTGGACCTGCTGGGTGAGGGAACTGGGCATAGCGTTGACTAAGCCCTCACAGGCCACCTGCCCCATTACTCTGCTGGCCTGGGGTCCCTCTGGCCGTAGCCAGTGCCCCATCTTGCCCCAGAATTCGAAGGCCTGTGCACGGGCAGGTTTTTCAGGGTCGAACTGCCAGTTCCGCCACTCTGCCGCCTACTGGCCCGATTGATGCCGTAGCGGGCCAGGATCTCCGGTTTGAGGAGGTCGTAGTTCGCGGCCTCCTCCTCGGGGAGGTCATAATAGGCCCGCTGCGCGGGTCCCTTCAAGGAGGGCGCCAAAATGGACGCCCACTCGGACCGCTGCCACTCGTTCCGGGTGGCCATCCGTTCGAATATGCCCAAATACGATTCGACGTCGTCCGCGTCGGTCATAGGTACCAGAGGGGGAAGCGTCGGTCTAGGCGGGTCTGGTCTTGCTCGCTGGGCCTCTGCCAACCTGGCCTTCGTGGCCTCCAACTCCCGGGTGGTAGCGGCTTGCGCTTGCTGCAGGGCTTGGAGTTGGGCGTTCATCCCCTGCAGCACGGTGTTTAGGTCCTGTCCTTCGGTCATGGTTAAGAATCTTCTATCCTGCCGACTACGCCACTGTAAAAGACAGAGAAGGGCACAACATAAAGGTTTGGGTTTTTCCGGCCCCGTATATTGCAGACGATCCACAATAATTTCAAAAGAAAAAGCAGGTCAAAACATAAACTAAACAGTTTATATGCGCGACGCCGAAACATGGCGTCGGCGGCCATTTTATGAGGGAGGAGCCGGAAGTGGAGGAATGCTGGGAAGGAACCGTGAGGGAAGATGGGATCGATGACGTCAGGAAAAGATGGAGGAGGAAGGGCGGAAGTAACGTACTGCGGGCAAACCCGGCTAATGGTGGCGGAGCGTCTTTTTTTCTACAAGAAGGCAGAGGGAGAAAGTTAGTACCCCGCCATTCCCTGCCAGCGAATGTCTTCCCAGGTGTGTTAAGATCCGTCCGCGGTCTCCTACTCACGTGTGTGTGACAGTAGGTAGATCACTTCGACCTGGTCATTTTAAAAGTAGCTCGCAAGCCAAAAGAGTGTGGGCAACCCCAAACTAAATACATGTACTTATATGACAGCATGAACTGCTTGTAGATAAGGTTAGTTTTTTATTGGTGTCAACATATTGCAGTAGTTTTATTAAAAATAAGTGTTGGTTGTTCTAAAACCGTTCACATGTGAGACGGCCGTGCACTGTGTCATCCCCGGGAGCCCGGGATTCCCAAGAATGACATGCAGGATTCCCGAATTCCCAGGAATGGATAAACCCATCCGGGAATGGATTCTCTACTGCTGACTTCCCAAAACATTATCTTGGAATAAGAAGATTTGGAAAATAAATCAATGAATAAATAAAATGGGTGCCTGTAGTTGTACAATTCATCAATGAAAATAAATTTCACAAATGAACAATTTTGCATTGTTCAAAAATGTACAATATACAGTGCTAAAGTATCATATTTGACAGTAAGAAGTCAATCCAGATCATGCAGCTATTTACATAATAAATTGTGGGGGAATAAAAACACTTATATTCTTGAGCAGATTTCACAAACCTTTTTCATGGAATTTTATCAATGATGATATTTTATTTTTGGTGTTCTTTTTTTATTGCAAGTAATAACATAAATACATAATTATTTATAGTGTTACTGGAACTGCTTAAGCTGGCAGTAAGGATATCAACAAAAGAGATTTTAACCAAACTTGACATGACCATCCTCCCACCCAATCCTGGAGTATTTCGAGGAAAGGAAGAAAGGAAAGGTAAAAGTTAAATGGTATCTATCTTTGGATCCAAAAAGGTTTTTCACTGAAAGCCACATTTTAAGGCACATCATGGAAGCAACATTAATCCTGAATGAGGTTATCTCTAAAAAAATTCTACTGATGATCACATTACCTGGAGACTTGCATCCAAAAGCAATAAGATGTTTCGATGCAACATTGTCAGTAAGTAGATGTACTAAAGTAATTGTATCTTAATTCTTATTTGCTTGGAGGTCTTAAAAAGTAGCTATGCTAAACATGTATATGGTAGAGGAGGTCCGGTTCCCTGTGGATTACTGCCAACAGCATATTTGTTACTTTAAAAGGGGCAATCCAGTTTTAAGTGAATTTCTTCATGTTTAAGACATCTTGTAAGCCTCCGCACTTTATGTCCCCTGAAGTGTGTGGGACCTCTATCCTGAACATTTATAAGTACGCTCAAAGTGCACTGGAAACCCCTTTTTGCATCATTTTTGCTGTTGTTCATGTCTGCCTTATTGTTGTGCTTTTTTTTTCAAGTAAATGTATATATTTTTTAAATTTGCCGTGTCACTCAAACATTTTTGTGCATTCTGAACATTTGTGGCATATTTTTGAATTTAATAAGCAAGTTTACCATTATGGGTCTGTGCAAGACTAAGCCTATCTCTCATGTTTAAAATCAGGCTGCCTGGCATGAGGCCCATCTCTCTGTAGGACAAAGAAGGTCTTTGACTGGTTTGTGGGTATATTTGGGGGCCTTTCACCATTTTTGTCTTTTTTGTGTTGCCTTTTCTGTAATTCTTTGATCATGACAATGTCCACACGATGAGCAAAATATCAAATTGGCTAATGTTTAATATTTTAAAGGTTCCCAGACACACACCACTTTGCTTTATCTATCTTAAAGGAATACTACACCCAAAAATGATTTTTTTTAAATATGTTGCTTACCCCATGTATTTAAAATTGATAGCTAAGAATATCTAATGTTTTAATGCAAAACAGAGAGAAAAAAGTTTATGATATAATTAAACCCAATGGAGACAAATTCTGTAGAATGGCAAACAACGTGAAAAACATCCATGGGGAAAAAAAAAAAAACAACTCATGGTGCTCATGCTACATCCACATGTCTGTTAATTTGTCATATGTTCAAAATGTGCAAAGAACTTTTTTGCTAAAATCTTAGTAAATGGTTACTTCTGGAAAAATCGGCATACATCACAAACAGGAAATGCAGTCCCATAATACTGTGCTTTCAAATCGAAGATCTGGCTTTTCCCGTCATTAATTGGTCCTGCTTTCAATGGGAGTCACTTTTTGAAATGAAGACGGAATTTGTGATCAACCAATGAAGGGGAGAGGCGGATAAATACAATAAGGCTTTAGTTTTCTGTTTATGATGTAATTATACACCTAATTAAAGTTGCCCCATACTCTAATTCATATAGAGAGTTTAGTAAATGCATAAGAAAGAGATAGACATTTTGTGTCATAAAGCTTTAATTAATACAAAAAAATACTTTACAGAATTAGGGTTAGGGTCGTAATTATTGTTTCTATATGTTACTACAGTATATTGTACATACATACTGTATAACCATTTTAAATGTAAGCATTACTGATTAAACTTTCATTGAAAAATGTTTACATTTAAAAGACAGACTTTTGGCATATCATGTGAATATGCATCATAACATTTCATTATAAAAACAAAAGAATTCAAAAAAATCTAAAATTACCCCAAGCAGCCCTTTTCATCATATCTGTACCTGACAACTCACAAGGTAGAGTCACAACTTCAGCAATAATTTCTCTAGAAGATCTTGTCATTTTTAAATTTTTTAGTAGTTTATCATTTTTATCATTAGAATAACTGTACTGTTCTGTGCCAAAAAAAATAATCTGAAGTGTGAAACCCCCCACCAGATATTAATTGTGTTAAACTGTAACAATCATTAAATATTTTAATTAAGGATTCTCTTTTTCACCTTTATGTAAACATTAAAATTCAAGTGCGGTCATTAATCTTTCTAAACGTATTCACCTGTGGCAAATACTGATATATTTTCTTTGAGGCTTGTCATGGAGTGAATACTGCATGCATAACTACTCCACAGTTAATTACACATGGGATTACACTTAGTGTCATAAAGATAAAACCTAGGAGGAAGTATAATAGCATATTTCTGACTAGTGCCCTGTTTCATTTTAGTTACCTGAATATGCGTATGTAAGACAATACAATTGACTTTGATAACAGTTGCCTTAATAAACTTATGTTTCCATAAGGTCATCAAAGAAATATCCAATATACTGTAGAACAGCCATCTCAGTACAATATACATTATTAGCAGATACATGCAGAGTGATAAAGATGTCTTTCTGGAAAAAAATTGCATCACAGGAATTCACATACATTTTGTTAAGATTGACAATGCTGTATAGGCTATTTGCAAGAAAATCACATTTGAATTTTTAAAGTGAAAACGTTGAGGTGAAATTTGGGACCAAATTAAAAGTGTGTCTGCCACTACAGGATTAAGTATTACAAAAGCAGATCTGTGCATGCTTGAACCTTTATAGCCTTTCAATCAGTGTGTTAAGACAATTTAAGATCTCTGGCCCACCTGAGAACAGAACATAGCTTGCATAAGCATATTTTTAACAACACATCTGTACCTTCTTGACTAATGTCATGATCATTTTCTTTAAAACATTTTTTTGGATTTATTATATCTTTTTCTTGACATTTCCACAGGTTTAATCCATGTTTTTCACTACATACAAAAGGCCCTCTGGGCAATCTTGTTTGCAATTAGAAGTCTTATTCTAAAGACAGAAATACATTGTTATTTTTATTTTTCTACTTTGATGCCATTATGTTTATGGACGTCACCATTTTGTTGTATTGTTGCTAGCACACAACCAGAAGTTTGAGGTATGTATGTTCATTGAAGTTGCATCACATTGCATCATCTCTTGGAATCTTCAATTTTCCAAGTTTGATCAAAGAAATCTTACTGCAAATCTCTATGAGTGTATTCTACTGGTTTTCAGCTTTTTTTGTTTTTGATTATTAGCTTGCCTATCTGTTGTTCTGCCAAAATACTATTACTCTATTGATGTTGACCTTGCTTATATGATTATGATTCATTTCCTTGTCCTTCTAAACCTCAGTCTGCAGAACAACTACCTCCTGTATGCACATCTTATTTTATCACAATAAAACTGCTCCATTCTCCCAATGTGCAATTTATATTTTGTAAAGCACTTTTATTACTACTCAGTTTATTATTTTCTCTCTTCTTGTCTTTTTAACACTTATGCCTCACACTGAGTCGACTGCACCTTCAGTTTCGTTGTTCCTTTGTAAAAGTGACAATGACAATAAAGATCTATCTGTCTTTCTACCTCACACCCCCTACCTGGTATCAGAAACATACTATATTCCATCTCAATGGACTTATTTTTCAAGCTCCTGACACCATAAATCTTATTCAAATTCTCACCTCACTCTAATCCAAGAGAATATGGCTGCATGACACTGCAGAAAAGGCAAGTTAAGGCTTTTGTTCTACCCTTGTGGGTAGCAGCCAGTGTTATCTATAGCCTGCAAAAAAATGCAATGTTTATTAACAGCCACTACAAGGCACTATGCTGGTTGAGGACTCTGAGATATTAATAAGAAATATTGTAGGAGTTGAATTGTTACTGGTAATGCAATCTTAGATTGAGAAATGTTTGACTTTATAAAAAGCAACAATACTGTTACTCTAAAATAACAGATCATAACTAGTTAAAGGTAAGCTTTCCACAAATACTAGAAAATATTTCTTTTCATCAAATTATACATACATTAAGAATTAGAATTAAGTTTCCAAGCATCTTAAAAACTAATAATACCTTCAGGAATTGGTTGCACTTAGAAATGTTATTTATCAATTAAACACACTTACATCAGTAATTAACTGATTTAGTCAGGTAAAAACATGAATACTTAAAAATATTCTTTAAATTTATAAATACAGAAATTCTTTTAGTGGGTAAAAATTAAGTAAAAAAGAAACACAGAAGACCAAACTCAATACATCTGAATTTAGTTTTCCTGAACCTGCCTAGAATTTAGGTGTCAGTTTTGATCAGATTTATCCATTGTCATAATTCAACACTTTATTAAAACTACTTTCTCCAACCTAGAAATTGTTAAAGTTAAGACTGTTTCATAATTTATATGTTCTTGAAAAGCTAGTTTATTTAATTTCTAACAGAATCAATTACAATAAAGAGATTAGATAGAATTTTAAAATCACCCTTTTGACATATAAATACAGAAATTATTATTGTCTTTAGTTTAGGGAATATGCAATGATCTCAGGATGCAAGCCTGCTTAAAATTCTAAGTACACCTAAAGTTAGTTTAGAAATGCAGAGCCCGTATCAACAGTATAGAGCTCACAAACCCTGGAATGATCTCAACATTTAAATTAAGACTGAAGACTCTCATTATTTTAGCACAGCATGTGCTTGTTACAGCTGCTGCTGAGTTTGTCCATGGAGATGTTTTATATTTTAATAAATGTAGCAGTTGTTTTTGTTTGGCAGTTATTAAGGCTCTCTCATTTTCTTTCTTTTCTTGGCATCCTCCTGAAAAGCCTATGGTTTCCTGATGATGGTTGAACATAATTTTTTCCATGTTAATGTTATATTATGTTATTTATTTTTTTAATTATATTATTTTCATATTTAGTCCATAAAATATTGGTCTTTGGAGTGAAATTGCAATTCATAAGAATACAATGAACTGAACTGAATGAAAGAAGACAACTGCTGCCTGGATGGGTGAGGTCAACCGCAAAGACAAACAGAAAGAAGAAGCACTTGAGTGGTTAAGGGTAAGAGAACTCAACAGAAAAGACACACACTAATAATGAAACTTCAAATGAAAGCCTTTAAGGGAAATAAATCCGGACAGCTAGTTTGGTGTGTTCAACTGTAGCACAGACATATAAGGAAAAGAACAATGCAGCGCAAGAGTACAAAGATTGTCACCTTTACATCAAGCAAGCAACTTGACCAGAACAAAAAAATGTGTCCAGCTGACTGACTTACAAAGTTCAACAATGTTATGATTCAAAAAGGAGATACAAATACACAAACCTTTCCTTTATATCCCCTCAATGAAGTATATTTTAAGTGGCAAAAGTATGCACCAACGCATGAAAAAAATAATTTTGAAAAAAGAATAAGGGGTTGGATAATGGATGGATGGAAGATGGGTGTGCATTTTCCCCACATACTAATCAAAGGAGGGAATCGGAACTCTGCATCATAAGCATGAATGAGTTGACACTAGAAACTTAAACATAGTCAGGGTGCCTTAATAAAGCAAGAAATAGAAATCGTCCCCCAAATTGTGAGGTTCACAATTAAGAAGCACTTCAAGACAGAATCATATAAAAAGAAAGACCTTATTGAGCTGCTGGATTGTCCCTAATTTGGTTCAACAGAAGTGTATCAAATCCATTGTGAACCACAAGCAACACCGCAGGAAATCGGATTTCCTTAAGCCCTACTTGGACTTATGCTATTAAAGCAGAAATTCTTTTGCAACCCTATAACATAAAAAAGAAGCCTTCCCTTCATATGATGGCCTGAACTTATGTGCAAAAAATAAGCCTTGTGTGCAAAACCATGAATTGCAAACCAGAATTCAAAAGAAATCACAATATATCCATAACTCTCAAACATATATAAAATTACCACACAAATGAAGTTGTATGAAAATGGACCAGGAAGCTCCAAAACCTATTGAGACTGGATGGGTGCAGTTTTGCACAGCATTGATTATTCTTGGTAAAAATGCACTAAAATAGGTTGTAGCTACCAGATAAAAACTACATGAATGTCTCCAGGAAGATGTGAGCAAAACACTAACCATACCCGAAGAGAAAAAAATGTCAAAAGCAGAAACAAGGTATTTCATGACCAAATTCTTCTAACATTTGGTGTTATTTAAATAAAAGCACCACAATCTACAACGCTCCTGCAACCTGCCTTTTAGAAGATTGTGGTCATTTGTGAATTTGTGTGTCCACATGGCAAAAACATCTATAATGTGTCAATGCGCACACACACACAATGCTGGCATCAGAAATACAGGAGATCGACAAAAGGCCTAAAACAGACAAAAGACCATGAGTATGATAGAATCATGTTTCCACTGCTTATTAGGGTCTTTATTTTTTGTCTTTGTATTTTGATCAAAGCATTGTGTGTTGATATCACTGATATGTGCTGCTATTGTTAATAATATGTTAATATACACATACTGTACATGTGTTCAAACTGTAATTACGTCATAGATATGATTTGTCAGTTGTTGCGGGTTTGTCAAAGATTATGCACATCTTTTGATCTTGTCTCTGGCTGCCTCAAGTCCTTTACTCAATTTTAACACTGTTTTATTGAAGATATTGTTACAAAAACTTTTGAGCCTCAAAAAAAATTGACTTGCTCCTTTCTTGTTATTTATGTTTGTGTTTTTTTTTATCTTGTACCTACTTCATCTCTGCCACTTGTCAATATAATCTCAATGATCCACAGGACTTTATGGAAATACTTCCCTTTTATTTTCTTCACATGAGCCATCCAGGTAGGTCAAATGCTCATCTGACTTCTTGGAACAGGATAAATGTGGTGGAATTGATTATTTATCCATTTAGTCTCTTTGTGCTTATGCTGAAAAATGTTTTCTCATAACATTAGGAGTCCTCAGATTTGCCAGGCAGTTGTTCTGTATATTTCCTTAATGGCTGTCAAGTCATTTTTAAAGCCTAGAAATTCCAAGTTTACCTTTGTTTAAAATTAGTGCAACTCTAAATATATACTAATATGATTGTTAGGTGCTTTTTCTTGATTTTACATTGTATTTATTACAAAAGTATACATTACAGAACAATTGTTATAATATGAAAATCAAACAGGTTTCAGTGAAATAAAGTAAAGAGATGTAAAGTTGTTCAATGTGAAGTACAATCAATCCTATATATCACAGAAATAATTAAGATTTGTAATCATAACCCAGACTAAAACCCCTACTCTCACTAAGAACAGAGTGCTAATTAGTAGTAAAAAGAGGCTCACTATGTTATGCAACCTGTTATTAATTAAAACTCTAGGAGTTTAACATAGACATAGGCAGGAGCTCATCAGACTTAGTTTAGAATATTATTAACGAATTCTTGCCAAATTGTAATTCTTCAGTTCAATGTAAATAAAATTAGATTTTTCTAGTTTTAGATCATTTCAAATGTCATTCTTATTGAGTAATGGAGGATGCATTGCATTTCTTCCAATTGAGCAGCATTAGATAATGAATTAACAATGTAATGCAGAAGGTATTGGTCAGGTTAACATCAGATAGTCTAACCTCATCTAAAATAAAACTGCTTTAACAGGATCTGCAATGATAGTAAATCTTACAATATCTTACATACAGTACAAGGAAACATCTTTTCCCAAATTTTTTTTTAATTTTGGACAGTCCTAAAACATATGCAAGAGTAAGGCTGGAGCTATCTGCCATCTTTCACAATTAAAGTTCAATTCCTTTTATATTCTAGCTAATTTTAATTTGGAGAGGTGTGTCCAAGTGATCGATATTCAAGAGTATGCTTTGCACAAATTACAGAAGAATAAGTGTTGTGAGCTATCCACTCCTGGCCTGAGTTATTGATAGAGAGGTCTCTTTGCATTCATTATCCATGGTGGTCTAGCAGTAAGTTCTGTGACAATAACTGCTAAGATCTGGAAATGCTGCCAGTAGTCATCTCGTTAATAGTTAAAATATTTTCGAATATGAGAATTGGTGGAGGATTAGGAAAGTTAAACAAATTCATTTTTACAAAGTTTCTAACTTGAAAATAAAAAAATAAGTATGTTGAAGAAATTCCAGATTTAAAACAGAGCTGATCAACAGGTGAAAACATATGATCAGTATAAAGATCTCTGAAGGTTGAGATGCCTAGTGTCTTCCAAGAATGAAATACTGTGTGACTGAGGGAGGGCTTGAATGAAAAGTTATTGTGTAATGGACCAGCAGACAGCAGTGTCTTTTCCTAACGTTCCATATTTTAATTGAGTAAAGGACAATCTGATTACTAGTGAATTGATGATAATTAATAATGGCCGGAGCACAAAGAAGAGTGTACAGAGAAGACATCTTACAAAATTTTTTTTGTAGATCCAACCAGGCAAGCTGTGTATTCAGCACTATGTCCTTCTTTCTGTTGTCTCAGATTACAAATATTTGAAAGCCAGTAGTATAGATGAAACTTCTGCAATAACTTGACACTTTCTGCTTTCTGTCTTTATAACATTGATTTTTTAATATGCGTATTCTTTGCCTTCCATAAAAGTGAGTTGATAATGGATTCAATGTTTAAAAAAAATATAGAGTAACTCTGAAATATTAATTAAAGTCTGGAGGGGATATTAATTTCAATTTTATTAACTCTGCAACATATTTTAATATTTAAAAAATACAGTATTAAAATCCCTTATGTAGTATGGGTAACATTATGATACATTAGTTAGAAACGGCTACTTCACAGCTCCAAGTTTCATTTTCTAGTCCATTCACTTTGTAATTTGAATTTGATGTTTACACTGGAATCACTAAATGGTTCTGAGCTTTTCTCTAAGTGACACTGGGAGTGGGATTAAAGCCATATTCATTCATAGAACCTATTTAATCTAGAGTTACAATGTGAGTAAGGAAAAAAAAAAGACCAGAACAATGAAAGATAAGTTTTAATAAAAATTAAACCCTTTGGCAGTAATTTGATGGGTGCAATTGGGTAAGCCACCTCACCTCTTGCATCTAAATCAACATATGTAAATGAGGATTAGAGAGACCACAATATTTTTGTGTCATTATTTTATTTGTGGATTGTTTAAAAATTTTATTGATTACTTTAGTTTCCGATATATAAAGTAAGAACACAGCAATCATACCTTTCTTATACATTGTTGCCTCCTGGTGTTGCTGCGATAAGCAAGTGAGTACTTGTTGCCTTTTGTTGATCGCAGATCAAAGTTTACCCTCCAATAATACTTTAAATCAAACTGTAACAGTAGCATAAAACATAAATAAAAAATTCTCAGAATAAAAACAATGTACAGAATATTCCTTTAAAATAATTACAGGTGTTCCTTAAAATAAAGTCTTTGCTATTCAAAACAGAGTGGTTACAGTATGTGCAAGTTTGACCTGTGTATCCACATTTCAGTGACTTCAGAACTCCATTTCCCTTTTATATAATGCTAAAAATGTAGAAATTTGGAATCTCCTCAATATGCTTCCTAGAACCTGACTTTCTAATTACTTCTTAAAATAACCTTTTTTTAAATTATGAAGCACAAGTAGTAATAATGAGTCAGTATAATTATGCAGTCATTGGTAATTTTAGTTTGTTGGCCTTCACATTTGCGACAGTCATTTTTCTTACTGATTATCAGCCTTTATGGATTAGGATAGGAAATGTTTTGAGTGCCAATGCAATGTACGTATGTAGCTACTCAAAATGTGTGGTATATATTGATACTGTAGTATTTCACATGCAAAGTTACTGCTTTATATAGCTGGTTAGCCTAAATGAACGAAACATGGCTCTTTTGATGCATGTCTATAATGATGTGATTGCTTTATTTAATCTCAATACTGTGAACATTTAAATTCACTTAAGTTATACATAAATTTATATATAAAATTTCCTATCTACTTAGTCACTTACTGTGGTTATTTTGGAAACCTTTTGAAATGCTCATTTTGACTAGTCTTATACTTTTCTGAAAATACTAGCGCTCATCATGGTAAAAATGTAGACTTTTTAGAAACTGCTTAATAGGAAACATACTAAGGAATTAACATCAAAATGACACAGAGTGAGGACAACACATTACAAGTTGCTCAACAAAACCTCTACTCTACAATATTTTGGCAACTGTGCTGACAAACACCACTGCCTCTCTCCAAGACAAGCTGAATGACTTCTTCGTTCGTTTTGAGCCTCGTGGCTCAGACATAGTGAATGTTATAACATTTCCACTGCTACCAGCAGGCAGAGCTGTTCTGCAAGCAAAATTTATAGTGAATTCACTTCTAACCAGACTTTGACCAGACCACACCAACCACATATCGCTCCGCGCCAACATTCTCATGTCACTCAGTAATATGCAGACTGCTGCTTGCTGTACTTTTTATTCCCGTAGATAATTTTTGGCAAATCTGCATTCTCAGTTTACAGGTATATTATGTAGTCAAGTGTAAGAGTGCACTTTACTTAAAAGCAGACCTTAATAATAAATGTGGAGTAAACAAATGCCACTTCACAGAAACAGTTTACACAGTTTAGCAGACATGCTATGTTCTTTTAAAAAGTAATTGAACTTTCAAAACAGAAATAAAACTAAAGCAATTATCCTTCCATCCATCTATCCATCCATCATCCAACCCGCTATATCCTAACTACAAGGTCACGGGGGTCTGCTGGAGCCAATCCCAGCCAACACAGGGTGCAAGGCAGGAAACAAACCCTGGGCAGGGTGCCAGCCCACCGCAGTAAAGCAATTATAATGAGTTGATTGGTAGATCATTGAAACTGGGTAATTTAAACTAAGCAAAATGTATCTTAAACCTTATAGGCAGTCTTCTGTAACATCTCCTTTGTGTCTCTCATTCGTTTAACAATACAGGGAAATTCTTTCCCATGGGGCTTGGGCTATATTATGGAAATCCACTGTCTGCTTATTTTTTGTAAAATGAACACTAGATGGGTAAAATATTGCAGGAGGTGTTATGTAGAAAATAATGTAAATTAATTTGTTTCTTACTTTTTTGCAACAAGAAATTTACAACATGAAGGGCACATAAGATTCAGCAATAAGAGGTCTGTGTTGCCCTTACACATTTCATACCTATGCAACGCCGGAAATCTGTCTACCTTGCACCAATAGGATTAAGTAAGTCGTTGAACTCCATTCGTTTTCGATACTTGGGCTTGCAATTGTATCCCACAAATGATTAATTCCTAGTAAGTGCAGGTCAGGAACTCGCACTAAGTCACTGGCCTTTGTGCACACTGCCCATCCCAACTACCAATTGGAGGGTTTATTGAGGTCACTGGACATGCCCTGCTGTGGCCTTTGGCAGAGGACTATATTCTATGGGAATTATGTAATGGCGGGGGTACATTTTCAGGAGAAGGCCACATCTTTAATTGTGTGTAACACTTTTTAACATAAGGCAATTACTGTGCTATTGTTAAATCTGAATAGGAGTTTGCACATATACTACATTGCTACATATTCATTTTTTTCTCTTTCTTTGAAAGCTGAATTTTCTGTAAACAAAAGAGACACACTGAGTATCGCTTTTGATTACACTTGTAAAAACATTCCAGTTCTCATGGGATACTGAGAAATGGTACTGTATAATAAAGTCTAACTAATTTACAGCAACACATTACAAACTCTGAGTATTTCATTGTTTACTGTACTGTAGATATGATGAACAGGCAAAATATGTTCAAAATAACTACAAGTGAAAAAGTTGAGAGATTCAGTAATAACAGGAAATTAAAAGAGATAATTAACCTTGAGTTATTTCGTACTAAACATGCAATCCACTTTACATAAGGACATTTAAACTCAAAAAGACCTTTCTACTTTCATTAAAAAAAAAAATGAACATTACATTTTTTTTCAATCAGACTGTTTTATTGCTCACCTGTTTGTTAAATGATAGGAAAGGAATGTCTGTTTCTTTAAAACATTATTTAATAGAATCACATATTCATATCGAGTCATACAATGTAAATTTTGAGAACCTCTGTCTCCCTAGGCTTATAATGTTTTTCTTGAGATTACAAGGCAAAACTCTTTCCTCTGGAATCATCAAAGGTTGCAAATGTGATCCACTTTTGGTAAATTTTATAAGTCATAAATTTGTGAGGTATCTGGCACTTTCCAGTCTTATACGATAAGAACTGAAAAGTAAATGTTGCTTGCTGCTTCAATGGCACTATCTCAGAAGGCTAAATAATAAAGTCATTGAAATAAACTGTGAATAAAATGTAAATAGTACCCTTTTTTTTGACCCTGAAGTATAGAAAATACAGTAACATTTGAAATTATTTACAGCCTTTGTGCATCTGATTTTAAATATTTTTGCTTACAATTGGCAGAACACACCAAACAGAAATGTTTTTTTTTCCAATGCCTAGCATTCCTTTTATAACTTAATAAGCCTTATATTCAATATAGCACCCTTAAAAATATGTGTACCATATATTTAAAGGTCGCATGATTTTAGCATACTTGGGTTTTAGTATCTTGTTTAAATTAAATATAATAATATATATAGTATATAATAGAGTTGACTGACTCGCTCATGAAAAACAATATTTCCCAATTAGTTAAAAAGTTAGAATTTTACAAGATTCACTGCCCTGGTTTATTTTGTTAATCCTTCATTCTGTGTTTAACAACCGTTTTTTTGTACCTTGTCTATATCCTGTTTTCATAGTTTGTTAAATATTTCACTTCCTTGCATCCATATAAACTCATGGGGACTGGTGTTTTAAAAATGGGTTAAATTTGTTCTCAAAAACAATTTGCCCCATGTTGATGAATGCATAAATGGAGCTGGTGATTAACCTTCCTCGTGATTCAAATCGTGTGCCCAATGAAACTTGGATAGACTTGTCCCCTCACAATCTTGATTGGATTAAGTGCTTTGGGATTGTTCAACTATGTGTGCGTGTGTGTGTGTGTGTTTGTATTTTAAGGAACTCGGGAAGAAAAGAGAGACTGTGCACTCTCACAGGCTGTATGGGCAGGGTAAGAGTAGTTCTAGCTGAGGTCCTCTCACTTTTAGAGCATTAGTAACACTTTTGACTTTTTGCATAACCTTTGGGGAGGTTAGCAATTGTACAACACCTCTGGTGCAATTTTCAGGTTAAGGGTATTGCTCAAGGGTGCAGCAGAGTTGGGTCCCTTCTAGTTGTAATGGGATTTGAACCTGTAATCTTCCAGAAACCACCGTTGATTGTTAGCCATAGTGCAACCATACGCCTTCGCAGATGTCAAGTATCTTTGTCATGTCTATTATCTCAACATTCTGTAGCTTCACAGTACAGCAAATGACACAAGACATTTCATAATTATTCGCAGAAAGTTTTATACACCATAATGACTATAAATACAACAAAAAATTATGAACTATTACTATTAACAACTATGTAAAAAGGCAAAGCTAGCACCTATTAAACAGCAAAAAGAAAACCTAAGTGTTGTGGTAATTCGCCTAACATGCATTACCACTGTCAAGGTGAAAAAGTCCTAAGAACAGGGTAAAGTCAACTTTTGCGGAATAAAAAGTTAAAGCACTTGCCTGTTTATATCGATGAAGTGCGGGGTGCGCTTTCGCGATCATTTTTAACTTTGTCTTCGACAGGTTCACACAGCGGGACGCAAGTGGATGCTGCACGTATTCCATCATAAAGGCGAGCGTCTCTTTAGCCCTAATGCACCTTTCCCTATTAGAAAAGGGAAAGGTGCAGAGCGTTTAGTTAGTGCATGCATTGGTGTGAGGAGGGGATCCCCAAGAAAAAGTAAGTTACACTTGTAGTACGTATCATCTGTTCCCAGGTGAGCGCGTCAGGATACGCGTACACGCGGCCGCTCCCCTATTTAATACATGTCTTGCAAGGATTGAGAGGAGCACCTGTTCAGAAGGCACCTGCGTCAGTCACGATTGGTGTGAGGGAGCAGTGTGTCGCAGGATTGGCTGAAGATTTGTTCCCCGACTCAAAGAGGCGCTTCCTGTCTCAAGGAGTTGTCTTTTGACTTGGTAGTGTGGTGGTATAGCTCATTCCGTAGTATACCGAATACCGTAAATATTTCTGTAGATTCAGTGGACTGTGTTTTGTGTAGCTTCTTCCTGACTACAATTTTCTTTAGGAAGACTACAATTTTGTGTATATACTTTCTTATCTTTATTTTTCATTTTGGTACTGGAAAATTCACTGTAGGCCTATATGTTGCTCACAATTTTTGATTGGAACTTTTTTGTTTTGTGTGTGTGCACACCTGTAAATAAAACCCACTTTTGTTTTTGAAAAACACCACCTTTTTTGTGTCTGTGTCTCCATTTCTGACTTTTCTTAAGTCTGATCCTGGTCAGTCCTGAAGTACAAGATGCCCACTGTGTAGGCTGGTGCCAACTTTGCCACTAGAGTGGGTGTCATAGTGGTAACAATAGCAAATTTGTATTAATTCACACTAACAATAACTATACCAAGCTTCCCCAAAGGCATTTGGAATTCTTCACCACTCTCCAATTCTCACATGCATTGGAGTCCTTATTCAAACTTGTATGCCCCATGGTCCTGTTTAGAAAGCCTGCCATTCACTCTGTTAACAAACTGGCACTCAAGCTGTAGATTTATTTTACCTTGTGTCCATTGCCATTTCTCTTTTGTTTTGTATACTTTATTTATTTATTTATTTATTTATTTATTTATTTATTTATTTACCCACACTTCCATTTTGTGGAACCATTATCAACCCATCTGCTTTGAGGGTAGCAGTGCTAACCAATGTCCTTTTCAACTTCCATAATGTCTGCTGTGCACAAAGGCAAACAAAAGGTAACACTTTGATCAGCCCTTGATACACCTGTGTGTGTTAGCTTATTACTTATTCCCCCAGTATGGACAAAAACTTTCTTTAGAAAGAAAAAAAGAATGTTAAAATGTTCCCACAACAACATCTTACGCTATATCTTATCTGTCTAAATACATGATTTCATATTAATTTTACTATCAACTCGTGTTAAATCAGTGCCCATTAATACAATAACAGCAAATGGCTTTCTGACTTATGTACAGTACTTATTAGAAATAGATAGAACATTATATGGTAGAATTTTATGATGTACAGAATACAAATATTATAATATCATATCAAGCATATTACAACCCATCGTACTATAAATCACCAGGTTAAAGACTCTGGTGCAGCAAATATTTACAATTAGGATGGAATTTAGTTGTGCACGTTTTCATACAGTTTTACTAGCATTTACAGTTATGCATTTTATGGTTTTATACTGTAATTTACCATTTTTGTCTTAAAATATACAGTTAAATTATTATTTAATAAGACATAATAAAGTTTTAATAATATTGTTACCAACTACCAAAATTTACTTTGAATTTTCTGTGTAGATGTAAGCCTGAAAAAAGTTAATCATGTTCACACACCACAGAATAATAACAGTTTAAACGTAGTAGAAGTCTAAACAGTGTACAACTTATATTGTTGTTTCATAAAAAGATTATCAGTGAGCCTTCACTGGGATTTGAACGTGTGTCTTTTCTGGTGACAGCTGAAGTGCTCCGCATATGAATTCAATCTTTAACTGCTCCACCTGGTGGTTTTTCAAGCTAATGCTGTCACAAAACTGAAACGGCACAATCTCTCTGCTGCAGACATCACATCAGAAATTAGCATGGCATTCTACACTCATTTTGAATGGCTACATCTGTGGATCTCAGTATGTGCAACAAATATCTCCCTCCATTTCAGAAACTTCCCTTTTACTTTTGTCATCCTATTTAGTCTAAATGATAAAAGCATACGCACGATAATTTTGCGCAGCTGGATCTGACAATAGATTTAGGGAACTCATCTATCTTACACTTTGTATCATGTATCCATACAGTCTTCGGCAGCTGTACAGATTCAAATTGTCTGGAGAGTCAGTTATCGCAGTAACAGCAACGTCAGAAATTTTCCTTCTACTATTGTCATTCTATTTAGTTTAAATGATAAAAGCATATGCAAGATCATTTTGCGCTGCTGGATCTGACAATAGTTTTGGGAAACTCATCTATCTTACAGTAGTAGTATTTAAACATGTGCAGACTTCAGCAGCTGTACAGATTAAAATATTTTGGAGAATCAGTTATCACACTAACAACAATTGGATAGTAAGAAGTTCATGTGCAATAAACATTGTTTTATTTTTTTCATTTTTTTAAGGTTTGTTGACATTTTTCAGTTACATGGGCAGTAAATGTCAGCAACAGTATGAAGATATGTGCAGAACTGATATTATATCACTTTGGGGATCATGTATATATAAAAATAAAAGTTACCACAATCTGGTGTTTCTACTTTGCCAAACTGCTTGTACATTATTTTAACTTTATTTTGACTATTTTAGATTTATTTATTCAGATTATTTACCTCAGACCTTTTTTAAAGCAAAAAAGAAAACATCATTATTGTATATATTCACCTCATATAGCAAACGCCACCCCAAGTTGATAGCCACAGCAGAATTGTTTCCTAAATAAAACAGACCAATAAGTTAAAAATCACTCATTTCCAGCTCAAAGCAATACACTGAGGTGGGGATTGTACTGGCAAACTTGTGTTTTCAAATAATCTTAACATCTTAGGTTGCACTGTATAGTATGAAATGTTGCTCCCACCACTACCTTTACATATGACATAGGGCAACTGCATCTATGTGTGCATATTTTAAAAATACATTTTGAAAATTCTACTAATCCACCTCTCATTATTATATATATATATATATATATATATATATATATATATAGTATCAAGCAATCATGACCATTTGGTGCAGAATACATGAAAGTTCATGAGTCTTGTACATTTCTGCATTTTTCAAAATCATCAAATTTTAGAAAACCCTTGTGACATCCAGATTGTACAAAACACATAATTTGTTAATCAATTATGTTTTATTTAGTGTAGCACACTTAAAAATTAAAAGCACAGTGCCAGCTTACTCCACACCCTCATTTTTAATTCACTATTTTTTTTCTGACACAAACCTTATCTGTATTTCTACTCTGTGGCACTTAAACGGGGTAAGGCATGACTGAACAGCAATAATACATGCTTATGCTAATTTTATGATACACTAAGAATAAATGGCTTTCATTTGTTGATACATTACTCCTAAAGTAAAATGATCACTCTATCTTGTACATCTGCAGGTGAGATCCAAAAAAAGTGGCGGAATACAGCAGAAATACAGAATTAGAAAACAGTTACAATATTTAAGAAAAACACAAATATTTCTTGCCACTTCAAATGCTGTATTTGTTGTTCTAAATGTTTTGTGACATTTCATATCATAACAATATAAAGACATGCTTTTGTGCATTTCTTTGGCAGATATGAATTTGAACGTAGCATGGATTCAGGTGGGGATTTGATTTAAGGAATTTCCAATGTGATTCATTTTGTCAACTGCAGCAATGTACACAAAGGTATTAATTTGCTACAGGTAATGCAATTGGCTCATTCAGTGTCACTGAATATCATTTCTGACATTGTAACTTATTATATTTACATTGTCACATACGTGCGCATGGGAGGCAGTCTAAGGGCTTAACTGAGGGTAAGACACAGAGTCAGGGGTTGATGAAGTGCACTAATGCCTTTTCTAATGCCTTTTCTCTCTCTTTCACAGATCACTAGCTAGAGCAGTGGTTCCCAAACTCGATCCTGGGGACCCACTGTGGCTGCAGGTTTTTGTTCCAACTAGATTCACAATTGGTGATAATAATCAATAACAACTGATATCATTTAATTACCTGGTATTTTTTACTCTTCTCGTTATTCTATATTCAAAAAAACACAACAGTATGGTTTTTACAGTTATAAGACATTTAAAAGTATTTCTATTTTATTCTAAAGCTATAAAAGCTTAACTCTCTTTTATTGTTTTCCTATTATTTTCCCTTTTTCCTGTGTAGTTAGCTTCCTTCATTTAACCCTGATAGTGATAATTAACAACCAGCATAGCAGACACCCAGGATGATGAAAGCTGAAATGACTTCAGTGTCAAACTCGCTAATTAGTAAATAAGCAATTAAACAACCAGAACACCTGGAAAAGCAGAATGAAAATTAGGTTCAAAATACTGTTAATGAATTTAAACAAACCTACATATTCCCCATATAACTACTTCTTCCCCATATAACTGCTTATTACATTTTAATAAAAATCTACCAAACCAAAGTTTGTAATTTCTACATTGACTCTAAAACACAGAAACTGGGAAATAATGATTCATTTAATTGGCTAAGAGTCCAATGAAAAACGGAAGGTGGTTGGAATAAAAACCTGCAGTCACAGTGGGTCCCTAGGATCGAGTTTGGGAACCACTGAACTAGAGCTCCACCCAAGTCCGCTGCCAGACCACACCCTCCTACTGACCTCACTTCCCCCAAGAACCTGTCACTTCCTGCCCACCACCTACAGTATAAGACCCAATACTTCACTCTCCAATTCAGTCACACTCTGACTCAATCTTATATGATTACTTTTGATTTGCTAACTAACGTATTGCTTGTTACAATATACAGATCCGCAAGCCTTTTTTCTCTGTTTTGTCTACTTTTACAATATGTATATACATATACAAATACTTATCATTAAGATCATACAAAGGGTTGAAATGTGAAATCATGCTGAAACAATATTCAGATTCAAATTCCTTTTATTGTAATTGCACTTAGTACAATGAAACTGCAGTGCACCAAATACAACAAAATTCCTGATTTACACGCATTTTTAAACTTGCAATGCATCCAAAGGCTGATAAATGCTTTGAATCAATCTTAATAGAAGGTGTTCCTTTTCTTTAACCTTGTGTGTCTGACAGTCTCTACATAGAAAGACAAGGTAAATCATTGTGTCTGCTCAATGTGCTAATGGTGACCTATTATTATTGTACACCTTTACAGTTTGATTAACATGCACAGAATGCAGAAAGGCACCAAAAAATTAAACATGTAATTAAAGTCAAATTGGAGCCCATCACGAAGTGGGTAAGTGCTGTCCTAACTGGAAATATGTCTTTGTAGTTATTAGTTAATTGAGTTTACTCATTTTGCAAAGGTTCTTCCCAACTATCTTTTCAAGACAAACATTAACTAGTTCTTGAAAATACATCAGTTGCTTCTTTGTTTGGTCTTCAAAACATCTTTTACAAAAATGCCCAATTGAATCAATGAAACAAATTTCCAAAGCTCAACATGCAAATTAATCTTTTAATTTTCTGAAAATAAACTGCAAAAAAATGATATTAATGTGTCATTCCATTAATCACCTAGAATTTTTAAAATAATATACAACATATTAAAATAATTGGCATGTCACTGTTTTCTTTTCTTCAGTATCTTTTCCCTTCTGTTGCAAGCAATTAACAATACCCTAGGACAGAACACACCATATAAACATGTTGTATGTGCTAATATCAATTCATCAACAGGAAAGTAGAGGTACAATAAGTCAAAAACAATTAGAGACAATGAAAACCCATGTCAAAATTTAAATTTGTTCATTGGCGGTTTAACCATCAGTGGAGAGTACAGAGTAAATTTGTCAGTGTTAAATTTAACAATGTCTCAGATAACATTTGGTTATGCCCTACAGAGTGTTAAAAGTACTCTTTGTATAGTATTAAATTTTCCAGTACTGTTTGTACTCCACTTTGAGTTAGAATCTAACATCATACTACACCAACCTGTATAAAAAATATAACACTAACACTATCCAATTCCCTGAATGTTAAATAAAAATTACTCTGACACTACTTCAACTCCCTGAAGTGTACACAACAGAAATATACTCAGAGAATATACTCACCTCTTACCCTGTGGAGTGTTATTTTTATTACTCTATCAGGTACAGTTATACTTAAATTTGCCCACTCTGTTAGTGAAAGGTACTACACTACAGTGTTAAGTTGACAGTTTTTTTTATTCTCTAGTGTTATGCATTACCCAGCTGAGTATTTACATACATTCACATACACTATGGAGTGATACATATTGCTCAGTTGGGTATTAACTTTACATAAAGTACTGTGGAGGTTTGTGATGCTGCTTAAAGTTTACCATTTGTTATGAATTAAAAAAATTGCATATTGTAATCTTTTTAGTTAGCCAATAAAAGGTGTCATTTTGCTTGGCTTTTCTCTATAAACATCAGATAAATATGGTAGGTGTAACTATAACTATAAATTAATGTTTTAACTATCATTATGCATTACATGTTTATTACTAGTCTTGCACTCTATGATGCACACATACAGAGAAATAAAAAACAGTACACACCCTTTCTAAAGGCATTTTTTCAATAGTTCTTCTGCAGAAAACTGCTGTCTTAGCCAATAACCGACATTTTGCAGTGCAGAGCTTTCAATCAGTAGAGTCACTGAACTCATTAAATGCAAGTCATTTTTCTTAAATGCATGTGTAGTGAATGATGTTTCACCATAAGAACATAAGAAATTTCGCTAACAAGAGGTGACCATTTATACCAGTGGCAATTAATGTAATAAGCTATCTCATCACTATACTACTATTTCTGCTACTACCACCAGGTGTGGCTTTTGTTTTTGTAGGTGCTTCTCATTAAATTCTCACAATTTAAATTAAAATTTTAAAAAATTATTTTCTATGTCTTTCTCTCGTCTTCTTATGCTTTCTTCTTTCTGATGGATGCTGATATGTTGTGTATTAAAAGATTAGTAACTTTTCTGAACAATACACTCTAGTGAAGAGCAAATAGCCAGGTCAGCTCACAGAATACTATCTTTGTGTTCCTGAATTACCATGGGATGACTAGGAATTTCCTGTTCAGAAATAACTTTGCACTCTGTGAACAGAATCTGAAAGACTGAAATGTGTTTCAGAATCACAGACACCAGAGACTTGTCAATTACACAAAGGTCAAAAAACAGAATTTTTTAGTAATTTATTAAATGCCCAAGCAGGTGCCCTCCCTTGTGTGGGAGCCGCACTTCTGTGCATTCTACAAGTATCTATAAATCCACCTATGCAGATGCAATGCATAATTTCTGATCATGATTAAAGAAATCATAAACTGTAGTAGTAATAATAACAAAAATATGTATTTCTATAGCACATTTTCATATATGACAATAGCTCAAATAATAATGACTAGGTAGAGATACAAAAGAGTGTAAAAACCAAAAAATAGTTATTTATAACATTAGAGACTTAATTACAAATTATGGTCAGATGTCTAGGGAGGGCTGAAAAATAAAAACTTCAGTTGGTGGGATGTTGGAGAAAATAAACCTGTGAGGTTCCAGGGTTGAAAAACTGCCAAGTGGCCCCTGTGCATCTTACAGGCCACGAATGGGTCACCATTAACTGGATACTCTTGTCAATCCCTCTTCATCTTCCTAGCATCTAAAATAACTGTAGCATACTTAGGCCAGGGAGTAGTGATGTACAATGCCACCACAGAATACCAGGAACAGAGAAAACACACAAAAGTAGTGATTAGTGAGTTACATATATATAGCAGCAAATAGATACTGTTTTTTGATACTGTTTTACTTTACTATTTCTAATAGTAAAGTATTTCAGATTTTTGTTTCACAGAAACAGAAAGTCACCTCACCAGTTCTTCATTGTTCACACTTGGACTCTTAAGCACGCCAGTGTTAAAGGAGGTAAAGTTACAATAGGTTACAATTAGGAATGTAGGAGGACAAGCACTACAAATTATTAAGAATGTGCTAGATTGTTTAAAGCCCTATATATAATTAAAATATTTTAAAATTGATTCTAAAGCACAGAGGCAGCAAATGTAATGATACATAATAATACACAACACTGCAGCAGCATAATAAACCCTAGGGAACGAAAGCCTAAAAAAAGCCTGTAAAGACAACGTTATGACCTGTCTACACTGCGAGGAAGATGTCACAACCAGATGGATGTAAAAATAAAACAAAATTAACAAACATGTTGCAGCATGTGGTGCCTCTAAAAGGCACTAATGCTAGCCTGAAATAATAAGAAGCTACTTCTGAATAATACTGAGGTCATAAGAACATGTTTTACTCCTGACAATAATGCATTCACTGTGGGCAAATGTCTACACAGCTGACTCTAAAAATGAGCATTAGAACTCCAAAGTACTGAAACGAAAAATGAAAAAATAACAGTCTTAAACAAATAAAGAAAACTGGAGCAGTGCTATGCCTACAATATGTGCTCAAAAGCATGAAGAAACATAATGTGCACATGCTGACAGGTCTCATTCTATAGTGTCGCAAAATGGCTGCAAAGACTATGTGACCACACCCACTTACGTCACCATGCAGAAGTCATTCCCAGAAAAAAATAGTATCAATTGGACAGGAGGTGCGAAAGCTTTAATTTGTCATCTGCAAAAACCTCATTTTTGTTTAGAAGCTAACAATATTGAAACACTTGAAACTGTACTGTTAATGTGTATTATTGATGCCTGTAATAAAGTATAATGATTCATTTAAGATTTAAATAATTATTATTTACTGTATCGATTTGTTATGACAATAACAAAAATAGTGCCCACAGTACCTAAAGTTAATAAAATAATCATGTGGATTTAAGCCCACTATGATGGGGTCTTTGTTTATTTTTCATCAGCCGTTGATGCCAGTTTGTTTGTATTCTAGTCATGTCATTATTTTACATAAAAGAAATTAAAACAATAGCTTTAAAAGTATTTACTGGAATTCGTAAGGTTCATTCTGCCATTTTCATTACTGCAACTGGAAAGCATTTCACTTTCAGTATATTAGAAATGAGTCCTCATTCAAAATGAAAAATGTTTTTGAAGAATCTTTGATATTTATCTTTTAAGTTTAGCCATGAGCTAAGCAGGGAGAGTTATTTTGAGCACTCGATTTGTAAAAGCTATGTCATCATTTGTGGAAATTTATATGGTGAGGAAATATATCACTGGAAAGTAGCATTGACTATATTCAGTGTCATTATTTTAGCAGGTCGCTTAACTCTTCATATGCATAGCCTGGTTGTTTTTATAATATTTAACTTAAATTATTTGCTGATTTAATCAATTCTCAATGTCAAATACAGAGCTAAAGTTTCATAGATACTATTCTACACTTATTAAATCTTTTAGTTTAAATTCTAATGTACTACAACACAAAATTATATGATTTTTGAAACAGAATGAGGGTTACCATAATCATATGGTGTAGGGGGGAAACTCAAAATAAAATAATAGCAATCTGCAGTTTGCTATTATCCAAACATTTTATCATGTATTGATTTTTTATTGGAAAAAATAAGGTACTTCTAATCCAAAGTACTCTCCCTTCTAATATTATTTGTCTCAGCTCTCTCAAACCTGCCTAATCCAATTTAGTGACATGATGGGCCATAGTGTATCCTTGCAGCATTCTAAACAATGGAGGAAACAGCCCTGGGCACAGTGCCAGTCCATCACTAGGCTAATATTTCTTGTGTTATTTAAATATACTGTATAAGCAGGACAAAACATATTGACATAATTATCTGGATTTTTACTGATCTGCATTTGTGCTTTTCTTTAGATAAGAAATGTATGTAAAAGAAGTTGAGATGTATTATTTAGATTGTTCAGAACACAAAGAAAGAAACACAGAGCCAAAGAGGTCTGCTCCAGTAAGAAATAGCTGTACTTGGCTATAAGCTCCTTTCCAATAATAAGTGTGATGAAAAAATCATGCCTATATAGTAGTATATATATATATATATATATATATATATATATATATATATATATATATATATATATATATATATATATATATATATATATATATATATATATTTATATATATATTATATCAACTGAACACCAGCAAAACCAAGGAGCTGGTGGTGGATTTTAGGAGGCAAAGGATCTTCACAGACCCCCGTGATCATCAGAGGTGACTGTGTGTAGAGTGTACAGACCTATAAATACCTGGGAGTGCAGCTGGATGATAAATTGGACTGGACTGCCAATACTGATGCTCTCTGCAAGAGAGGACAGAGCCGACTATACTTCCTTTGAAGGCTGGCGTCCTTCAACATCTGGAATAAGATGCTGCAGATGTTCTATCAGACGGTTGTGGCGAGCGCCCTCTTCTTCGTGGTTGTGTGAGGTGGAGGCAGCATAAAGAAGAGTGACGTCTCACGCCTGGACAAACTTGTGAGGAAGGCAGGCGGGACAGTTTGACATCCGTGGCATAGTAATGGGAGCTGAGCAGGCTGCTGTCAATCATGGAGAATCCACTGCATCCACTAAACAGTATCATCACCAGACAGAGGAGCAGCTTCAGTGAAAGACTGCTGTCACAATCCTGCTTCACTGACAGACTGAGGAGATCGTTCCTCCCACACACTATGCGACTCTTCAATTCCACCCGGGGGGTTAAACGTTAACATTATACAAAGTTATTGTCTGTTATACCTGCATTTTTATCACTCTTTAATTTAATATTGTTTTTTTTTTTTTATCATCAGTATGCTGTTTCTGGAGTATGTGAATTTCCCCTTGGGATTAACAAAGTATCTATCTATCTATCTATCTATCTATCTATCTATCTATCTATCTATCTATCTATCTATCTATCTATCTATCTATCTATCTATCTATCTAGTGCTGTGTTAGTGCTTACCAAGGCCAGTCCAATGGATTCATGCTTATTTTATGCTGTTCTAGATAACTCACTGTTCTTAGAAAGAAGACTTGTGGTTGCTGCACTAATTGAAATTCATGTGACTTTTGTTGGCCTGCTGTTTTTTAAATGCTCCCCTCATTATGTGCAGGCACAAACCTTTAAAGGAGGTCTATGTTCTCTCTTTTTTGTGTTTCTTATTGAACATTTTTAGTAGTTATTACTTTTAATTAATGTTAAGATTAGATTTGATCTGGGTTCTGGCTTTTCATTGATAGCAGCCACCAAAAACGGAATAAATGGATTTTAAATTTATCAGTGATCTGTTGCTGTCACTGCAAACCTGAGCACCGGCTCATCTCAACCGTATTTCACCCTTTGCTCTGTACATGTGACAATAATGACTCTAGGAACCTATCATAACCTTGTAATGACTATAGTGGTGTCATAATGATTCATTTATATTGTTCTTGCATGAGACACATGTAAAGCAGCTTAATACATTATTATTTCAATTTGGTAACTTAGTTATAGCCCTGTAGTGGGCTGGCGCTCTGCCCAGGGTTTGTTTCCTGCCTTGAGCCCTGTGTTGGCTGGGATTGGCTCCAGCAGACCCCCGTGACCCTGTAGTTAGGATATAGCGGGTTGGATAATGGAAGGATGGAACTTAGTTATAATCTCATTTTTGAAAGCAGTAGTAAACACATTCATTTTCAGAAAGACTAAGAAAATATAGTACTTATAAAACAAACATTATATAATATGATGAAAACTGTAATAAAACTTACTTTTCTGGGAAGGAGATTCACTGATCAGCACTGAAGAGAGTGGGGATATACTCATCATTGTGAAAAGGATGTCATTTTGGATTGTTCTGCATATAGTTCAGATAGTTAGCCTTTTAACTTTTGACATGCACTGTTTTCTAATAAATTACCCTGTTTTTTTGTCTTTTGTGCACAGATACTAGAAATTATATTTATTACATTCCAATGCAGTTGAGCTTTACCAGCTTGAATTAACATTTTCCTGTGTTTATTACTTAAGTACATATACAGTGACTACATACCATATAACATTAATTTTACATAAAAAATAAAATAAAACCATATTCTTGAAGATGTGGTTAGTTCTGTACATCATGCTCATAACGGTTTTGACAACACTGCTTAACTGTAATGCCATTAACTTGCATGCATCTTATGTCATCATTGTCATCTCAGTCCCCTTTTCTCTTGTGAGGGCCACAGTGGCAGCAGGCCAAGCAGATCAGCCCAGATCTTTACACACTGAGGAAATAAAACTAAGTTGTCTTTGTGTGTATTTTAACTTTGGTAACATGTGGCATTACAGTTTCTCAAATGCTAAAACACATTTCACAAACGTTTCCTCCATGTTCCCCAATGTCTAAACACAACACCCTTTTCTAAAGCTACATAAACACAACTACACCTTCTCACTTCAAAACTCAAACTTTCACACCAAAAGAGCGGCTCAAAGCTTTAAAAAATGTGAACACTATACACATCATTACACACTACAGCAAAACAATTGAAAACACAATGCTCAATTTGTGAGAAGGTTCTTTGTTTCATAACTGCCAATGCATATTTTTAGAAACTTTACAGTAATGGATCTTCTTAGATCTCTGCAGAGGATTAGGCATTTAGATTTGTGAGTTTCATATGAAGAGTATAAATCTATAGAAAATTCTGCATGTACACTGCTGTAACACAACTCAATGCAAAAATAGAATCTATTGCACACAACAGTACTCTTGAAAACATGTTTAGGGTGTGAAGTTTTTTTATTTACTTTATTCACACACCACAATCACTGTGCGGCATCATGTCGCTGAGCTGCATCGGGCCACATCACCTCATCCACATCGCAGGCTATATTGTCTCTTGCCAGGCACCGCGGGAAAAACGCCCTGGAATGACGAATCCATCCTTGGAAGGCCTCCACTGAGATGTCAACACAGGCCAGCTCCATTGCCCTTATGAGGTTCTCTCTAGTGCATGGTTGAACCTTCCATCTCCATGATGAGAAGAACTCCTCTGTAGGGTTCAGGAAAGGGGAGTAGGGTGGCAGACAGACGTTTAAAAAGTGGTTACTGTTGGTGGTGAACCACTCTCTGATTTGGTTTGTTCTGTGGAAGCGGACATTGTCCCAAATGATCACATAAATGTGATGTGCGGGCCCAGGATGGTGTTGTTGGCGGTCCAGGAGGATGTCTTTTAGCTCCTCTAGGAAGGTGAGGAGACGTTTGGTGTTGTAAGACCCAAGGACAGCATGCCGGTGGACAAGCCCCTCTGAACCCATGGCCGCACAAAGAGTAATATTACCCCCCCGTTGGCCAGTAACCTCAGTGATGGCTCTTTGGCCAATGATGTTACGGCCTCTTTGCCTTCGTTTCTGCAGGTTGAAGCCAGGGTCATCCAGGAAGAGGTACTCATGAGGTCTGGCCATTGCGTCCAACTGTAATATCCTCTGTGAAAATGTGAAAGTGCACAGGTGTTCAGAACAACAGTCAATCAGGTAGCACAGTATTGTCCAGAAGTAATGTAGGCCACTGAGCAACACAGTATGTCCACTAACTGTACTGTGAACATGGATATATACTTACTTGCACATACTCGTAATGTAGGTCTTTGTGTCGCGCAGAGTTGCGCTCAAAGGGAACCCTATAGACCTGTTTCATCCGCATCTTTTGGCGCCGGAGAACTCGGTCTATTGTGGCCAAGCTGACATCATCAATGCTCTCAAAGTTGACATTATCGGCAATGACTTTGTCTCTGATCTCCCGGAGTCTGATGAGGTTGTTCTCATGAACCATATCCACAATGAGGGTTTGTTGTGCCACTGTAAATATGGCAACCCTCCCACCTCTATGTGGCATTCTTTCAACTCTAAAGAAAGAAACAAGTGTTGTCAATTGACATGTTTTACAACAACAACTAATTTGAAACCAATAGACTACTTTCACAGGCTTGTAAAACTGTATTGTAACAAAGAAAGCAATAGAGTACAATACCTGTTGTGTTGTCTGAATGCCCTGATAATGTTGGCCACGGTGAACCTACTCAGGTTTGGACGGACTCTTAGCCTTGCTTCAGCCATTGTCATGCCATGAAAAATGACATTGTCAATGACTGTTGCTCGCATCTCATCCGTAATGATGGTGCGAAGTTGTCTTGCTCTCCCTCCTGGACCTTCTCCTCTCCCTTGTTGGCCTCCTCCTCTTCCTCGTTGGCCTGCTCCTCTTCTTCCATGGCCAGCTCTTCTCCCTCCTCTGACTCGAATTCCTCTTCCCCTGACTCTGCCTTCATCCATTGTGTTTGTTTGGAATCTTCAGCAAACTGTGCACTCTGAACTTGCTTTTATACATGTGGTCACAGCATTAGCAACAAGTGTCTTCAATTTTGAGTCGTTGTGTGTAATGAATGACGCCAGGTGTGTTCATTGTGTTCAAATATTGTTGACTGTGGCAAGCATTTTGCATCACATGAGCATTTATTTGAGAATATGAGCAGAGTTCTTTTGCAACTTGTGTTTTAACAAGGAAAAATGTGTTTAGATTTATGAGAACGGAGGATTGTGTTTTGTGAATCGTGTCTTCATGTGAAATGTGTTTATGACATTGGAAAATGATGGCTAGATTTAGTAAATGTGTTTAGACAACTGGTCATTTGGTTTAGAGGATTGCCTTTTGTGTTTTAGCATTTGAGAAAAACTGTAATAAAAGTATTAACAATGCCTTCACAACAATGAAGAGGAAAATACACACCTTAAGTGGTTGTAATACACAGTAATATCACATTAAGGAATCATATTCAATAAAACAATACAAATCACTGCAATTTATTTGTATGTTTGGTGCATCCTAAAGAAAATAAAACTTAAGTTATGAATAGAATTTCATCTATTGCTAATGCAACCTAAATTAACAGAAAATGCTATACCAAAGTAAACAAAAAAAAAATGATTGAAACCTTTTCTGTCTGCCTTTCTATGGAATGGTAAAAAAACTTCCATTAAGCACTTCACTTTGATCTGAGATAAGTGTGAGGGTGAAGCGTCTCTACCAGACCATAAAATTACATCACTTGGCATTTACACAACGACCAAATCTACCATACTGGTTCCCTATTGAATACAGCATGGTATCCACTATATCCTTTCCTGTTTTTCCTTTTACTGTCCTGAAACTAAAGTCACACTTCTCTACTTTAAGTCCGTCAATCTTATATGCTATGCAGATTTGGTGGAAAGTGGAGAAACATCATGGAACAACTCCAGTTTGGCACAGCCATAACCCTATTTTCCAGAATCCTTTGCTTTGTATTGGTGACAAGCCCATCTATTTCAGTCATGAGATAGTTGAGGGATTAGGATGCTTGGTGAAATTTATAATAACTTTGAGCTCTGAACTTTCCAGTTACTCAGGTCCAGATTTTCTGTTCTTCCAGGAGCCTCTTGAACCCGACAACATCGATAACGTTACTGCATGAGCGTGGTAGATGAGGACAAAACACACATTAAGCAAGGGGATGGTGAAAAGTAATTAAGTGCTTTTATTAAAATAAGCAACAATGTTCAAAAAGTGCAGTTTTCCTTCAATAATACATAATCCATAAAAACAAAGTACAAGTGTTAGTGGAGGTTAAAATTCGATAAATAGAAAAATCCATTAAAAACAAAGTTAAATTTCCACTGGCAGGAAGAAGGTTAGGAGCACACACTGATACAGCATATTGCCGCACCCACCACATGACAAACCAACTCAGGATCCAGATTAGGACCCAAGTGCAGCCATGCAATGGGTGACACCTCAGTGCCACACTAGTTCAGATGGAGTGGAACACTGTGAGGTTTTTTTTATGGTGGCTGGAGTGCCAATTCTGCCACCAACCCCCAGGTGTTTCCCTGTAGGTTGGAGGGCCTACTTGCAGGGCTGGATGCAGATTAACGTCATACCCAGGACGAAGCAATTGCAGATTAAGGGCCTTGCTCAGGGGCCCAACAGAGTAGAGTCATTTCTGGCATTTACAGGATTAGAACCAGCAACCTGGCTTTTTACAGAAACTCATCAAATAAATACATAGATAAATAATTAATATACATATACACACACATACACACATTAGTATGAATGCACACTGGAATTACAAAAAAAGGGCAAAAATTTAAAAGAAAGAAAAATATTTGACTTGGTAGTCACAGTCGCAATATCTACCTCCAGGGAGTCAGAAGTGTGTCCCATAACTGAGCATGCCATTTGAATTAGTTTGTTGATTTGGTGGGTCTCTCTTGAAGTGATGCTACCGGCCCAGCACACCGTAGCATAGAAAATGGCACTGGTCACTGACTATTTGGTGCGGTGAAAGTCAATAATCAGTTTCTTGGGTTTTCTGATAATTCTTTCTGCACCAAAAAAAAAAAAAAATTATCCAGCTGTCTCCTATACTCTGTCTCATTCCTCTTATCAATACACCACATAAGCTAAGAGTCATCTAATAAATTCTGCAAATGACATTAACTGGCTTTATATTTTTCATCCGAGTTGTACAGACTAAAGAGGTGATGATCTGTGTAGCAGTGACTATTTCAAAAAATATCACATGAAGAACATGTGCTAAATATGCATCAATACAGCAGTAGCTACTAGACGTACCTTTCCTGCTGTATTTATATTGACACATAATAACATTGTTTCTTGCTGAAAAACATGTTTTTGTCTTGTTTTTCCAGAGGTAAACAAAACACAAAGAAGGTTAATAGTAGGGACCATATTATTCTTAATGTCAAAGATACTTTTTTAAAATAATAGTTCAACTGCCGAAAAAGCCAAAAATAATTACTGTTAAACACTCACAATTTGTGTCTAAGAAAAAAGCCTCAGTTGACAAATGCTATAATGATTTCTTTTGGCTATAGTACTGTTAAATAAAAGTAAAGAAAACTGTTCAAAATTTTTAACACACTGATTAAGCAATAACAGCGTTCTCACTGTTAAAATAGGGGAAGAAAATAGCGTTAAATATTTGACATAAAATGTTTATCTCAATACAGACTGCTAAATGAATTTGGCTCACACAAATTTCATGATCATTCCTAGGTATTATTGATTGACTTCTTTCATATCTAAATGCTCTTTAGTCAATGTAGTAACCTATTTGTATTTCCTATTTATTAGCCTGGGGAGGCAAAGTTAAGAAAAAGAGACTTAATGATTAATTGCCTTTGTCATTCACATCAGCTTTTGCCAATTAAGAACAGAAAAACCCATTTGAAAGACTATTGTGTACAACTGTTTAAATCAGATTGAA
Source organism: Polypterus senegalus (assembly GCF_016835505.1). Lineage (NCBI taxonomy): Eukaryota > Metazoa > Chordata > Cladistia > Polypteriformes > Polypteridae > Polypterus > Polypterus senegalus. The sequence continues at coordinate 59,167,937 of NC_053167.1, read as the reverse complement.
ACTGGTGGTAGCAATTTAGAGCAGACTAAAGAAAATAATAATGCTCACAACATTCTCCTAAAAATAATTTTCGAGACAAAGACTGTTAATAAAAAAAACACAAATATAAAAAATCACACTAAGGGAATTGCAGCTCAATTTTCTAAGTATGCACCACACAGTCAGATTTAATCCCTAGGGCTACTAACTTTCACAGTGTGACACGTCAACTGTGAAAAGGTACAGTAGTAATCTCTAGTAAACAGCAGATACTTCCTTAAAGCATAAATCATGTGAATGGTATATAGATGAGTATATAGGTAGCAAAAGCGCAATCACTTTCCCTGGTTCAACAAGAGACACTTAAGCAGTGCAGCGCATACTCTCTTGCTTTAGCTAATACAGTTTCTGCCGGAAAGTTCCCATCTTCACATGGGACACAAGCCAGTTCAGCTAAATGTTATTACTGGAAACAAAGGTGATTATCACCAGAAATATCTGGATCTCCAACGCCTCATGAAAGCACAACCTTTAAGAGCTACTTTCGGTTAAAGATTATTCAAAGTAAACAACATGAACTGAGTCCAAAAGAATGTTTAAAGTCATTATATTATTAAAAAGCAAACCATTCTTTTATTTTTATTTTAAATGTGGAAGTATGTGCAATTATTACAAAGCATGTTTGACAACAAGACAAAAAATGTGGGTAACTTGCACAGCATCATGTAACTGTGCATTTTATAGCACCATTAACAAAACATGTGAAATAAGACAATATAACATGAATAGAAACACTATTCACAAATGGAGAGATGACACATCATCAAGTAAATTAAAGAGTCATTATGCAGTACAGTTTATTGTGCCACATTACATACAATCCACTGCAAAAAGTTATAGTATGCAATATTTTGAGCCTTGCAATAATGCGATTTCTGCTTTTGAAGTTATAGTTGAGACTGTAGCAACAAGCAGACAGAAGCAGTTTTTAATAGACTGGGCAGCATTTACTTCAGGAAACAGCATTTACAGATGGTTACTTGTTTTCCAGCAAACTCTCTAAAAGCACTGTATCTGCTCCACATCTTTCTAGGGAGCACTGCCCATTGTCAAAGCAATCCATGATAAAGGTGCTTTAAACTGGAGTGCTGCAATTACCTGGTGGTTCGGCATTTCCAGAGGCAGAAGGTGTGTGTGTATGAAGAATACCTTGGGTGGACAAAAGTAGTTAGATGGAGAAGCAGCTGGCCACCTGGAGGGAGTTAACATTGACTATGGACAGTGGAATGGTTTAAGAGTAATGAATCAGGAGCTATGAGGATTCACATGCATGTCAAAAATCACAATGAGTTACCCTGAGGTCAGCAGATGTGTGACTGGGCACAGCCCACTATCATCCCGAATATGCATAGAGAGGTAGTAAGGCAAGTTGAGTGAGATTTGTCCCTGTGCTCATGTAGAAATATTTGTTGGTTTGGTGGTGTAACCCATAGCCATTAAGAGCACAGACATAGTTTGTCTACAGTTTTAATAGCTATCTATAACACTTTATTAAAGACATAAAATGTTATTACTAGTAAATACACTTACCAATAGTTTATCAATGACATGCTCTAAAAGGGGTTACAATAATGGTGTAAGGATAGATCATCATTTGGTTTTCTCATAGATACTGTGTGTTGTGAAGGATGGCCGGCCATTTATCCCGGCCAATACCCCCAAGCCGCCAGGTGGAGCCCTCCTTGCAGCATGGATGTCCCCAGAAGACCAGCAGGGCATCATGGACAATGGAGTTTTTATGCAAAGCCCTGCTGGATGCCGTGGGGGCCACAGGAGGGAGCTGCAGGGAGGACCGAGGGCTTCTTCGTGCCCTGTGACCCGGAGGTTCGTCATAGGAAGAGCGACGGACTTCAGGGTTGAAGAAAAGGACTATTTACCCTGACCCGGAAGGAATAAGGACTTGTGGACTGTTGGGCAGAAACACCTCCAGGTCAGGGAGTATAAAAGGATTATGGGAACTCCCAGACAATGAGCTGAGCTGGGTGGAAAGGTGGCAACGCGTCTGGGAGATTGGAGGATTGTGTATTATTGATTTATTGTGATTTATATGAGTATTGTGATGGAGAGTGTGCTTTGTGCACTGTGGAAGAAAAATAAAGTCAACATTTGGACTTTTACCTGGTGTCTGGAGTCGTGGACAGGGGTTCAAGGGAGCGAGAGCGCCCCCTATCGTTCACAGTGTATATACATATTGTGGGCCAATGGGGCATGAACAGCCACCCTAACGCCAACACAAACAGGCAGGACACAAAATCGCACAGCCCCCCTTTATATATAAGTGGGGAAGTGCTTTCTTCGCTCCCCACAAGAGCACAATGTCTACAAAACAAAGCACAGTCTTTTCCATCTATCTTTATCTCTGTCTCCACTCCTCTCCCAGCAAGCTTTATCCACTTCATCCCAACTCTGGATCCTAAATGGAGTGAGGCGGCTCCTTTTATTCAGCTCCTGGGAGTGCTCCAGGTGGCTCATTGGTATTACCTGGAATCATTCCCAGGTTTGGTGGAAGTCCACTGTAGGGCTCTGCAGCTCCCCCTGGCAGCCCATACGGAACCCAGCAGGGCTCTACCAAACTCCAAATCCCAGCCTGCCCTGCAGGAATCCATAGTGCCACATATACTGTATATAGTGATATGTGGGTCACAGACCTACACAAGAGAGAAGGAGACGAGTCCAGGTTTCTGAAAAATTAAGCTTTATTGTTGAGAAGACAATAAGCATTTGTTTAAACAAAGCATTTCTTAAAGCATTTGTTTAAACAGTAGCTGTCACTTAAATACAAGCAGTGGCAATAATGTTGTCCTGCCTTCACTCTCTTCTCAGATTAAAAGAACAGATAGCCTTCCAGCACAAGAGAGGAGACAGAAAGTGAGCATTCAGCCAGGTCAGAGGCTGGTTTTAAATATTCCCAGCATCAACCAACAGGCAACATGTTACGTGGTAAGCCTACGAACTTGTAGTTGAACCAGCAGAGGACAAGCAATTCCTGCTTGTTTCAGCACACAGCACAGCTGGTTGTGGGATTGGGGGTTGGGGGTTTGGGTTAGGGGGATGCTGGCGTCTCAAAAATCTCATAATATATAGGTTTAAAGTTGTTCGTATGGAGAAGGCATGCAGGTTATGATTGCTATAATAAAGCACACTTTAATAACAATAAGAGGAAGACAAATAATACATATAAATAATACAATAATTAATAAATGGAATTAAGAATAAGAATAAAGTGTTTTTCATATACTCACAACTGTAAATCTACTTTTGTTTACCCATTATAGCGAATACCGAAGTAACAGAATTTTCTGAATAATGGATACTTTTTGTGGGCCCAGACAAACATTCATAGAACATCATGTTAAACAAATCTTGTTTTAACAAAATGTACATCTGAGTATAATAAATTATTTTTCAGTCAAAAATGGCCACCGAAAATAATAATGCAATGCAAAAAATACTTAATGCCTACACTTTCCGCGCAATGTTGAGAACCCTGCAACAAGCTGTCTCAAAGAGACAGACAGTTTGTTTTGAAATTTATGGTCTTGGCGAGCATGTAGGCGTGACATCATACACAAAGCCGAATCAGTGCTACACCGAGTGTCTTCGTAGGTATGCTGTACTGTTTGAGTTTCCTAGCAGTTATCAAAGTTTTTTTTGAGATGAACAAAGTGAGAAATGGCATCAGTTTGCACTGAAAGAAAAAAATAACAATCTTGGAAAAAGTTGATTCCAGAATGAAGAAAAATGACGTGGCAAAAGCATTTTGGAATTGTCTAATTTTCATTCTGTGTTCATACCTGTATTTCTATTAAAATAATGCAACTAATGTTTTGTTTTCATTCTGTATTTTCATACCTGTATTTCTACAAAAAATTTAACATCTAATGTCTTGTTTTATTTTGTATTTTTATATCTGTATTTGTACAAAAAGTTACATCTAACATCTCATTTTCAAATAAAGTACTTTTTGCAGTTTTTTTTACAGATATTGTCAAGCTTGGGTCACAGAGTTGCGCAATACACAGGAAGATGAGTCCAGGTTTTTAAGGAAAATACAGGTACTTTATTACTGTATAGAGAAGGGAGGTATACAGTCTCAATACTTCATTCAGAATATGAGCTTCTTTAGCGTAATTCTTCAGATTAGAAGAACACCAGCGGCTCACAATCAATGCTGTGGCAGATGCGGTCTGGAGAAGACAGATCAGGAGAGTGTGAGGAAAAGCAGATCAAAGCCCAGTGTTAAATGCTAAACATTGTGTGACAAGCATGGTGCGCGGTAACCCTGATCTTTCAGATGACAACCAATTGCTTTGCCCCTGGTTTACTGTTTACCAGATGCAGCAGATCAGCTACGGAGCTGTCCTTGCGCTGCTGCCATTAAATATAGTGAATCGCCAGCGGCCCTGGTCACATACAATACATATTTTCCCCATATTTGTTTTAACAAAATTTCCATTATAACGAAATATTTTTATGGTCACTTGAGTTTTGTTATACAGTACACCCCCAAAATTCGCGGGGGTTACGTTTCTAGAGCACCTGCGAATTGTGAAAAACCGCGACTTTTGGATGTGGTTAAAACATGCCTTTTAAATGCCTATTTTTATAGTTTAAACCCTAAATACAGTATGCCCCCAAAGCACTTTAACTTCATTGCAAACTCAGCTTGATACATTAATACATTACCTAAAAAATTACCTTAATACATTACCTAAAAACAGAATGCAAAGGTAAACCCGTCTACTGTACAGTACTGTACTACTATGTCTCCCGTGGTGCTAGAATGTAAAATATCAATGTTACTGCTACATGTACTGTAATTCATGCAAGCGCATTTTCTTTGGTCTTTTTCTTTGTTATAAGTTAATTAAAATATAGTAAAATGTACAGGTACTCACCAATGATGAATGCCATTGATGATGATGATGATGAAGTAGCTGTGCAGTATGATGCAGAGGATTTAAAACTACTCGGGTGGCGCCTCTTCTTCAGGTGATTCAGGAGGAGTCGTATCTTTGGACGGGTCTTCTTCTGGTGGGGTTTCGTGCTGGCTTTTCTTTATAGGTTTCAGGAGCATTGTGATGGGAAGTTGCTACATTGTCTTCTGTAGCAAACTGCTGGTACAATTTCCATGCTTTCTCGCGGATGATGCTACCATCCAAGGGGATGTTCTTCTTTCTGCAGTTGGTGATCCACAATGCCAAGGCAGATTCCATTCTGATGATATTTTTATTCCTTCTGGTCATTACCTATTTAGCACTATCACAGAAACTTACAGATAAGGTACTCCAGATTCGTTCTTCCTTATGTACCGTGCGGTGCTTTCATTAATGCCGTAGTGGCACACTATTGCAGCATCACTTTTTAGTTCCCGGAGCAAATCCAGTAGTTCAACCTTCTCCTGGAGTGTTTTAAACATCTTCTGGCACTTAGGCTCAGTGCCAGAAGCCTTAGAAGGTGCAGGACGATTCGGCGACATCTCGTGCGTTTAAGAATAACAAAATGAATACAATAACAAAATGGAAAACACGAGGAAACTCAGCTGGAGTCATGTCACAGGGCAGTAATCAATCAGCAGCAAGGAGAAATGAATAACGCTCTTGGATTGGCTACTTTCACCATCCCAAACCGCGTTTCTCTCAGCTGTGTTAAACCCATTCACCTGGAGACGCGTCACAGGGTAGCAATCAATCAGCAGCAAGGAGAAATGAATAACACTCTCGGATTGGCTACTTTCACCATCCTAAACTGCATTTCCCGCAGCGGTTGCTTCCTGTTCTCTGTACAGCACAGTATTGCCATGAAAGAAGCCATAAAAAATTGTGGAGGATATTTGCGCTCTACACTAACAATGAATAGTTAGGTTCTAAGGAAAAATCCGCGAATGACTGAGTCCGCAAACCCTGAACTGCGACTTCGCGGGGGTCTACTGTAGTGGGATTCCACTTGTATAGATAGATAGATAGATAGATAGATAGATAGATAGATAGATAGATAGATAGATAGATAGATAGATAGATAGATAGATAGATAGATAGATAGATTCACCTCTCTAATTATTTTTACATATATTCACCTTTAATTGTGACATAAAATTCAACTGTATTTAATAATTGCTTGACAATGGTTTGTAAATACCTTGCACTTTCTGGAAAAAAACAGAAATTCTGTTTTTACATAGATTTTCTTGTCTGTTTCTAAATCTCTCATTTACCGGTCCTGTCGGTTGTAACTCCCAGTGCCCAGAGTCAAGGGTTATGCAAGGGTGCCATTGCACAGGGCATCACAAGGTCTCATTATGTGTCTACCTAGTCTCTGTGATTGTCCAGTTCATAATCTTAATCACCACCTGCAACAGTATATAGCCATAGATGAGCGAATATCACTTTTACACTTTTTGCAAGTGTTTGCACATGACAGAGCTCAATAAGGTATAAATTGCATGGTAAGGATACTCTTTTACTTACATGGTTTTATGTATGGTGTTTCTCCTCCAATGACATATTTTATTTTGCAAGTTGTGTTTTTGGCACTATACAATACAAAGTACAGCAACCCCTTACTAACTATATACATTTGTTACTGCACTCATTTTTCCACCATGCATTAGTCACAACACTCTTTTGTTCTACTTTCTTCTGTCATGCCACAGTCACTTGTTTCTCTAGCATTTGGCTTTAGAGGTTAGCCAAAATCACTTCATATTTTTGCATTGTGCATTTCTGTTGTTTATTCTGGATTTTGAAATGTTTACTGTTTTGCTCAGCTCTACATAATCCTAAAGTAAATAAGCAAAGGCCACTAAAAATCTTAATGTTTTTGCAGTACTGTGCAAGAGTTTGCTTCACCCCTGACTCTGATGCATTCAGTGCCCATGCCAGCCTTGTTTAACTAAGTCTTAAAATAATCTTTAACACCACTGTGCTAAAAAACTGAAAAAGCAATACGAAGAAACAGGAATACAACATAATGACATTTACACTAAACTGCACAGAAAACTAGTGTACAAAAGCAAAGTACAAAGGGAACAATTGCTTCACAAAAGTTGCAGTAAATAATCAGAGCAGAAGGGCCAACCATGTCTTCAGTTCAGCTTTGAGCTTGTTCTAAAATGATCTCTAGAGCCACATGCCCACACCCCAATGACATCATAAAACCACGAATTGGTCACATTCATCAAAACATCAACAGTAAGACATGGGTCCCTGGAAACAATGGGAGATTGCCAACAAACAAAATAAAAATAAATGATAAAAAGGCATACATCAGTGCAAAACCATTTTAATTAACTGCAAAAACTGACACCTGGTATTTTGTATTTTGTTATTGTTGCATTCCTGTGACTCTTGACCTATTTTTATAGAATAACTTTATGTTTTAAAACTACTCACTAACTAAATGTTGCATGCTACTCCTGCAAAGTTCCAACTTCAATCTAGCCCACAGCACCAAATGTTTGTCCTGTGCTACAAAGAATTACTTTGGGTCCCATTTGTCTCCGGGGATTCAAGTGGAAATGTATGCTTCTACTGTCTTGCTCTTGACCTCATTTAAGGTTATAATGGTTCCTATTCATGTTGCTACCCAAACCATACAATAATATTCACCTGTAAAATGTGTCTTTCGCTATGAGGGCTACTTAAAGTAAAATCATCCTGCTATTTTACAGTACAGTGTGAAATTTACAGTTTTACAATTTGTGGTTTTCATGCTTTAGATGAGTAGCTGGCCATCATGACACTTACATTCAGCATGCTATACACTAAGAGTTTGAATTCAGAAGGAAATCAAAATAAAATTGGTTGTATAATATCAACAATATTTTAGTAAATAACACAAAATAAGAACATTTCATGAAATATGCTTATTCCAGTTTTCCCACTGGAAGTTCACAGATTATTTTTTTTATATATATGTTTTCAGATTTCTTTAGCAATAATTATAAGTTATGTTTCATTGCCTTATCACTGAATTGATTTTGTGTGAAGAGTCTGAGGATTGTTGAAAGGCAGACCACCTGGCTGTAAGATTTCATGTTGGCATGCGACTATATGCTTATTTGTAATTATTATCATTTCTTCTTTTGTCACTTACAAATTAATTCTTTAAAAATATGTGTGATCACTGAATATTTCATTGTATTTGATTTGCAATCTATTCTATGCCTGTGTCTGCCTTTCATAATAGTTTAGTAGCCAATTAATCTCATTATCATCTTTTATATAATGAGTTTAATTATGGTTTAGTGCAAACATGGAGAAAGAAAGAAAGAAAGAGACATCATTTATAAGTAAATTATTAGTAGTGTATAGAGAGTACTGTGCCAGCCCAGCCTATAGGTATCTCTTATTATTATTAACAGCCTCACCATCGCTCTTAAATGACATGGAGGTATCTTACATTTCCATTTACTTATTTTGGCTGACACCTTTATCTAACATGTGTTACAACATTTATGATACAATTGGTTATGGTTTTGGTTTTCCAGCTGGAGCACAGGCAAGTTGATTGACTTGTTCATGGTCATATAGTGTCAGTAGCAGGATTTGAGCCCACAACCTTAGGGCCTAAAGTCTAATGACTTAACCACTACACCACACTATGTCAAAAGCGATTGGTCACTTTTTCTTTGCCTATGTGTAAACCTTTAGACTTTATTGAATGTATATTTGAGATTAACTGGTAAGAAATTAATTTCATGTTATCTTAAAAAAATAAAAAAACCTTAAAGGGTAGATCCTGTTCAACACACATCATTTCTTCCTTTCTCATATTTATACATTCTCCTTGAAAATTCAAAACCTCTTTTAAGTAGTTGAACAAGATGCAATATTAACAACAATTTGACAGAAGAATTTAAAGATTATCTGAGATTCTCTTTTTTCATTTGTCCAAGTGTTTATTACACTGGAAATTTACAGATCAACAACATTTGATTGAAAGCACATTCAATAAATTGTATTAATATAAAATAAAACAAAAAAAAAACCAAACATAATAGGGTAGATATAAGTATCAGGTCTGTTTTTCAGAAATAGCAGCTGAACTTATTTCTACTTTCAGGGTCATGCATTTAATACAGTTATAAATCAAGAGCTCTCTGCGTTACATAAACAAGTCGAAGAATGAAGCAGAGTAGACAAAGTAATAATAGCAAGCTCTTCTGAGAGACGTAAGACAAAAAGATCTTCTTCAAATTCTAAGTGAATAGTAGTTTGAGTGTACTTGCACTGTTGCTATGTCTGTTGCTAGGCTGATTCCACATCAGTGTCTTTATAAAGAAACTATGCTGTTTAAATTCATTTTTTATGGTCTATATTCCATTCTCAGATGAATTAATTTTTTTAGGGATCTACATGCAACCCCTTTTAATATGTTAGAAATAAATTAAAGAAATAAATGAGGGTATTAAAAAACTCCTGTCTTAGCCAACAATTTACTTCAAATTCAATGAAATAATATTTTAATAAAAAACAATCTTTTAATATCTGAGGCATATAGAGAATAAGTGGTCATTTTTAATGATTTTCACCAGAGATTAGAATCTTTTATTAGCAGACTGATAAGATAAATACTGCAAATAGTTAATGACCATGTACTGCAGGCCTGTGTTAATTGCCTCTTCCAATTTAATTTTCTATTTTTAAACGGTTAAGTTGTTTACATTAATGTGCTCATGTTTCTTTCATTATATTACTTTCATTGTTACTTTCAAGTACATTGTATTGAAATATTTTCCTTACTTTACATTTGGCCTTCTATTTGTTCAGCAAGGTTTAGAGTGCCATTCTTGGTTTTTATTGTAAACACCTCATATGATACCCCCCCAAACATTGTATCTATTACTGTTGTGACAGATGGCCGGGGCCCATGCCTGGCCGGGACGCCCCTTCACCACATCTGCTAAGGGGACAAGGGTGGGAAGCCCAGTATCTCCCCTTGGACACTAGATGGCAGCCCCCCTGGGTTGCAGTGGTGCCTCGGACACCCCCAGGGCTTCATTGGGGTTGGAGTTCTCTGCAACTCTGTGGGGTTCTGCAGGCACCGCCATGGGGTGCTGCAGCAGGAGCTGCTGGCCTCTTTTGGGCACTGATTTTCATCTTACCCAGAGGTACAGCCGGATGTCGCCAATCAAGCACCTGGAGTACTTCCGGGTACCCAATAAAAGGGAGCCAGCGACCACCACTCAGCGGCCGGAGTCGGGTGGAAGGAGGACAAAGCTTGCTAAGGAGGAGTGGTGGTGGAAGAGAAAAGAAGAGTGCTTGGTCTGACTTGTGTACTGTGCTTGGGGCTGTGTTGTGGCTGGAGGGATTATGGGGAAGACATGCCCTCCAGCTGAAGAAAAATAAAGTTTATTGGTTTTACACATGCCTCCGTGTCAATCTGTGTTGTGTCGGGTGCAATATAGTGCCTTTTCTTACACTGTATATAGTAATATAACAGTACACCCTCTAGAAGACTCTCAGCATCCAATGATTAAACAACCTTCCAGCCTCATAAAATTATTCTGCTATTTTTTTTTTAAACTGTTGTGTCCTACAGCTACTTTAATCACCTCAGTTTTAAGTAGACTGACAGAGGCCATCTAAACATATGAAGCACACACAACTGGAAAGCATATTTGCTATAGAATTATTCAAATTTAAATTTAAAATAATAACTATATATAATACTCATCAATAGTACTTTGAATTAAATATGAATTCTAAAATAGCAATATGATCAACTAGTGCATAGTTCAAATCTGTACAGATGATTTATACAGTTTTCACTACGGGTGGGTATCTCAGGGTTACTCATGATGCAATATCATCATGAACTGCGATTCCAGATCACCTTACGCTCAAGTATTACGGACTGCAACATCATGATGTTGACAGAGATGTGGTTAAATGACTATAACCCAGGCATCGTTATTGAGCTGGAGGAATATACCGTCTTCAGAGCCAACAGAGCAATAGAGGATACTGGTAAGATCAAAGGCAGAGGTTTGTGCATTTATGTGAACAATGCTAGGTGTGCTGCCGCTGATGTAACAGAAAGTCATTGCTCTGCTGGTCTGGAATATGTGATGATTACGTGTAAACCTTTTTAGCTACCCCAGGAATTCACATCAATTGTTATCATTGCCGTGTATGAACCACCGGATGACAAAGCTAAGTTTGCAATGAAAGAACTGCATGCTGTTGTTAGCAGACAACAAACAGCACAATACAGATGGGGCTGTCATTACTGTGAGTGATTTCAGTCATTGCAAATTTAGAACTGTATTCCCCAAGTTTCATCAAAATATCTCCTCCCCAACCCGAGGAGACAGAATCTTAGACCATGTACATACAAACATTACTGAAGCCTACAAGCCTTTTCTGGTCCCCCATCTTGGACAATCAGATCACCTCTTACTGCTCTTCCTCCCTAAATACTCAGCAATTATCAGATGCATGAGACCTTCAGTGAGGATTTTGAAAGTCTGGCCAGAAGAGGCAGACTCTGCTTTACTGCAGAAGTTTCACAACACAGACTGGAGCTTGTTTCCTACGAATGCCATTTGGGACTCAGAAATGGACATTGAAAGGTACACCTCTTCTATTCTAGATTATATCAATACCAGTAATGGCGCACTGGACGGTAACGTGCAGTGAATACACTTGACTTGCGCATGTATAGTTTTCATACTCTTTCTCTGTACATTTAGCATTCGTTTGCTCAGAGGTTGATGCACTTGCTGTTTCCTGAGCAGCTCTTCTTTTCTCCAGTCTAGCGGCCCGCTTTTTCTCTTCTTTCGTCAGCATCTTTTTTGTGTTAATATTGATTAGTCATTGTTTGTGTTGCAATTACTTAGTATATTTTCTTTAATTTTTCACTTAAGCTGGCACTTACGTCTTCAAACTGCCTCAAGAATTATTTAAGATATGAAGAGGTAGGGGAAGTGATGGCGAATTTGGTAGAGATGAGAACGGCGCCCTTACGCATGCGCCGCATTCCCGTCCTGCCCTTGCTGGCTGCTGCCAAAAGTTGATTCCACAATAAAATAAAATAAGAATAAAAAGAGGAATAACCTTGGAGGTCAGTCATCACCCCAAAAGTGAATAGTAGACTTCACTTAGTAGATGTGTACCAAATTTCAGATCAATAGGTCCAACGGTTTGCGATCTACAGAGTTTGCTGATTTAAAATCCTGGACAGACAAATGGACAGCCACATTAGCGTATTATATATAAAGATAAGCATTAATGAAATCATAAAGCTCAAATAGATTAAGACCTTCCCTAACCACAAGCCTTGGATGAATAGAGAGGTTAGACTCCTGTTGAAAGCTTGCATTACCCATTTCTGATCTGGTGATCCTGAAAGCTACAGCACATCCAGGACCAACCTAAAAAAAGGTAGCAGGGGAGCCAAGCAGAACTACAAGCAACAACTTGAGGATCATTTTAAAAATTCCAACCCCAGACGTATGGGGCAAGGCATCCAGACCATCACGGAATACTGAAAGGTAAATACAATTTTAACATTTAGTAATGTCTTTTTGCCTGACGAGGTAAACACCTTTTATGCTTGTTTTGATCAGGACAATAAAACACTTTTAACCCAACTTTCCCCTCCACCAGATGACCAGCCCCTCAGACTTACCACTTCCTCTGTACAATCTGCACTGAGCAAAGTTAATGCATGCATGGCTGCTGGTTCTGATGGCAAACCTGCGCGTCTGCTTAAGGCCTGCGCTGGGCAACTGTCTGAGGTCTTCAGTAATATCTTCAATTTGTCTTTGACCCAGGCTGTTGTCCCTTGTATGCCTTAAGTCCACAACAATTGTCCTGTTGGCTAAACTATCCTTTCCAAGATGCCTGAATGACTATCGCCCTTTTGCACTCACCCCCATCATCACCAAGTGCTTTGTGAGACTGGTTCTGGCCCACATCAAATCCAGCTTACCTCCCACACTAGATCCCTACCAGTTTGCCTATCATCCCAATAGATCAATGGAGGATGCCATATCCTCAGCTCTTCACTCTTCCCTGACACACCTGGACAACTCCTACATCAGGATGTTATTTGTTGATCTTAGCTCTGCATTTAACACCATCATCCCCTCCAATCTAGTAGCTAAACTCAGCAACCTTGGACACTGGTCTTTCTAACCAACAGACCCCAGTCTGTCAAGCTAAAAAACCTCAGTCCACTCCACTACTCCCTCTTCATCCATGGCTTCAACACCATCATAAAGTACGCTGATGACACCACAGTAATAGGACCGATCAATGACAATGACAAGTCAGCTTACAGAGAGGAGGTCCAGAGCCTGGGAACATGGTGTGTTGACAATAACCTCACCTTCAACCTCAGTAAGACTAAAGAGCTCATTGTGGATTACTGGAAAACTAAAGGCAGCAGACATTCTTCCATCTTTATATATGGAGTCAAGCTGGAGTGTGTTTCCAGCTTCAAATTCCTGGGCATCCACATCTCTGAGGACCTTTTATGGACAATAAACATTTCCTGTCTGGTTAAAAAAGTGCATCAATAACTTTGCTTTCTGAGAAGGCTAAATAAAGCCTCCCTCTATCCCCAGATTCTGTTGAACTTTTACCACTGCACTGTTGAGAGCATATTAATAAACTGTATTACGGTGTGGTATGGCAACTTCTCCTTAGCTGACAGAAAGGCCCTGCAACGGAGGGTGAAAACTGCCCAGCACATCATTGGCATCCTGCCGTTGACTATCGCTCACCTGCAACATACACTGTTTCTCCAACTGGCTCGCAGCATCATCAAGGATGTCTCACTCCTCAGCCATGGACTGTTTACCCTCCTCCCATCAGCAGGCTCAGGAACAGTTTCTTGTGTAACACCATCACCATTCTGAACTCTCAACCCTTACCACTCGATAGCTCACCTTTCTAAATATCAATAACATCTGAATGTACTTTTTGTATATTTTCCCCTGTTTAAATAAATCTGTTCTGTATAAATATTTCATATATTTATATTTATTCATACCATGTACCTGTACTACTGATTGTATTCATATCTATATACTCTTCCTTGTAAATACTACTACCTGTAAATTCAAATATCATATAGATATGCGGTATATTCTCATTTGTATGCTGTCTTATTCCACCTTACTGTTTACTGCACTTTACTCTACTATTTGCACTTTATGGTTGGATGCTAAACTGCATTTCATTGTACCTGTACCATAACAATAAAGCTGAATCTAATCTAATGTAATATTTTGCCTACTATAACAGTAATATCTTGATAGTTACACTTCTGAGATAATTTATAAATCAAAAGACAGTTGTCTCTGATATCATCACAATAACTGATTTACTGATGGAAAAATAATCTAACAAATTATCATCTTATATTTATTAACAACAGTTTGAAATGGCTACATTCTGGCAATAGGAAAAAGGCTGAAGTTACAGAAAAAAGTCACAAAATTAGGATTAAAGTTGCTTGCTTGATTAACTTGAATAGCTTAGACAGTTGTATATTTTAACATTGTTGTTCAACCTAACAAACATATAACATATTTGGATGTATTTAAATTTCAAATATACATATTCTTCTTAAGGAAGAGTAACTGATCTACATGCTCAGCGGAGAGTGCGTTGCTTTGAGTAGAGATTATGTCAATGGCATGGAAGAGATTCCTTCTGCAGTCACACTCATGCCCGGGATACATAGAAATACTTTTGCCAGATTTGCAAGCAGTGCGTATACTTGTGCCTGTGATTTCCACCAATCCTGGAGGTCATCTGTGAAGGGTAGTGGTGGACAATATAGGTATGGTTTCATCTCATCTTCTGCTATGGAAGCACCAGTCATCAAAAGAGCTCAGGGGCTACAGTTGAATGTCTGTCTAAGGAGTTCAGCCAGTGCAGTTTTTCTTGTCTATGGTGTTTTATGCTTATCGGAAGCATTTTATTTTGCAAGCCAACTTGGTTGGGAGTCCTCAATTCCAAAGCACTTTTTTTCTTTCATTATTTAAAACACGCACACAGATACCCGCCTCCCTGCCCTGCTCCAACCCGCCCCAATGCGTGCCACCTGCCTCTCCAGCTCCTTCTGTCCGTCCCACGACAGATTCTCTGTCAAAAGCTAAGTTATTAGAATGCATTGATTGCAGCCACTATATGTCCATTTTTCACCCCATAAAATGTTAGTTTAATGTTGACTGTGATTTCTAGTATTCTTTATTGGCAGCATTTCATTTAAGAAAAATCCAGATCAGGAAGGGTGGGGAAAACTGGAGCTGTGCAGTTGTTTCTGAATGCCGATCAGTGTTTAGAAATACAAAATGATCTGAATGTTACTGTTTCACAAATAACTGATGTTTATCTCTGTATATTTGAGTATAAACTACCATTCCCTAAATGCAAGGGCCATTGGATACACACAGCAATGATTAAACAAGCAATCTCTTATATTAAAGTGAGAAGGGATGAGTAAATACCTAGAGCAGTTACTGTCATCCTTTACTTGCAAGGCATGCGTGGGCCACTTTAACTATAAAGACAGCTAAACATCATTTATCTGTGAAGCAGTAATATTCTTAGCATTTTGTATCCCTGATTTAGATATATAGACTTACAGATATATAGCAGCCCTTGTTTATATATATATATATATATATATATATATATATATATATATATATATATATATGTTGGTTTAATACATTGGTTTAAATATATACATCAGTTCACAGACATCCTTTCAGATATATATATACAGTATATATATATATACACTGCTCACACAAATTAAAGGAACACTTTAAAGAAACACATTAGATACATCAGATCTCTAAATGAAGTTGGATATCTATACAAATAACGACAGGGCAATGTCTTAGGAACAAAAGGATGCCAAGTCTTTTAATGGAAATAAAAGTTTTCTGCATACAGAGGGCTCAATTGTGTAGACACCCTAAAATCAGAGTGAAATGAAGATGTGGCAGGCTAGTCCATTTTTCAAAAACTTAATTTCTGCTAATCAGAATGCTTTTCAGTATCTTGTGTGGCCCCCACGAGCTTGTATGCATGCTTGACGTCGGGGCATGCTCCAAATGAGACGACGGATGGTGTCTTGTGGCATTTCCTCCCAGATCAGTATGAGGGCATCCCTGAGCTGTTGTACAGTCTGAGGAGCAACCTGGCGGCGCCTAATGGACCGAAACATAATGTCCCACAGATGTTCTATTGGGTTTAAGTCAGGGGATCGTGAAGCCATTCAATTGTTTCAATTCCTTCATCCTCCAGGTACTGCCTGCATACTCTTGCCACATGAGGCCGGGCATTGTCGTGCATTAGGAGGAAACCAGGACCTACTGCACCAGCGTAGGGTCTGACAATGGGTTCAAGGATTTCATCTCGATACCTTATGGCAGTCAGAGCACCATTTCCTACGCAGTAGATGTCTGTGCGTCCCTCCATGGATATGCCTCCCCAGACCATCACTGACCCACCACCAAACCTGTCATGTTGAACGACGTTGCAGGCAGCATATCGTTCTCCTTGTCTTCTCCAGACTCTTTCACGTCTATCACAGCTGCTCAGGGTGAACCTGCTCTCGTCTGTAAAAAGTACAGGGCACCAGTGGCGGACTTGCCAATTCTGGTGTTCTTGAGCAAATGCCAGTCGAGCTCCACGGTGCTGGGCAGTGAGCACAGGGCCCACTACAGGACGTCGGGCCCTCAGGCCATCTTCATGAAGTCTGTTCCTGATTGTTTGGGTAGAGACATTCACACCAGTGGCCCTCTGGAGGTCATTCTGTAGGGCACGAGCAGTGCTCAGCCTGTTCTGCCTTGCACAAAGGAGCAGGTATCGGTCCTGCTGATGGGTTGAGGACCTTCTACGGCCCTGTCCAGCTCTCCGAGAATAACAGCCAGTCTCCTGAAATCTCCTCCATGTTCTGGAGATTGTGCTGGGAGACACATTAAACCTTCTTGCTGCAGCACGTGTGGATGTGCCATCCTGGAGAAGTTGGACAACCTGTGCAACTTCTGTAGGGTTAAGGAATCGCCTCATACTGCCAGTAGAGATGATTACTCAAGCCAAAACTAGCACGAATGGAAAACCAGCCAAAAAAGATCAAGAGGGAGAAACTTCAAATGACCTCTACATGTAAAACCAGTCCTGTTTTGACGGTTTTCTAATTGTTGCCACTTTAGTGCACCTGTCGTTAAGTCCATGGACACCAATACAGCTGAAAGTGATTAACAATGACCTCAGCTGCTTAACCAACCAGAAAATTATCAGACAGGTTTAATTGATTTCATGCCAGGCCCAATAAAAAGTGTTCCTTTAATTTTTGTGAGCAGTGTATATATATATATATATATATATATATATATATATTGGTTGAGATACATCTGTTTGGATATATAGGTCAGTTCAGATGTATACATCAGTTGGAAGAGAATGGCTGGGATTTACAGCAGGCGCAGCTTCTCCATTCTACTTCATTATTGCTTTAACTTTGTTCTCATTATTGTACATACTTTATTTATAAACTAGTTAGGCGGGATGGAACAGTGCGAGGAGGCATGGATCTGTGAGAGTGTTTTAAATAATGAAAGAAAAAAGTGCTTTGGAATGGAGGACCTCCAACCAAGACGGCTTGTGAAATAAAACACACCTGATAGGCATATGCCCGACACCTACGGGGCTCTGTAAATATGAACATATTTAATAATAAATTATTTTATCTTTTTATTAGTCAAAAAATAAATAAAAAATTACCTCTGGAGATAAAAGGGCAGCACAACCAGCAGGCTGCTGCTCCAGAAATTGTGAAATCATGTAAGCACTGCTCCTGGGAACAACAAAATCTGTTAATAAGTTTGTATTGTGGAAGTTTCAGCATCTTCTGATTTCTTTTTAGAACTTTGATAGCTATGGTTGTTTTATGGGAAAATAATGAAACTCTCCTTATTTTCACCAGCAGTTGAGCAACAGGTGGGAGAGTTTTAGAGCTTGCTGTGACGCAAGATTTAATACATGAATATGTCGAAATCCAGCAAGATTGACGGCTAGTGTCATATTCAATGCATTATCAGTGACAATTGCTGTGTCGTTATCATGAGGCATCCATTCCTTTGCAGTCTTCTCTAGCACTTCTGCCATGTGAGTATCTGTGTGACTTTCATACATCATTCGGCTTTGCAGAACATACAAGGCCAATTGTCACTTGTTGTTGATAAAATGCACCGTTAATGATTTAAGACTCAGTGGACCTAAAAGTCCACCGATCACATGTAAGTGCAACACTTATGGTGTCTGTAATGTGCTTTCCACCTTCACCCTTGTCTTCGCATATAATGCAGGAATCACTTTTTCAGTTAAGTACTTTTGACAAGATAGTTGATATATGGGTTCTAATATTTTAAGCATTTTGCAAAAACCCTTGTTCTCCCCACACTATAAGGATGAAGAACTTTACAAATAAATCCAGCAATTGCTTTTGTAACTTACTTGGCGAAGTAAAAGATAGCTTTGTTTTAAAAACATTGTTCAGTGTTGGCTAACTAACAAATAATAGGAGCTGCTTTTTCCAAAAGATGAGGATGATGAGACATGGTGGCTGTGTAAATTTGTTGTGCTGCCAGTGTATTTTATTTTGCACATAGCATGGTTTTTATAAGTGGGAGCATCCTTAATTTTTTTTTCCTCATTTGATCTGCTCTGGTTAGCCACCATGTATTCAGTGCAATCTCTACAGTTTGGCGCTTTTACTTCAATTAATATTTAGTGTCATGTCTAGGATCTACGAAGCAACCTGATTAAATAAAGAACCAGTTTAGAGTGCCTGTAGAAATTTCGGTATTGTGTTGCGAGATAGATTACCCCCATAGTTTTAACACTATTTTTGCATTTTTTAAATCATTTATTCTCTCCTGTTTTCCCTAATGGTCTTACATTCTCTCTAGGGATGTAAAATGGCCTCAGTGTCATGATGTCACGTGATGAGTGAGGTATCTGTTAGATATCAGCATACTTGGAAACATTGTGAGAGTGTCTGCTCTTCTGATCAGTTATGCAAAAGTTAAAGTTTATCTGAAGCACGTTTTTGCCATCTGTACTTTTGTATGCTGCACATTTTATTATAATTTTTGAACAGATATTGTTTTAGTACTCTTTGTTTAAGACATTTTGCTCTTTCTCTTTTTTAGCACTGTGGTAATCATTCCTATTAGGTGTTAGTTAAAATAGGGAGGTGACCACACTGGCTGCATGTGGTTGGAGTAATGCAAGATCTTGTGAGTTATCTGTAGGACGGCCATTAGTTTCCATTCTTTCTGGAGTGCCATTCTCTGTGATTGAGTGTAGATGAGAGCCGTGTTTTGTGTTTGTGCAAATCTAACTTTTTGTTTTTAGTTTCCGTTAAAAACAGCTTTTTTTCAACCTTCAGGTTTTTCTTGCTTCAAGCAGCTATTCTCCAGATAGTGGCTTGGGCTAGAAAGAAAAAAAATGAAAAAAGAAAGAATAACCTTCACATAGGGGAGTAATGGAAAGTACAATACAAACCAAGACACATACAGCAGACAGCATAATAGTGCATAAAGAGCAGTTAGAAGAAGTCATGTAAGAGTATCTTTACCAGTAAATACAGGTGTTACAACAGGTTCAGCAGATATTAAACAAATATAGTACTTGGTTTAAACTTATATTTAACTGTTTATTTAAAGATGGGTTAAGCAGTTAATAAAGCACATTTTAAAAAGTAAATCATGTCCTGTTGGATTTTTTGGTGGCTTGCTTTGACAAGACCAGCCTACTGGAGGCCTACATCCTGCTACATGCAGGAGATTCCAGCTAATTCAACATCTTCAGCTCAGGGTTGCTGATCTTGACGAGGAGATAGCTAGCCTATGTTGTAGTAGAGAATAAATGGGTCTTGTCCAAGTGTTTTTCATGGAAATAGAATGCACCCATAAAATGGTGCAGCAGGAAACTCCAGAACAGAGGTAGATATACATGTGTCATGATTGAATTGTAAGGACAAAGTAAAAGGTGCTCATCATCTAGGAGAATAAAATCCAGAGATGGAGATGTCCAACCATTTTCAGCACTTTGCAGATTTGGATGGTGACACTTATATTTCTAAGGTGTGAGGTAGGGATGAGAAGCCTCAAAAGATCACCGCCAACTAGCCCCCAAAATGAAGAACGTAAAGATTATGGGGCACTCAGTTATTAGGGGAACTGAGTGTCAGGTTTGCTGCAGGGATTGATTTTCTTTTATGGTGTGTTGCCTTACTGGTATAGAGGTGGAAAATCTCCTTGGGAGTGTGGATAGTTTCTGTGATATCTAAGATAAGTCCAACAGTTCTACAATCCAAATTTATATAGTTTGGAGCTAAGTTGAGGAGCAGAACTGACAATGTGGTACTACCAGAATAATGGCATACACCAGTCTAGGTAAAACTTTGGAAATCAAAAGGCTTAACAAGTAGGTCAGAATTTGGTTTAAAATAGTGAGACATATGTTAATGGAATTCTCGGGGAACTTTGTGATCTGCACTGCCATTGTGGGTTTCATTTGAACACAAATATGCCCAAATGTAGTTGGGACGCATACAAGTAAGTTATTTAAGGATTGTTTAAACTACGGAGAATGTGGAGCAGGGAGTATAGGATAGGCCAGGTTTATAACTTCATATAAAGGAATGTACAGTAGTAATAATACAAATATAAAATAGAACTTGGTAATTTCTGGTCACAATAAAAAAGTCAAGCAAACATAAGCAAAATGTGAAATTGTTCAAATTAATGCTAGAATATTAATATTCTTAATATTATTATAAACAGAATTTTAATGCAGGTTTGCTTTAAATGAGGGATTGTGATAAATGGTCCATGGCGTAGAACAGGTTTATAAATAAAAAATCGAGTCCCAAGAGCGTGCAGGCTCAGAATGGGTACAGGTGGGCGCATGATGGCGCTGTTCCGTTATTTCTCGGAGTGGGTGGAGGGTCTCATCTACACCCAATTAGACGGCATAAAGGAGTCTGCACAGTGTGGGGAAAAAGAAAAACATGAGATAGACAGAGAGTTGGAGGTTTAAGGAGTTAGAAAAAGGAGGAATGATGAGGATGGCAGGATAGTAAAAAGCCAGTATGCAGTAGAGCGGAGGCAGGCAGTTTGGTTAAGAGCCCCATGGAAGAGCGTATGGCAGGTGCCCAGAGGAGCTGAAGATGGTCATTATGACTGGAGTGACCTGTTGCTCAAGTGACCTACCTGCATAATGCCGAGGAGTGGAAGTGGAAGTTAGAGAAGTGAGGCTCGGTATGACATCCTGCTGGGGACCTGGATCTGGAGGGTAAGCCGGGGAGACGTCAGCTTTTAGAAGGAGGCACTAGGGATGGTGCATTTTTAAAGAACATTTTTAAACAACAGTTTCCTGATGTGATATTTAAACCTCAATTTTAATGAAACTTTTATTACATTTTAACCTCCACATGAACAATATTTTTTATGGATTATTTATTTATTATGAACGATGCACTGCACTTTAATGTCCTCATCTTCCTTTTATTTCATGATTTTTACTAAATGTTTTTTTTTTTTTTTCCTTTTCCTTGATTCCAGATGAATACAGGTAATAAAACTCACTTACATAGGTTCGATTTTGATTTTGTCTTAGGTTGTAGGGTCTGATCGCTGTGTATGAATCAGTTGACTACTAATGAGCGCTTTCCCAGACGTATGACACATACAAAACAGCTGTAAGGATAAAAAGGAAGACGGGTGCTTTGGATGGTGCAAACAGAAGACAGAATGGAGAAAAGAAAAAGAAAGAGTCAAGATTCTGTCTGATCTCAAACCCAGAAAACATTCATAAAGGCACCTGTGCTATTAGCACATTAATTAACAATGTGAGTAAATGAGATGACAAGTCATAAAGAGTGGTAGCACCTAGGTGAACTCCATCTAATTGAAGGCTGTAGGAAAATACATGCATAGCTGCAAAGATTTCTTGTCCAGACAAAAGACTTTTCAGAATTGACTTCAAGATGGCAGCAGAGGTGGTTTTCAGGAAGGAGAGGCAAAAGGGGCATGTTCAGGACACCGGAAGACTGATGTGACATCATAGATGGATTGTCCATCAACCACCCATTCTGCAAAGGGAGGAAAAGAAAAGATATTAAGTGACAGTGTCACATCATGGCTTAGAGTATAATTACCAGCTCTGAAGTTGTTCCCCATGTGCACGTGTGTGACAACTGTCAGAATGGGGCATACTCATGAAACGTTTGAAGCTGATATTGTGCTGAAAATTCGTCACAGTATGTTGTAATTCTGTCATCATCTGCAAATTGTAGTCATGTAATCTGATATCCTCAAGGCGACTGCAGTATTTAAATTTGACATGCTCAGTGGCTACAAATTTCGATACCAATACCTCTATACAGTATTTTTAAAGCCAAGTTGTTCAGTAGTGTAAACCCACGTAAAATTAATTTACCATCTCAAAACATTTTACTTTGTAAGTCTCATTCAAACCCAAACAAATAAAAATACTAGTGGCAGGGCAGTTTTCTGACCTTCAGCCTGAAAAATGGATTGTACTTTACAATGTCTGCTGGAAAATGCACTGTACTATAATGTGTAACACACCAGTTTACATTAATAAGCGACTTTGTTTTAAAGTGATGTGGGGCAATTTTGTCATTCTACAGTTTTGATTGTATCAAGTCAAGTCAAGTTGGGGAGCATGAACTGGTACAGTGCGTTGCCGCACACACTACATGTCGAAACAGCTCGGGATCCCGGTTGGCAACCCCCCAGGCAGACACGTGGTCCAGTCCTACCCTCTGGAAATGACCCTCTATCTGCTGCAGCCAGGTGTTACGTGAGCGACCCCTTGGCCTGGTCCAGCTACTCGGGTCCCCAACAATGAGGATCTTATGACCCGGATCACCCTCGGGGAAATGTGCCACATGGCCGTAGTGCTGTAACTGAGGCTCCTTCACAATGCAGGTAATGTGCCTCATTCCATGGACTTTTTGAGCAACCACTCATTCGACACAAAGTCAAACCAACGGTACCCAAGGATTTTCTGGAGAGACAGAGTACCAAAGGAGTTCAGTCTTCATCTCAGGTCACTGGATAGCGTCCATGTCTCGCAACCATATAGCAAGACAGGAAGCACCAGGACTCTAAAGACTTGGACCTTTATCCTTTTACATAGATATCGGGAGCGCCACACACCCCTTTTCAGCGACCTCATGACCCACCCATGCTCTCCCAATCCGTCTAATGACTTCACAGGAAGAGTCACCAGAGACATGAATGTCACTGCCGAGGTAAGTAAACCTCTCAACAAGGTGAACACTCTCTCCGCAAACAAACACACTGCTGATGGCTTTGCCCAAGAGGTCATTAAATGCCTGGATCTTGGTTTTTATCCAGGGCACTCGCAAGCCCAGACACTCAAACTCCTCACTCAGTCTCTCGAGTGCCCCGATCAGAGCCCCCATTGACTCTGCGAAGATCACAGCATTGTCAGCAAAGTCAAGATCCGTGAATCTTTCTTCATCAACAGATGCCCCACAGCCTGCTGGACCCCACAACCTTGCCCAACTCCAAATCCATACAAGCATTGGATTGTATGCTAACCCGAAATCCCTGTAAATAGAATTTATATTACCATACAATACTCTCCTGACCAGTCTAACCTGAATTGTGGTTAATGCTCAATAATACATATTTGTAGAGATTAGTAGATTAAGAAAACTTCCAAACTGTCTCAAATGTTCTTTTAGAAAATGCTTGAAATATTGCAACTCTTTGTTGTTATTAATTCAGGGAATGGCAGTTGATATTTCCATTCACATGTTTTAGTATCACAGTTTTTTTCTGTGCCAAGAGTTTTATTACATGCATAATAATGTGAAGAGTGATGAACAATTAAGAGATTGCTTACAGCTCAAAGCTCTACACTATTCACTTTTTAATTGTGAGAAAGGACTGAAGAATTTTCATGAACTTTTTACACAACTCAGTCAGAATTATGAGTATAGTGAATTTGGTTTTTTAAAAACAGGCCATATCCGACTGCAAATACACAGGATGTGAGCAGAAGGCATGACAGCTTTTTCGATATTATGATATTGCTGAAAATGTGGCGTATTCCAATTTTAAATGCTTCTTACGAGAAAGAAAATAAATTCTACACAGAATCTGAACTGCAATATTTCAAAATCAACATATATAACAGTGAAAATACTGATCACTGAAGCAGTGGTAACAGTTAAAATGTATCTCTTTACATACATGATAGATGATGATACATGAAAGTCAAGATAGGGAGCAGTGATGCATCCTCAAGCCAATTTATCACAAATGCACACTACACATTTACATACTGTTCAGGTATGTGCAGCATAAACTAGAGACCAATGGAGACTGCACAAAGCAAGGATGAATATTAGGAAGGCCTCGCATCAGCTTTACTTCCTACAAACAATCCATCCACTGAAACATGAAGGGTAAATTATTGTCCAGCTGGCAGGTTTTTAATGGCAGAGATCAAAGATGATGCTCAACTAAAAATAGATATTTAGTATGGCTGGGGAATCCTTTTCTGAAAGCAAAGTAACTGCATGCCCTCAGCTGTTAGTGAATATGCAGAGGACTGCAGTCTTCGTTCTTTGATCAAATGCCGAAGAAAGCAAGGCATTTTTCATTTCACTCCTTTACCACCCAAAGAATCAATGACACGTTTAGGTTGCCTTAAGATGGAGGTTGACTGTATGTTTATGTTTCACAGTTACTTTAGGATAGAATGTACTAACATTAGACATACATTAGCTTGCCATAATGCAAAAGCACAATTTCAAAACAAACTGCCCGTAGTTAGCACACTTTTTAACTAGTCAGTACTCTATTAATAGCCATAGCCAAAACACACCTTGTATAGCAATATTTAATTGGAATATTGAATGGAATTTCTAAAAAGATCCAAATGTAGGTAGTTGGTGTATAAAGGTATACTTTCAAAAAGGTATCACGTATGCAAGGCCTAGAGACAAAAGCAAAAAAACAAAATAGCAAGAGCAGGGGCTGGAATGTGCTTCTATCCCACATTTAGTTCAAATGTTCAGAGAAGAATTACCCCCATGGTAAAATGGATGGATGAATGGATGCTGCTGAGGCCTTCTACACCTATCTTTAAGTTTTACAATACAATTTTCTTCTTTTAATTTTTTTTTTGTCTGAGCACGGAGTAATCCAGGCTAATGCCTAATCCATTGACTATGTTACAAAAATTACTTACCAGCACAAGATGCTGTGCAGACAAGAAAGGCTAACAGAATAGAATGTATTTAGCCATCAAGAGAGAAGTAGTGGAGTAGTGGCGTATAAATTAAGTCCTCAAAAAGTCTATTAGGATAATCCATCCTAATGATTTTGTTTAAATACTCAAACACATAATTGAGGACACCAGTCAAAATTCAGGAAAAATATTCAAGAGAAAAACTGGAAACACTTCTTCACACCCAGTTTTCTGGAAATCTTTCACAAACTACTGAGTCGTATAGTTGAAGCTGAAACCTTGTTCGTGTTCATGGAGTATCAGATTTATATTGGTTCAGCTTTCCTATCTGCTAACCAAACACGCTTGGCAGCATGAAGAGTCATTACAGTCTTTTGCTTCCAATTTGTGTGTGTGTTTTTAATGTAATATGTCTCAAACAAAAGCTATCACTCAATTTTAGCCATATCTGGCATGTTCATTATCAATCAACTGGCTTAATTGCAAACATGATGCTTTAAATAAAAGAAATAATGTTAATACATAACTTTAAACAGTACCAATTGTGGAGAAATAACAAAATATAGTGCAGTGAAACAGACTTTGATATGGAATCTCTGTATTGGCATCAATGCAATGGTGCTCCAGACTTAGTGAAAGAAATTTTGCTCTTTATCAATTCTATTTGAGGAAACATTATTGTGTGAAGTGGCTTACAGGACTTTTAGATTCTGAATCTATGAAAGTTATAGAGCATTGCCGACATGGCAGAATGCAGCATAGAAATTACAGGATAATAAAATCAGGAGTAATTATTAGTTTGTGCAAAAACAAAAACAATATATGGATGCAGAAACATGAGAAAATATGAGGGATGTAATATACTGCCTACCTTGTGGGAAATAATAATACAAGAAATGTGAGATTAAATCATAAAAATAGAAGCATATTATATGCTTTTACTTGGCAGCGCTGAGAGTTAAATGAAAGATAACATTTGACAACTGACCTTTTCACATGTTAGTAATGCTAGAGAAAAGCAAAATCAGTCAAAGAAAAAAATAATTGATGTTCTTTAAAGAAAAACAAATATTATGTTAGACAAGGCAATTTTTATTCTCAAAGGTGCTGAACAGTATGTTAAAATGGCAATGGCAGATAAAAATAGGAGACAATCTTTATGACTGTGTATCATTGGGTCAGAGGTGATATACTCCCAGCTTCTACATATCGTTTTGGAGAACCTGACTAGTGAGACATTGTCTTTTAAATTCTTTTTCTTTCTTTTAAGAGCCTGACAGATGCTTGCACTTAAATACCTAGCGACCTTAAAATGCCAAGGACACTATCAGCTTTATGATTTACATAGACAATCACAGCATCTCACTGTGTCTCATTAGCAAAAGGACTCTTTACAGTAGGTGAAATATAGAGATGCCTCTAGTGACTGTAAATCTTGCACTGAGCAACATCCATTAGACAATAAATTTTTTTATGCCCTCATAGATGAGTTAAATGTGAATTATTAAAATCTTGTCACAAGAATAGGCCTAAAAATAAGAACTTTCGATGTCAGCACGTTTTTCATGACAACACAACTTGTTTGCTTCTGTATTATAATGAGCGGGAATGACAGTGACAAAAATTAATTGAGACACAAAGATCCCTAGTGTGTTATTGGGACACTCGTTTAATTTTTTCAACTATTAAAAATGTCTTATTTTCCCAGCTATAAAATCTGATTATTACCTGGTACAAATCAGTATCTCCCAGTCTTTTTATTATTATTTCTTACATTGTAATATAAGCGCACTCCGAAATTAAAGAAAACTACAGTTATTTAAAACCCATTGATATTTTAATCTTTTATCTCTGACATCTTCATTTCAGTAACGTGAAAGGGTTCAAATTATGGCCTTATTATGCTATAAATTTTACACCAATCATGTGCAATTTTATCAGTGATTTTTTAACTTGTAGTTATGCGTTTTTGACTCTATATCTACAGTCTTTATCACTGTGGCCATACAGTATATGGTAATAATAAAAAGGAAAGACACCACCTATCACATGATTAGCTATTACTAATAGCTTCAGAATTCAATTAACATTTGTGATTTCCAGGCTATGCCAAGAGTCACTCCAAAAATAACACCTCTAATTGATGTCCTAACAGCACACAAAAAAATTATAATACTAAGTGTCATAAGACGAATAATTCAGTGCCATCAGTGTGACATTATTCTACACTACTGAGTCCCATACTTTGACATTCTGCCACTGCTAGAGTAGATCTTTGAAATGTCATGACTCCTCTCCAAATGAACATGTATGGAACTCACTGAACCCAGATGATGGAAAAGGTGTAATCTGATATCCCACAGGAAAGAATCCAGAATCTTAATGTACAATAACCCAGCGATCAGGAATGTTATCTAGTTAATGGTGGACTTACAATGTACTGCCTTTTTTAATAAAACTTTGAAAAGCTATCATAGAGCCCTGTGTATATAATCATTTCTAGCATGTACAGTCAAATACATCAATCAACAAAATTTACTTTGTATAGATGGATAATAATATTATTGCTTTCATACAACTCATGCCAGCACACAATTTTTAAACACATTATATATCATGCTTAGTTTTACTCTATTATCATCCATCCGTTCACTGTTAACTCCACTTATTCCAGGGATGCAGTTGGCTAGAGCCTATGTTGAGTGCACCAGATGCAAAATTGGCACCAAGACCAAGCTAGGACAGGGCACACAGTCTCTAATATTGGCCCAATTTTGGGAGACTAATTAATACAAGTCTTACATACTCACACTCATTTGTACTAGACCAATTTAAATTTGCTGCTTAACTAAATATGCCTGCATGTACAATGTGGGACAACTTTTCCAAAATGTAAAATGATCTCTTATTAAGCATCAAATGCATCAACTATGTGGTAGTGTGGCTCACCACTTTTGTACCATATAGTACTGCACAAAAACTTCTTCACCTCCTACTTCTCTTTAATATACTTTCTCACTACAGACTGTGACCTCTCCTGTCCAGGTCTTGACTTTTCTTCTCTTAGTGCTTACACACTTTCCTTCTGACACTGCACTTAGTAGACCCTTAGCTGTGTGGTACCTTTAAAACCTATTCTGAAGTCAATTTGAAGGTCTGGACAGCCCTTCTTTTCCTCCTGAACTAAGGGTTTACAACTCCCTCTGATGGTTCTTTATGTTCCTGCACCCCAAACTTTTCATTGTCCTTATAGGACCAAGCCTCCAGGAAACTCCTTTGTGCCTGCTCTATTATAAAGGCAGCATAGTTCTATACATTTCTGTAGCACATTTTCATACAAAGGATGGAGCTCAAAGTGCTTTACAAGATATCAAAGAAATAGTTACAAGCAAATAATAAACAAATAAAAAATAGATAAGAATAATAATAAATAATTTACAAAAATAAATAATGCACACTTATATCTGATAGACATCTAATTAAGATAAGTATAGGCCCTAAATTAAGAATTGTTTTTTAAGTCACTAAATGCATGTTTGATAAAAGGGTCTGGAGGCCAGGGTGGTCAGAAGATGAAAAAAATAATAAATAAAAAAACAAAATCCATAGGGGTTTCAGGCCAAAAGACCTACCAGACACTACCGGCATTCTACCTAATATAAATGTTTCTTAAGTAGTTATTTTTTTTTTATATATATCTTAAAGAGTACAATGTGGTGAGTCTCATGGCAAATTGGGGTACCTGATTTAATTCAATCATCACAGAGAGGTGCACAGGACTTTGATCAGGTCATGCCGGCACAGATTGCCACCACAGAAGAACCAGAAAAGAAAACACAGAAAAGTTAAGATTAATAATGATTGTAGATTAAATTGAAGAGTATGATAATTCTATGCATATCAGGCTGGGGAAGTATTTCCACTCCTGGTATTTAATCCCTGTCCTCATTGCTGTTTTTGTTTGACAGTCTGGCTGTTGTGTACTGGAGTCTCACACATGGTGAAAAGGGGTTAAGGCATCCAAAAATAGCCATAAAGCAGACTAACACCTTCACTAACCATCCGAGAAGAGACTCACTTCCCAACAGTTTGCCCCAAAAATGTACCTGCTGGATTTAACCTAGATAGACCCAAAGTGGAAAAAACTGACTTGACGGT
Source organism: Polypterus senegalus (assembly GCF_016835505.1). NCBI lineage: Eukaryota > Metazoa > Chordata > Cladistia > Polypteriformes > Polypteridae > Polypterus > Polypterus senegalus. The sequence continues at coordinate 59,138,445 of NC_053167.1, read as the reverse complement.
TCAAAATATAAAGAAATTTCTTAAGAGGAGGGCTGACCATAAACCTTCAGCTGACATACATAAAGGCAAACAAAGAAGAGAGGAAGAATTTGTTTGAAAAAATAGAAACATACAAGTAAAAACTCAAAAGAGCAAAAACAGACAAAAACCAGTTGCCTAAAAATAATCCTAAGAATACTAGTCCAAAAACACAATCCAGAAATCGAGTCAGAAAGTCACATAAACCAGAAAATTCAACAAGAAAAGTAATACAATTTCTCCAAACACAAGTGCAATCATTACCTGATCAGAGCTTACTAAATTCTGACCTTAAATAGTCAGAGTGAGGGCTCTACTGGAGTGTATTCAGGGTGTCATACACATGAACACAGACCCTTACATGACACTGGCTCAGTCCCTTTCCCCAAATGTCCTGAAAAAGCATAGCTTGCTTCCACCTAGATCAACTGTTTCTCTCATGCACTCATTATTGTGTTCCAACCTAAAGATCTACTGGAGCACACAGCCTACAGGCACACATACAGACAGAAAGCATGGTGACCAGTAGTCCCTGTATTCCTACCAATGCATCTATAAGACCTTTACTGAAGTTAGTATAGGTCTCTCCTTAAGCTTGCCTGTGAGATTCTCTCTTGCCTCTTGCAGACTCACACTTTGTACTTTGTGTTCTCCCTTTTGTAGCTTATTCTTATTATTTATGGCTTAACTGGCATTATTCTGGGTATGGAGAGACATCAAAAGGGTGGTCTCACCTGTTATAACACTTGTGTTTAAGCTATAATCCCTTTTTCATCATTCTATATCTCGACAGTTTACTTGGCTTTCATCTTTAATTTCCTTGGGAAGTTACTCAAGAATTTGTCTTTCATTGCTTGATAGTTTATGTTGCCAGAGCTCTGTAAAGTCAACTGCACATTCCAGTGCATGTTGCTGCAATCTTTTAATGCTTAGTGTATTGAAACTGTATGTGAACATAACTGTGGTTACCATGATTAGAGATCCAAGAGTGTATGGCAGTTGATGCATTGTTATTATGACCTGTGTTACATCAGTTTATGTTTTTAAATTTCAGTTTGGTTTGTGAAAATAAAAATAATTATATGTGCACTGGAGCAATGTTTGATGTGTTACTGTGGTAAAATTCATTTTGCATATGTTATGGTGGTTAGTTTTTCAGTGTTTTGGTATGATTTTTGTACATAACCATATTTGTACAAGTTTAATTTGTTATGTAAATGTTGCTAGAACTATATTTATCCCTTCTAAAGGAAATGGGTTAAACAAATTGTTAATAAGACTACTTATTGGGCAGAAAAAAAACATACACTTTTAGCTGACTGACTGAGTTTGGACTGAAAGATGCTCAAATTAAATGTACAATGGTGCAAAAGCAGAAGCCTGTCTAGTTAAAGAAAGAATGATGACTAGCTCAACTTTTTTTTTTTCTTTTTAAATCATAGATTTTTTCCAGTGGAGTTTAGACTGATTTTACTTTAGTGTTTAAGTGATCAACATTAAAAAGAAAACAAACTGTGTGCAATCCTTCATTTTGGTTTTATAAAAGTGTATTCTACTTTTTCCAAAGAGTGAAGTAAACTTATTTTCTACTTAGCATCTTAATAGTATTCTCAGCCTGTTTCCAGAAGCCCCCCTGTCAACAACAACAACAACATTTATTTATATAGCACATTTTCATACAAACAGTAGCTCAAAGTGCTTTACATATTAAAGAATAGAAAAATGAAAGACACAATTATAAAACAAAATAAATCAACATTAATTAACATCGAAAAAGAGTAAGGTTCAATGGCCAGGGGGGACAGAAAAAACAAAAAAAAAACTCCAGATGGCTGGAGAAAAATAAAATCTGTAGCGATTCCAGACCATGAGACCGCCCAGTCCCCTCTGGGCATTCTACCTAACATAAATGAAACAGTCCTCTTTGGATTTGGGTTCTCACGGAAGGGCTTGATGATGATGATGGTCACGTAGACTTCTGCCTTTTAATCCGTCTATCATTGTTGGAGCATCATGAACCGGAAAAAGAAACAGAAAAGAGAGTAGGGGTCAGTACGGATTTTAGAGCCACCATGAATAGTTATTATGAGGAAATTGAGCATATAGAGTATCAGGATTAAGTTAAATTAAGATTAAATTGAAGTTATAGAAAAGACATGTTAAAGTAATGTAAAAGTAATGTGTCGGACATACATAGCAAAAATGTGGCAAGTTTCTGGGGCTCACACAGCGTTTTTGTCCATTTTATGGGCATAGGTAGAACTGCTTAAGTGTGCCCTGAGTGTCAGGGCACCAAAAGCAAAAGTGAGAAAGGCAGTATCTTTCTTTGACTCATCTTCGTGGTCCAAAAAGAAGAAAAGTAAGCTTTTTGCATTTTCATTCCCACCCAATGCTTCAAATGGTGAAGCCCTTTATCTTGAACCTGTGTCAAATGAAAAAAGATTAGTTAACATCCAAAAAATGGAAGTCATTGTGAGGAAAAGAGAAAAACAAAACACTTTACAATAAATGTGTTATTTCATTTTCTACTTTTCCACAAGGTCAAACATTTCTCTTTCTTCCATGTTACGGATTCATATCCATATTACTATTCAATATTATCATACTAGTACTTTTAAAAACATGATAATGATAACTCTAACATTAAAATTACACTCAAAGGAATTTGTTTAAGCGTTTCTTTGATCAAGTCGCAAGAAAAACCATTGCATTAAGCAGTTTTTGTAAAGTTATTACTTTATGAGCTGTTTATGATATCTAAAAATGTGTTTGCTGATACAGAAAGATAAAGATTAGTGAAGCAGAAAAGCATTTGGGAGTAAATAACAGCAACAACTTTCAAAACGCAATATGACAATCTAATATGCAATTGTTTCACAACACAGCATATTATCTGTTATGACAAATCAAACCATACTAAACCATAAAATGCATGTATTTTAATTTGCTTGGAATTAAAAGTATTGTGAAAACAGTCAGTTTTTAATACAATAGCAGCCACTAATTGACCTTAACAAACTTTATACTTTTAGGATTAAAAAACATTATTTTAACAAAAAGACTGCACAAGAGCTGTAGGTAACGAATATTTCTTGAGCCATCCCATTAGTTGTTTTGCTGTCTATTTTGGTTCCTACAGCAGCATCCAGCTCAATTGCTGAAACCTGATAGAAATACTTCACATGGAATTTAAGAATCAGGAAGCCATAACCTTCGAGTGAGGAAGCAAAACCACATCCCCAGCTGAAAGCACCTCACTCTGAACTGCGCAGACAGCACTTCAGTGTGTTCCATGTTTGAGAACAAAATTACTAAAATGTCCCCTGAAATTCAGCATATTCTAGAAAACTGGCAGGATTTCATGGCAAGCACATGCTTAATTTTAACATAATAATAATATGATGTTTCAAATATTTTATGTAGAAAAATAAAATGCTGACTAAAAATTACCTTTATATAAATCCAGAACAAAAATGGCATTTTGTGAAATTTCAAAAGCTGTGGCTTGATTAATGAAATTTAATATCAAAATTCACAGCATATTGTTCAATTAAACATCTAAAACATGTGCATTTATTAAGAAAAAAAACATATTTTGAACATTTAAAGGTATGACTTCAAGAAACGAGAAACAAACATGAATCATAAGACTCATGCTAGGGCTTAGTGATTGTCAGAAGAGATTGAAGGAGTACATTTAAATTCAGTAACAAATAATAATTACTAATTATGTTCTGCCCTAGATACTACAGAACCATTATTTCTCACTAGTACATACCACCATGTCATATATGAAAACCAATGTGAAATCATGAAAGACAAAAACACTGCTTTTTGAGAAATCAACATTTAAAAAAATATGTGCAGTGCTACAGTTGCATTTTCCCCAAAAAGGTGAAATATTCAAACAAAACTGAGAACATTGCGCTATGTCCTTAGTTTTATAATACTAGTGATTGCATTTTCAAAAATAATTGACAACTATTCAGCAAAAGGAAAAAAACGGATAAAGCTTATTTCCATGCTGAACAAGGATAGAAAAAGAAAAGCACACAAAGTTTCAGTCGGTGCAGCCTTTAGTACACACAAGATCATTCAATTTCAGAAACTAAACAGTCTTTGTGGCTTCTAAATTCACTGAATGCAGTCACAAGACCAAATTAACAAAATGTAATCATTTCAAACCGTTCATTGACAATTACTGCACCAAAAACACAACAGTAAGTAGACATACTGTAAAGAGAATGCAAGCAAAACACAAACAATATCTGCTCTTTTAATTTCTTGATATCATTTAAATGTTTTCATGTGTTTAATTTTAAAACTGAGTACATATTTTAATAAAGAAAAATATTCCAATCTGTTATAGTTTTCACAGAAAATAGGCTTTCACAGAATTTAAAGAATTGTAAAAACAATTTTGAAATATTATGAAATGATATGAAAAGGTGACTTAAATATCTCAGAGTCATTCTTACACCACAATTATTTATTTAAATGTATTTTTGATTTATGGTATTATCCACAAATATATACCACTTACAAAAACATTTATTCAACACAAACATAAAACTTAAAGCACTGAAAGTGCACAACTTATTAACCTGATTTAGGTATAAAACCATAAATTAATAAAAGCTTAAAGTAACATTATATATTGAACAAGTATTTCTAAAATAAACAAATGTAGTTGGAGCAGTCATTAAAATATTTAAAAACTGATATTTTTGAAATCATCAACAACTGTATGTTTTAATTAGCAGATATTTATATGAGTCCACAATGTGCATATGCTGTTTGTGTTTATGATTATATTTATAATAAATCTGATTGAAAATATGGCCAGAATCCAGGCTTATTTTGGGTAAATATTACTTATGCATGACTCATATATCTCTGAATACACAAATATGTGAAATATGTTGGTCTGTAGACTGGCTAAAAGGTGTGCATCATTATTTTCTAAGACATGTAATTCCAGACTCATATTTAAGTTTATTGAAACTACTTATAAGTACAAAATGATAGAACAGGTCCAGTGAAATCTAACATCAGAATTTATTACCACAATGCCCTTATATTAATGCAGTAAAACATTTTTAGTTAGACTTTTGAAAAAAAAAAATGTATTTAGAGTTAGACAAAATTTGGTACTACAGAAACATAGAATAAACACATATAAAGATAAAATATAACTGTTTATATCAAAATCGATTTTAAAAAAATTATATAGAAATAAGATATGTATTAACATGCAAAGCACTTGTTACAAATGCAAAATAAACGTCTTTGGGTATTTCTGGTTTGGTATGATAATGGATCATAACTGAAAAAAATGGTTCTAATTACATGCACTAAGTAACCTGACTATTTCAGTAATTTTCTTTTTTAACTAAAAATATGTTTTAGTAAAAATCAGAAGCCAAAGACCCATACCCAAAGGTCTTGAAAGCTGGATTACTATGTAGTTAAAAAATAAAGAATAAAAATATATATATTAATAATGATTTTTCATTATTTCAAGTCCTGTCAATGCAGGACATTTTATTTATGATTCTGTAATTATGCTCAAAATGTCTTGAAATGACTCCTTACATATTTGTTGTATATTGTGATGCTTCATTATGTAACAAATGTATTATATTGGTTATATTTTTGAAAGCTTGTATGCTGCTAATTGGCTTAATTTACCATGATTTTTTTAAACTTTTAAATCTGTAATTATTAGCCTTTGAAGTAAAGTTTTATTTTGCATATCTTACTGGCATGGAAGTGAAGTTGTATTATTTTGAGTATTTTCTCCTTGTACCTTCCATTCTCATATCTCAAATAGCCGTTTTATAGTCATAAAGGAAGTGAGTGCCACACGCGTCTTACAGTTGCAGGAGACTTTAGGTTCAGTCTCTGTCTCTATCACACTTGTCTGGTGGACTCTTGTCTGGACTATCCCATTTTTCTTGCATATCCTAAAATCCATGTGTGCCTCTTTATTGGGCTAGCATGCATGAGTTGTCCTACAACTGTATTGGGGTTGCTGTTCCATTTAGGGACAGGGTTGGTTCCTGGCTTGCAGGTTATGCTCTAACCCCCCATCCACTGTAATCCTGCTCTGGAAACATCAGGAAAAAATTATCTAAAGTAAAATCACACAGGTTCTTATGATTTTAGAATCCTTTATACTTTTAATAAGAGTACCTACAGCAACACTAAAATTCCTGCTGAAAAAATACCATTCATTCAACCCACTATATCCTAACTACAGGGTCACGGGGGTCTGCTGGAGCCAATCCCAGCCAACACAGGGCACAAGGCAGGAAACAAACCCTGGGCAGGGCGCCAGCCCAACACAGGGCATACACACAAACACCCACACTAGGGACAATTTAGAATCGCCAATGCACCTAACCTGCATGTCTTTGGACTGTGGGAGGAAACCGGAGCACCCGGAGGAACCCCACGCAAACACGGGGAGAACATGCAAACTCCACACAGGGAGGACCCAGGAAGCGAACCCAGGTCTCCTAATTGCGAAGCAGCAGCGCTACCAATGCGCCACCCCTGTAAAAATACCCACTGCGTATGTATTACTTAGAAGCAGTCTATAGAAAAAGTACCTTAGTACATATTATGAATATAAATGACATTTAAGGAAAGCTTAACTTAATTTTGTTCAGTAAATAAGTGTAGTATGCGAATGACTGCCACTCCATTCGGTGTTAAATTCTCCTTCATCCTGATGATACCAGGGTAGTTTCTGACTGTAAGACAATTCATATTTGAACAAGCCAGTTAAGTAAATCTCTACATTTATGAATTGTAATAACCAAATAGTTAAACAATTTAGGAATGGCAGACAGAAAAAAGATGTGACTGACTGTCTCTTAACACGCACCTCAGAAAAGTGGTTCAAGTTAACAAAATCATTGGCTCTTAGTATTACTACTCGTCTAAATTATGAAGCACTTACTTTTGAGAAAAGTAATAGGGGAGCTATATTGTGAATTACCTACATATATTGTTTCTAAATATGAGGGGCAAGGAAAATGATAAGTTACTTTCTGTTTCTTTAAAATAGACTTTTTTGAACAGAATACATTCTCTTCAGGTCAGAATAGTTACACTATCACTGTGAAATATTATCTCTAAACCTAATTCATATTGTTAAATTCATGGCATATTATGATGCTGAATTAGAAGTGAAAGCTTATAGGTGGCATTTATGTCAAAACATAAACCAACAGAAACTCGCCAAATATTCCTATTTTTTATAAGCTAGCATACTGTGCAAATAAACAGCATACTTAGAAAAATAATCTGTTTTATTACAAGTTATTAATTGTTACTATCTGCAATCTTTTTAACAGGTGTATTCAAATAAGCACCTTGAGCACAGGAAAGGCACTATATAAATAAAATGTATTATTATTATTACATATTAAAAATGCATGTTTTTTACATTTTGCCCATTATTTTCTTATCACATAAACTATTACAGTAAGTGAAAGTATTAAATTTACTACAATTTAAAATCTAGACAAAAATAGATTTTGAAGCTGCTAGTTTTATTCTTTGCTGCCAATTGTCACATCAAGTATAAAGTAAAATAAAGTTGTAGGATGTTTCATATCCTGTAAGGGTGTAAATCAGAAAATATTTTTCGGATTAATTCTTATTCATTTACTTAGATAAAACTGCTGAGTTTGATTTAGGACAATTTTAAAATAGAGAAGACAATGCTGCTGAATAAATCAGAAGTGTTCACTTGCAATTAATTTGGAGATTGCATTTTTTGTTAAAATTCTTCAACAAACTATGTTTTAAATCAGATAAGGAGCTATGTGATCTTATAGCTCCCTTAAAATATTACTTCTATCCTAAATAACATTACCTAATGTAAAAATTCACTATGATAGGTGTAACATTTTTATAGTTATTATCAATGATTAATTACTAAATCCTGTAATAAGCCACAGTCAAATTAATCTATTAAATTCAATGTTATATGACAGACAAAGGTATGTGCATCAAATTTACATAAAAAAAATCTGTACCATATTCTCAAAATAAACTTTAGGAATATATTTTAATATTTGATTACAACTGAATATTAGTAGACAATTTTTGACTTCATTAAGCAAATAAGTACTAATTATTCATCTTGCTTAAGAATAAATATATTCAACCAATATAATAATGATAAAGGTAAACAATGTATTTTCAACAATTGTATACTTTAAAAATATTTGTTCTTAACAAATTTTTAACTTATCTTGATTTTCTGAAAGATTTATTAACAGACTATGAACTTTTCATTTGAGTCATTCTCGAGCCAATAGAAACTTTGTTATAAAAATTATTGGAACACTTTTAACATTGAACAATTAATTGCGAGTAATTAGTCCAGTATGTTCTGAAGAATTTAAAATTTTATATTTTGCTGCATTTCAGTTATTGCAGAATTTTGGAATTAAATGTGTGTTTATTTTATTAATTTTTTGTCACAAGTATTGTCATAGTTGTGTGTTCTCTAGTACAAACAATCAAACAAGAACATTATGTTAGCCTAAAGCATTAATATAAAACATATCTTATTTATGTGCCAAATATTTACTTTTTCATTACCAATAAAATACACATCACAGCCACCCAGAACAGAATTTTACCTTAGTTATTGCACAGCACATACATAATATGTATGTAGTAAGTATAAATTATATAAGTATAAACATATTTCTTTTAACTATAAACAGTAAGGTGATGTTAAATTTAGTCTTTGCTGGTATTGCTCTAGTAATTAAAAATGTGAGTTAATCCTTGTTAAATTTCACATTATGCCCACATTTACTCTGATGGCTTTATTTCCTGTGACACAGTATAAGAACATCAGCTCTGTGCAAGGAATTAAAGAAACATTGCCCTCAAATTAGGTTTCTGATTGTGTTCCCTCAAGCACCGTCTCTTTTTTATATGAATCATTTCTGTATTCATTTCTTTCCTTCAGTTTGACAAGTTTATGAAGTTCAGAGATTTGCAGTGAAGAATCCTTTGCCCTTCATGTCAAGTTTCACATTGACGTCTCTAGAGCTTCTTGCTGGCTGCCATCGCTCCAGTCAGAATATCATTACATAAATATAAAAAGAAAAAAAGGAGAATGATTCCACAACTTTAAGCATAAATAGATCAGATAGATTATGCCTGGATTGTAACACTAATCGTGGATGTCTACTTGGGGGAAGGTAAACCTGGCCTTTTGAAAAAAGTAAAACACAAAAATACTGGCAAAAAACTCCATTAAAACTGCCACCGTTAAATTATACATTACAATTTTTTATTTAACAGAGAATGTGAAATAAAGTGATATGTCTTGCCGTATGTGAAACTCCAATTCTGTTTCCTGTTTATGATTATTCCAATCAGCTTTCTGCAGTACTGAGCATCTGGTTTATGCATTGTTCATTTACTAATAAATGACAACATCATACAGATTGTGATCAAATGCATTTTGACTAATCATTTGTTCTTAAATGAGAACACTACTTGTAATGTACCTTTGACTATAATAAAAAAAACAGTTTTTAGAGTTATTTGCATATATAATAAGGAAACCATTCAGTTACCTTTCATTGGCAGTTCTGCAGAGTAGTGTCACAGGTGATGTTTGTTGAATGGTGTCTTTGCTTTGAGTTTGAATGTGAAAAGAACTTGATTATAGAGCTAGTGATCATTATCTCTGATACTCTTTTTTTCAAACAATACCTATTACAAAATTCAAATCACTCATGTATTCATATATTTGCATTTTTCATTTAATATTTAATTGCTTTAATTGGCTACACATTAGATGTTTTCAAAGAGTCTACTTTAAATGCAGTTTCCTTTACAATTGAAGATCTTCATTTCATTTGTCTAAAACACATCTATCTGTTTTGAATTAACCACAAAAGTAAGAGCTAATCCTTTCTTTAGTGGTTCTCAGTGAAATGTCCCTGGAGTCCACTAATAGTCCTGGTCAAATTTCAGCCTGGTCCTAATAAAATAATCTGCGTTTGTACTGCAGTCTAATGATGCACACAGTATAGATGCCACAAAAGTCTCAGACTTCACATAACCGCAGATTCAAAATAAATATTTAAGTCTTCATTGAAATTAAACCCCAGTCTATTAGCCGCCTCTGAGGAGAGAGTCGGAAAGTGCAACTTCACCCATACACTTCATTAGACCTTCTCAGTGATATTCCTGAATGTCACCTTCCATTTTGCTAAATTTCTGCACTCATAGCACAGCTAAGCAGAGTGCTGAAACTACTTGTTTCTTGAGAATGCAACTTTATACTTGGTAATCAGTCTTGAAGGGTATGTGGAAAAAATCGGAAATACAAGTTCACTGCTTGTAAACCTATATAAAAGAGGCATATTTTCACCTTGTAACAGTCATTCCTCTATTCTGCTTTTACAGTTTTGTAAACTTGTTTCTAGACCACAATGTACATAAATCTGTTACTAATGTATAAATATTATTATATTTTACCCCGTCTAATTCATTGTCAACATATTAAATGACATTGAGCACAAAAACACATAGAATGTTTACTTGCACTTGAACAAATATATTTGCACAAACCTTACAAGCAATACAAATTATTGTGTGATCAGGGACCATACAGTTTTGGGTAACATGAATCATTACTAGAAAAATGTAGTATGGGAAAATATTAGATTGCTGTTTTCTAATTTTTTTCACTGCACACAAGTAAGAAAAATTACATTCTTTTTGAATGTAAGAATGTAACAATTCCACAAATACTCCAGAAAAATGTTGTCAGTATTTGTTGTATAATAATAAAGGATTTTGATTAATAATAATTACATTTTAGCATGACTTAGTTCTTCATATACATGGCATCTTTTTAGGTGCTGGGACTTTTTAATTGCCTATAATCCATTAAGAAGGCTTTTAAAATCCAACGGCAGTCATACTTGTGATCTTAAAACCTCACCAAGAAATAAAAGTAAACCTTTCCATCTAAAATACTATATAGGAACCTGATGTACTACGTTTATCTATATGCGTGTTGTTTTGCTGTTGGAATAAAAACAATTGGTACATTTCCAGCTCACATTTTAATAAGTACAACAAAAGGAAACCGACTCAGAATGTTATATTACTTCTGCATGGTCCCTTCTATCTCCTCACATTCACTGATAGGAAATAAAAGCTTAAATGATTTGTTTACCCTCTACTACTTCTAACTTTATACTGCAGAAAAACATGTTAAAAGTATATTGTGTGATCAATAAGCTGACAAGCGAAACTTTTTCAAAAAAGACTGTATGCTGTATTTTTGGTCCTACTGCCTGGGGCTGCATTTTATTTTCCACTTAGTCTGATGGGCTAATGATAGATACACGTGAATCACCACTTGATCAGTCCTAGATTTCTAAAGATTCAGACTATGCTCATGTTATGAAGATGAGGTAGTGTTTGAAACCATACATCACTGTGATTTAGCACAGCTAAGAACTGCTTTGCCTTTCCTCAAATTCATATGAAATAAATTAAATCACGCAATGGAGCACTCAAAATCTCAGGACCTGTCCACAAGAAGCTATTAAATCCATAAAGTAGCAGCAATGTCTACACAAATGCCCTTGATGTTAGAAATACAAGTCTCTCTGACAAAACAGCGCTGTATTTTCTTTTGTAACCAAGATGTCAACATGCCAGCTAAGAAACACACAACTTATTAGCGTTGGGTTAAAAATAAATACAGCACCATTCACTGTCAAGCCTCACTGAAAACACATGTGATGTCCAACACCCGAAAAGGCGAGATTAAAAATATACTTGAGTTTTCTGCAAAAATTTTGGACATTAAGATTCTGCCCTTTTGATGAATTTAGATTTTAAAGAGGTAATACGGATTAAAATGAGTCAAAAATAACTTAAAACACCTTTGAAGCAATAAGGTCTGGTTATTAAAATGCATGGCTCATAATTAAAATAGGAAACGTTGATAATTCAAACCTTTGAGTTCTGATTTGTAGCTAGTTCTGTAATTTGGTTCACATCAAGTTAAGTAATCCTTATATATGTATTTGTATGTTATGTGATTTTCGCATACTGCAAAATTACTGGATATTGTCATTGTTTTGTTATATCTCAGAATTGGTCTGTTATGTTTATATTTGTACTGCGGATACATTAGTGTAAAATGAAGATTTTTCAGGTGTGTCAGTATGTGGCTGTAAAAAGATAAAGAATTTAAATGAAATACAACCAGGATTTTAGCTCATAGAACCTCAAATAAGAAATGGCTTTGACCTAATAAAACTGGCACTATTGGGTGAAATCAATGATAAGCTGAAAAATGTATGCAATACGCCAACAGAAATGATAAATGGGTAGTTAGGTCTTCATACAGAGTTTTAATTAAATTGTTTTGGCTTTTAGACTTTAAATGATTGTTGCCAACTGTATGTCAATAGTAACTTCCTATCACTGATAGAACAGCATGTCTTAGCTCAGTGCACGGGTGCTTAATTATAGTGTATGTATGTTATTTTATATGTTTATTCTTTATTTAATACAAAATAAATTCACATCACAAATATATTTGTGTATAAACAGGAAAATTGTAAAAAGGTCATCATACTACTATAATGAAACTGGGTGAATATGGAACTTCAAGCACAAACCACTAGACAGATTTATAAAATGATTTATAAGGTATTGCTTTCAAATACGATAAAGAAATGTTTTGCTCAGAGTAACACTTGAAATTAAATTGTACTGATTAAATCAAATGAATAAAATGCATGTGATTGGATAAACATAAAATCCAATAGTGATGGGCAAAATAAACGTATTTTCAAATGGCCCATATTAATCCAAAAAAAAAAAGCATGTCATTCATCCTTTTTCTAACTGTGATTAATTTAGACAAAAGATGGCAGTTGTGGGAGAATATCATTGTAAATAGCTCAGTAAAAACTAGAATTGACTACAAGAAGTATGGTCTAACATTAGCTTGTCTTTTCCTGTTACTTTTTCCAGGATCAATCAAATAGTCAGTTCTGTGACACTTAACTTTCAGATGACATAAGGGATTGTTTCGGGCAAGAAGATTAACCTGCAGGGTCAGCATAAGTGGACACAAATAAAATCATGTGAGAAAAAACCCTTTGGCATATTCAAAGAAAAAACAGCGGTCCTGCATTGCTCCGCCATGGGCTGCCGGAGATATCATGCAGTGGGGATAAATACCCCAGATAATGGGATTGCATCCTTCACAATAGCATATAAATGCCAAACAAGAACTTCATTATTTGCAGCACTGGGAAGAAAATCCTTATCATTTTTGGTTTCTGATTTGGGCTTATGGCCTTTTAGGATAAGGGGCAGAAACTGTGGTGAAATGCTTTCATGAAGACAGCGTGATGTTTTTACTGAGTGCTTTTGGGACGAATAAAGAGGGAAGCCAGTATAAAATGATGAAACAATAAAGTAGGCTACTGTAATAACAGGGTTGAGGATTAAAATATGCAAGCTGACAGGCATAGAAGAAGAGGTCAGATCTGACCATATTACCATTACAAAAGCCTCTGAGAACATCATAGGCAAAATGGTGTAGGCAACACAACATTTGTAACAAAACAGCAGCAAAGGAAAATAGTGGGTGTTTGAGAAAAAATGATTGCTGCAATCGTGGGGGGAGATGATTAAAAAAAATGACATCATTATGAAGAAAAAAAGCAATCTGTTTACTTCAAATTCTTCAAAAGTCTTGCTTCAGAGAGATTTCAGTGTTTTTTCTCAATAATTTCCACTTATTTTTACAATTTGGATTTATAGATATAACTGAAGAAAACTGGATTGGTTTTATATATTTTTTTGAATAATGATTAAGAACAGTCACTTTATTTGGGCAAAACAAGGTTATGCTTACAGTTAACGTCTAAGCTTGCACACTGATGTGACAAACAGCTTACCAAACGGAAGAGACATTTTATTTAGGTCCTGAAAGATCCAGTTGTAAATTTAAAAGGGGCAAATTATTAGCATACAGTACAATGTGTAATGTTACAGCATATTCAGCTGTTGCAGCTGATAACTTCAAATGTAAATAAAGGGAAAAATTTCAGAGGCTGATATAGTGTACCATAAACCATAAAAAATGCCCTCTGACATTCAAAAATAAACCTTGACATTTTTTGATACTAGATGATGGGGATTCAAAGCCAAATGTTACAGCAATGGGTGCAACCTAGCATTTGATGGGATACAAGTGAGTCAAAGAATTTAGACACATTAATGTGATAGATTCTCATTTATTTATGTATAATACAGATTTTTGTCCTATTATATAAGCTCCGTTGCTGAGAAGTTAGAAAAGAACTTCAACGCTAAATTAGTTAACGTGTACTTTAAAGAAACTTTAAGTTCTGATCGAACTTTTAATCTGATCATACTGTATGTATGTGTCCATTGAGACAGAAACTGTAGCCCAGTCTTTGGAAACAGACAGGAAAACGTAAACTCTTACCAATGAACATTACTATTACTATACTGAAAATCACTCAGAAGAGTTACTTATTCCTGGGACGCACAGTGCTTACAGTGTTCCAAATATCGACTCAGAGAGAAGCGTAATGTGTTTGTAGGTGTGTGTATCAGTATAAACATATGTGCACATTATATATGACTGAATATTAATGTCATAGTGGGGCTGTGTCCTTACACTTGAAAAACATGTCTGAATCTCAGCCTGGTCACTGTCTGAGTGTTTTGTTCTGCGTATTATTGTTTAATTTCACCATCCCAAAGACATGCACACTTATTTATTTGGAGATTCGGAATTTGGATGAAGCACCATGTGTTCATAAAATGGATGGTAATTATTAATGGGATAACATAGTGGTATGATTAGTGCAATTGCTTCACACTTCCAACGATTAGGGTTTTGTTTCTGCCCAGGTCAACAACATGTATGGGGTTTCCACATGGTTTCTGTTTGTCAGTGTTTACCCTGAGTAGTCTGGCTTCTTTCCAAAATTGTGCTGAGCAGTAATATTTTAAACATTTGTGAGATAGCCCAATATAATCTATGTTGTACACTGTCTTACTTTGGTTTTAAGGAGAGTTGAAACACTTTTAAAAAGTCATCATTTATATTGATTGAAATTTTTATTTCAATTTACACTGAACGCAAAGTGTATACATTTTAATATAAGCTCTAGATTATTTGTCAGAAATATTAGCACCACATATACATAATATGTTTCTTAGGATTTCACAAAGAGCTGAAACATTTCTAAAAAGACATTAGTTTATATTCTGGCTGACAATGCAGCAATAATTTGCAAATGAAGGATACAAAAACAGGACTAACAAAACCATACTTAATACAGCAAGTAAAAACTTCACCTCATTCTGCTCAAGTGACTAAATTTTGCAGAGCTATCATGATCATAAAAAAATATTTACAAAATATCCTTAATTATATCAGGTAACATGTCTCAGTAATTGTGGAAATGCTACATGAAGCTTCCTTCTTTACAGATATAAGCAACTGTGGCATAAACAGACATAAAAATAAATCATTTCCGCTTTAAATGATTAGAAACATACCTCTTACTTTTTTGCTGTCTCAAACTATACAAACTTTTCCGCACGTTTGCTTTTCTCTAACGTGAACTGCATGTCAGTACACCAAAAGTGATTTTCTCCAGTTGCTATTCAAGTATAACATACACCAAGTTTATTTCAAGGAATGGTGGCCTTTGTCCTGATAGTGGCATTTGTACCTCCCACTTTTTCAATTTCATCTGTGAGACCACCCAGACCTTGAACACTTGGACCTGCTGTGTCTTCTATTTTATAAACATCTGCCCTTTTAACTGGTTTCATTAAAGATGCAAGTTGTTTCAGTGATTTCATTCATTTTGACCTTTCCACAAATATTATACAGTTTCTTTCTAAACTCATTTATTCATTACAAAATCATGGCACACAGGAATAGTAGTTGCCATGAAACATTTTTATACCAACATTGTTTCATCTCTTACTAAATCTCTTTATTAATGGTTTAAATAATTGATAGATAGGGAATTTTATATTTGCAAGGTGAGATATCATGGCTTGAAGCATAAACTGCACTTAGTATTGATATTTACCCACAGACATGATAATGATATCACTTTAATCTGCAATTTGGAATTTGTTAATTGTTAAATGCATACAACCAACAATGTATACAACCTACTTTGCGTTACAGATATTATTAAGTGTACTACTGATAGCGTATTAAATGTCTGGTGAGGAAGAATACTAACACAAGGATTGGATAATATTACAGTATTTGAAAAAGGTCAATTTTATATTTACTATTAACAGACTAATACAATGAGATCATGTCAGCCCCATCACCTCCAATTTTAGCTCCTGGAAATAAAGTTTTTAAAATTATTTAAAAATTTTAATTAAAGCTGCCTCACAGAGCAGCCAGAAAAGAATTCCTCTAAATAATTCTAGGACATGACTAAACAGCTCCCTTCACAGCAAGCTCCTAATTTGATCTCAAGAGACCCTTCCTTGTACTACACTTTAAAAATAAGGGACACAAGTCTATTGATGCAATTTAATAATGACTCCTGTTGCATGATAACGTCTGAAGAACATTACTGCTCTAATTCAGTTTTCAAAAACCAGGTTTGGATTCTTTGCCATGGTATTCGTTTAATGTTACTGTTAAAAAAAATCTAGAATAATAATTGTCAATGCTTACAAATAAATGTATACTATTTGTCATTTGTATCAGGACATTAAATAAAATAAAGGACAGCTTATTATATAAAGAGTTTCATGACTGCAATCATTTTTTAACTCTGATCAGGCAATGGAAAATATTTTGACATTTAATGAAATACAATAGTATGAAGTGATAGAAACTAATAATATGACTCTATGAACATAACATTACAGTAAAAATGGTGCCTATTATATACTGTATCATTTTTTGCTTTCTTGGTATGGTCATTTTAAGAGTTGTTTAACTTCAATACAGCTTCATACACTCAAAGTCTTATGTTTGTTGTGGGTATAAGAAGTTACATTATTTAAAATAATGTTTTAAAATTAGCAAAGCTGCAAGTACTTAGTGTTACATTTTGCTAAATTGCTGTTATTCCTTTAGGAAAGGAAAAACTTTAGATTCAAAACTTTAAGCTACGCCTATAAAGAGTCCAGAAAAAAAATTAAATGTGTATATGTTTAACAATTTACCAGATTTTATTATTCTGAAAATCGCAGGTTCTTTTATTGTATGGAAATCTTATGTTTCTTAAATAGCGTATAACAGGTTTACTGAGTATCTTCGTAGTTCAGCTTGACATATACATATATGGCAATAAATGCAGTAAGCATCTTTAATAAAAAAATGAAATTATATAAAAAACTGAACTTTTATTTCCAAGGTTCATGCAGCAAACTAAAAAAGTCTTGGTGAAGATTGACTTTTCTGAAAACAGTATTCTTTGTGTTCAATAAAACACAGAATACATAAAAGGAATTTCACACCAAAAGAACATGAAAGAAAAATGTGACAAAATCTCGTTCACATATGATTTGGGACGGACAAAGGAATCTTATTTTAAACAGAAAAAGATGCATTTATGAACAAATTGGAAACATTTCTTACTGGTGACACTATTAATTCTAGAAAATGCAAAACAAGTTTTGTCATAATAAAATTGTTAGCGACGTACAGATAAAACTACTTAAAATAAATAAATGTATGTATGTTCACTCTTCAGATATACAATAAGCCACCAGAGGGTCAGGCATCATAAGGGCTAGACCCTTTTAAATAGTTTTTCCTCCCTGTTGTACCTTTTATGGTGTATTGGTGTATTAAGGTGTATTGAACTATTATGAAGTTACCACTTACAGTACAATATATTCCATTTGAAAGAATATTGTGCGCTACGAAGATTAGCCATTTTACACACTTTTCATTTAAATATTAATATACTGTATGTTCTCCACCCAAGTCACTGCAGGTGTTCAAAAGCGAATAAGAAAGCAACAGAAACTTGACTTTTTGGGATACGTATTACAGAGTCAGAATCCTACTTTATCTTTAAAGTCAATAGACTAAGTGGGGCATTTTATGCCCAGTAAAAGGCAGAAATAGTTGCACAGGCATATTGACAGTAGTTTTATGCTTGTCCTCCAGTGTTACATCATTTCAGGAAAATTATTTTTAATTTTGTAAATAAATCTGTCTTTTATAGTGTGGAAGAACAACTAAGACGGCTTTATTTACGACAGTTATTGAAAGGTAAGAATTGTAAATATTTAATTTAAAGATTGAAGCCTGAATCCATTTAAGATAAAAATCTCCTTCTTCCATTCTGCGATGGCCAGTGCAGTTTTCTACACTGTCCTTAGCTGGGTTGGTTACATCACCTAAAGAGATGTTCATTGAATCAACAAGCTAATTAAAAAGGCAAGCTCACTCTTACCCCACTGGAGGTAGTAGCCATAGTAGGCAAGAAGGGAATGAAAACAAAACTGAGTGCCATTGGGCATTATGCTGCACATCCTCTCTCTGACACACTATCATTAAGTACTTTTAGCCAACAAGTTACAGTGATCCTTCGCTATATCGCGCTTCGACTTTCGCGGCTTCACTCCATCGCGGCTTTTAAATGTAAGCATATCTAAATATTTTTCGCTGGTTCGCGGATTTCTGCGGACAATGGGTCTTTTAGTTTATGATACATGCTTCCTCAGTTTGTTTGCCCAGCTGATTTCATACAAGGGACACTATTGGCAGATGGCTTAGAAACTACCCAATCAGAACATGTATTACGTATTAACT
Source organism: Polypterus senegalus (assembly GCF_016835505.1). NCBI lineage: Eukaryota > Metazoa > Chordata > Cladistia > Polypteriformes > Polypteridae > Polypterus > Polypterus senegalus. The sequence goes on along the minus strand of NC_053167.1, from coordinate 59,119,547 downwards.
AAAACTCCTCAATGATATACGATATGCTTCCCGCACGGTGCTTGATTGTTTGCTTTTCTATGTCTCTCTCACTCTCTCTGACATTCTCTGAGCCTGACGGAGGTGGTGTGAGCAGAGAGGCTGTTTGCACAGAGGCTGTTTGCGTAGAGGATACGAACGCTCCTCTAAAGAATGCCGCTTTATCGCGGTGCTTCAGCATACTTAAAAGCCCAAAAGCACGTATTGATTTTTTGATTGTTTGCTTTTCTCTAACGCTCTCTCTCTCTGACATTCTCTGCTCCAGACACGCATTGCTTTGAAGAGAAGATATATTTGCATTCTTTTAATTGTGAGAAAGAACTGTCATCTCTGTCTTGTCATGGAGCACAGTTTAAACTTTTGACTAATGGGTGTTATTTCATGTCTAGAGGGCTCTAATAATGTTAACAGTGTGGGAGAGTTTATAAGGGCTTAAAATATATAAAAATAACCATACAAACATATGGTTTCTACTTCGCGGATTTTCATCTATCACGGAGGGTTCTGGAATGCAACCTCCGCGATCGAGGAGGGATTACTGTATTCAGTAGAGGTTGTCAAGAAACACTACTCAGGCTCCTTCATACCAACAGCAATATTTCTTTTTAATGCCTCATTGTGGCTGTGTCAGCACTTTTAAATTTCACCCAGATCGTAAGTGTTCTTTCTTTTAATAATTTTATTTTTTGAGTCAGGTTGGTGTTGCTTGTTGTAATATTTATTTATTTATTGAGCTTCTATAAAAAGCAAAATGTTCTTTATATACATACATACGTATAGACATACCTTATATATAAACATCTACCTGTGGAAGTGTGTGTTTCTGTCCAGCCTGGAAGTGAGAGGTGGAGTCGGACTAAGGGCTCCACCTCTGAGGATACGCAAGTGAGGCTAGTGTCGGCAAAACCAAACATCTGAGAAGAGAGTCACTTGCTTATCAGCTATTACTGAAGCGTGGAGAGCACATCTGGTGTCCATTTTACTTTTACTAATACACAAGCAAGGAGAGCATGTCGGCAAAACAAAACCTCAGAGAAAGACAGTTGCTTAGCTGCTAATGCAAAAAATATGTAAGCATGTCAGCAAAAAGAAACCTCCTAGGAGAGAGATGCTCAGAGTAGTTCCTTTCAATTACCTGACATCTCTACATTTCACTTTTTTTATGACAATTTCAATAGTTTCTAGGACTCCGGGCTTTTAAGAAAGAAACACACTTCTGTATTTAGGGTCGCGCAGTTCATAATGTGTTTCAGAGCAAAAGCTAAGCAATGAAGGAATTGCATGCAGAGCTTAGAGGCAGGATTATGTCGAAACACAATTCTGAGGAAGGCTACAAAACGTTTCTGCAGCATTTAAGTTTCACAAGCTTTCATAATTCTTAAAAGGAAGACGTCTTGGAATAACCATAACTCTTCTTAGAGCTCATCATTTGGCCAAACAGCAATCATGGAAGAAGGGACATGGTAATAGAGAACCAGATTGTCACGCTGGCTGAGCTCCAATGAATCTGAAAAAAAAATGGGAGAAACATGCAGAAGGAAAACCATCACTGCTACACTCCACTGACCTGGCCTTTACAATAGAGAGGCCAGACAGAAGCCTCTCCACAGTAAGGTCACATGTAAAATTGCTTGTAGTTTACAAAAACGTACCTGGGACTCTCAGATTTGGAGAAACAAGCTTATGTATTCTAATGAAACCAAGATTAGCATCATGTCTGGAAGAAAACATGCACTGCTTATCATCTATGAAATATTCCAGTGGTGAAGCACGGTGGTGGTAGCAGCTGTGGGGTTGTTTTTCAGTGGCAGGGTCCGGAAGACTAGACAGAAATGATGGAAAGCTTAATGGAGCAAAGTACAGAGACACTTCTAATGAAAACGTATTTCAGAGCATTCTGGCCCTTAAACTGGGCTGAATTACTCTAAGGACAAAGCAGAATCAACACAGGAGTGGTTTAGGCAAAACTCTAGGAATGTCCTTGACTTATACCCAATCGAACATCTTGGAAGAGAGCTGCCCATTTATGGTTCATCCAACCTGACAAACCTTGAGAGGCTATGCAGAGAAGAATGGCTGAAAATCCCCAAATGCAGGAATGCATGTTGCAATACACCCTAGAATACTGTAGGCTATAATCACTGCCAAAGGTACTTCAACAAAGTAGCAAATAAAGGATCTGAATAATTGTGTTAAGGTGAAATGTGTTTTTTTTTATTTTTAATAAATCTTCAAAATAAGTGATTTTAGCTCAAGACTACAGCATAATGTGAAAAAAGTATAGGGGTCTGAATAAATATATTTATATATATATGTTACTATAAAGGCCAGAAAATTAGTAAATCCTAGGATTTACTATAGTGAGGTGGTAAAATTCAAAAAAATGTTTGTAAACATGTCCATTTTGGGCATTTTCCAAATAATTTCAGTAAATGCCAGCATTTACCAACACCAGTCGGTAAAAGCCAGAAATAAGCGATGAGGCTGTCTGAGTCTGTAGTCTGCAGGTCCCAACATGCTTGTGACTCTTTTACCTGTTCACATACCTAAGCGCTCAGTTCTAGCCTAACTTTGTGCGAGTATACTGTAGATGGGGGTGAGTGGCTATGATCTAGAATTAGTTGTTTTTGTGCTAATATATTATATATATATATATTTTTTTTTATTTCATTCGTAACAATGAGTAATATTATGTGAAAAAGTTTAACGGTTATTTCAGTGAATAATAAGAAGGACAACAACTTTTATTTACAAGTGTGAGAAACTTGTTTTCTCTGTTGAAAGTAGTGAAAGAAGATAAAAGTGTTAAAGTAACCCTAACAATTCACTATAGGTGGTTAAAATGCTATGATATTCTCAACATAGGATGCAAAGAGTAACTTATAGTGCCATTATCTGCAGAAAAAAAAAACAAATCCTGTACTATGCTACATTTGATGAGCTGTACAACGTGATACATGAAGCTCACATCACTGCTGGCCATGGTGGAAGAACCCGCATGATGAAGGAACTGAATCATACGTACAAGAACGTGACTGTAGATTCAATCGTCACATATCTGAGATTATGATAACCATGCCAGAAAAAACAAAAAACACTAAAAAAGGAATTGTAGTTAAGCCTACTTTACACAATTAAATGAATTCTAAATGTCAAGTCAACCTGATCGATATGCAATCCAATCCAGATTGTGATATGAAATTCATTTTAGTAAGTATTAGAAAGTTATTATAGTAGTATTAGAAATTTATTATAGTAGTATCAAGATCATCCTACAAAATTCCTCCTTTTCCGATCCCTATATAGTAAAAAAGCTGATATTTACACCTTTTGGGGCACCAAACATTCTTCACTCCGACAAAGGGAGAGAATTTTGCAACCAAATTATTAAGACTTTATGTGAAATGTAGAATGATATAAAAATAGCCCAAGGTAAACCAAGACACAGAGAATCACTAGGTTCAAGTCGAGCAGGTGAACTAAGATATTGAGAACCTATTGGCAACATGTATGAAAACAAACAATACAACAAAGTGGTCAGAAGGATTACTATTTGTGCAAGCAATGAAAAACAGACCATATCATGAGGGGATCAAATGTTCACCTTACGAAGCTGTGTTTGGTGTTTCTAAGAAGCTGAGAATTGCAAGCTCTGCAGTTTCATGGAATCTAACTAGCAACTTATCCATTGAGCAGGAATCAGAAAAACGTATAAATATTAACACTAGAATCCCTGAAGTCTACGAAAAAACTCTTAATCCTGGACAACCTTAAATTACCTGTCACCGCTCCATCAAACTCTTTTGTTTTTCAAATGTGCCGATCAGCATCGGCAGCAGGCAGCCTGCTATCCCATCCTCCACAGACACAGATTTAGTCGTAAACAAAGTTCTCCCAGCTCATGTCTGTTCATCTGGTTGTGAGATGCCTTGAGCTGTATATGGTAAACAATATATCATTATTTGGAATACATGCATTTTTTGTGCCTACAACGATCTGGGTAAATATAGGATGGCAGGAAATGTGAGGCAAGAAATGTTGAACACATAATTAAAACAGAAACTTTTTTCATGTTCTACGAATAATTGGCAAAATGATGACATGAAGTATATAATGTGTGGAGACTGAAGTCCAAATATCAAATGAACAGTTTCACAAAAGACACAGATGGATATAACAAAATAAGTGTGCTTTTTTCTGGAATTTAATTACACACAGACATACACATATACATCTCTTTAGCTTGTGCAGAAGTAAGAACTGCTGGGGAGGTTGTGTGTTCGATCCCGGGTCCTTCATGCATTAACTGTTTTGAGCAGTGAGCGGCTATTATTATTACTATTATAGAAGAAAAACATACATTTGATTTATTTGAGTCTGTAACAGCTGGTGTAAATTTATGGTACTCCAAGTCACGTTCACGCTTCCCCCGATCTGATACTGTTAGTTTTCAAATAAAGGCGTGCTATAACAGAGGTGAACTCAAATGAGGATTAGGGTTCTACATCGAAGAAAGAGATCAGAAGCCCTCTCCCCAAGAACTGTCCACTCACACATAAGAATAACGGAGCTGCATCAGGTGTAAAGGTGAAAGGTGACACTGTTTGGATGCATCAGGAGGTTGATCATCATGATGATTGACACATTTGCAAAACAAGGACACAGATGAGGAGGTGCGAGAGAATTTAACTTGGTTTGGGATTACTAGCTTTTTCATAGGCTTGAGGGATTCTAGTCATAATAATGAATGAACAAGTGATATAGAAGATGATAAAAGTGACTACAAACCAACTCCTGCTTACGAACTGCAAGGTAATGATAATACAAATGAAACAGAAACCTATGTAACGATGGAAGTGAAGACTGGAGCTCAAAATGAAAAACTAGGCCCAGAAGCATTCTCTAAAACCCCCAACATGACAACTACAACTATCAGCATTGCTCAAAAGTGAAAATATTTCAAGAGGCTGCCAGAGAAAGACTTGAGGAGCAAGCAAAGAAAAGGAAAGCAATTTCCTCTAAAATGTTCCAAAAACATACTCTCAGACAAAATGTTAGAATAAAAATACTAGATATTGATAGAGCAAAGATGGATCCAAAATTTAATAATAGCTGTTATCACAGACATTAAAGACAAAGAATTTTATGGTCTTGGTACTAAGCTGGTTAAACTAAAAGCGTTGTACACAAGAAACCAATTTACCTTGTGCAAAGAAAATTTTTTAAGCATCAAAGAAGTTGGAAAGGAAGAAATAAGCATATGTGGAGTGGTAAATAAGCTTTTTTTAGTTGGTGTACAAGGATATAAAAAAATGCAACTGTTCAAAAAAGTGTACTATGAAGATGTGTTTATGCAAATCAACCAATCTACTTTGTAACTCCAAATGTCACAACAGTCAGTGAGTTTAATTATGATTTGAAAATGTTGAAATGTGATTAATAAGTTACTGTTGTTTCATGAACATGTTCTTATATTTATTAAATGTAAAATAATAAAGCACTTATGTTTAAGGTTATTCTGGACACTATGTTTCAAATTTAAATTGACAAAGGTAAATAATTATAATGTATTAGTTTAATGGTGAAAAATATAGAATTTTATCTTATAAAAGAATGCTGCTTTAATTTCCTATTCTATTTATACAGTTTTAAATAAACAATGATATTAAAAATATAGACTCAGTACAACATATATTGTAAAAACTGAGTTTCATAAAAATATGCAAGATAAATGACCGTTAGAATATTTTAAAACTTACATGTTCAAAGAATGATTAAAAATTAAAATCACACAACACACTCACTTAAAAAGCACAATCACAGTTGGGAAATGGTTTGGTAAAAGACTGAAATGGAAGAGTTTACAAACATTTTACCACTTCACTATGGTAAATGCTACAATTTACCGGTAAAACCTGGGACTTAACCAATTTTCTGCTTTTTACAGCAACATATACATATACAGTATGTATATAGAAGCATCGGTGCTGAGCGCAACAATGGATGGATTCTCGGCTCATTACATGGCTCTTTGAGGTGGTCCTTTTAAGGATATCAAGCCACCTCAAAGAGACATGGAAAGAGCAGAGAAATCCATCCACTGTGGCACTCAGAATTAGAAAGAGAAAACCTACAGTATGACTTAGCAGAGCATCGAGTGCCTCATAGACCTATAACGGAACTGCTTGGCTCTTTGGAGGAGTGGCTGGAATGTCAAAGCTCAAATACAATAATCTGGCGTGCTGTTTGCAACAGCAGTAGATGGGGGAAGACAGCTGAGAGACTGGAACCTCGACAACTCCACCATTGCTTTTCCATCTGCTAAGGTCCATTAGCCTGGGCACGCAGATATTGCAGAGTTTCAAGTTCATGCAGCTGGGGAAAAGTGTGGGAGATCGAGTTGCCACTGATGCCAAGTGAGCTGTGAGGAGCAAGGCCGGTGGTAAAAATGTACTAGCAAAGGACAAGGCAGATTATAGAGGCATTGTGAAGCAACGGTGGAGGGAGAGTCTCAAAGCTAAGATCCAGACTTGAAACGCAGTTTGCAAAAAATTACATTTGAAAACAGTGCTCTCATCACCGGCTGCACAAATGAGTGAAAGAGAAGGCCTCACGGCTGTTTCACTGGATTTATGCACTGCTGCAAGGAGTTGGAAGTGTTAAAAGGGGACAGCGACTTCAGCAGTAAGGTATGTAACTGCACTGACAAGTTATACAGTACATCAGCCAATGATGAGTCACTCAAGTACTGTATGAGCTGGCATTACATCACCATTGGCAGGGTCACCTATGTAAAGGGCGAGCCTGCAAAGTCATAGGCATTTTCTAACGAGTGGAGCAAAAGGCAAGTAGTCCTTTTAAAGAAACTGAGCCACCTCATACAACCATGTAAAAAGGAGAGAATCCATCCATTGTGGCGCTCAGTGCCAACACTATAATATATACACATATACAAACAAACGTTTATATAATCATGTGGTGAACTGTGCTATATTAAAAATGGTGTTTGGGTCATAACTCATGAATTATACTAATTTCACTCCCATATTTGCACTAGTCTCGTGACTTTTATTTCCAACATGTATCGAAACGTTCACAAAATATAGTACTCCATCTCTGAATATGTTCTGTTAGAACTAGGTTGTCCAACTGTAATCCTGGAGTGCTGTAGTGGCTGCAGGGTTTCCTTTTTGCCATTTTCTTAATTAGTGACTCATTTCTGCTTTTAATTGACTTCTTCTCCTGTCTTTTATTGCCATGTTTTTTAAGACTTGGTTCACTGAAATTGCTGATATTTTTCTTAAATGGCAGCTAATCAAAAATGTGATATGAAGTGAGCTAACATATGACCAGGTAACTGGGGCCTCAAACTCCAACCAAGTTCAGTCCAACTAGTTGCTTCATCAGAAGCCATTTCTTGTTGTTAAGTTAAATCCAATATTTTATTCCACGACTTTTCAGTACTCTCATTTTACCACAGAAGACACTTCCAAAACTGTTGATTTTCATTTTTATAAAAGGACCAGGAAAATATTTAGTGGGTCTGAGCAGATCAACTTTACTGAGATGTTGATCTTCCTTTATTTTTTGACATTGCATAATGGACACAGGTTAGCAGGTCATGTGTTGGCTCATGTACTAATTATAGAAAAAATACAAAAGAGATCTGAGTCATAAATAGCAAGACAATTAAAATTATTGCTAATTAGCTGCTGCAAAAACCGATGTATCAGTTTATAAAGTATTTTATTAAAAGCTTTAACATCTGAAGCAGAACTGTTCTGTCTCATATCATAAAAATATCATTTACAGTGTATCTGTATGGGTGTCTACTTCCTGTTGCAAACTAACCATAAATAAATTATACAAATTTATATTTTGCATATACTAAACATAGTAGATTTTTCTTATTTTTGTTTTACTTTGCTAAACATCTAAAAGCATTTTATAAATATAATACAGACAAGAAATCCTCTCTATAGAACAATATTTAAATTTCCTTTTTTTTCATTTCTGCACTAATAAAAATATTCAATGTACTGGAACCCAATCATTGCCAATTATATTACTTGAAAATGTCTTTCTACTTTTAATTTAGAAATGAAAGCTGGCTTATTGTGGAACCAGAAGAGAATTCTGATAAATAATTCCAGAACATGCCTAAACATCTCCCTTCACAGCAAGCTCCTAATTTGATCCCACGGGACACTTCCTTGTAGTTTAGAAAAGAAAGGAAAAAAAGAAAAATGTGAATAAGGCAGAAAGAATAATCCATGGGACGCTTCAGTTGCCTATTGTCTTATTTAATTAAACTTATATACTCTTTAAAAATAATTAATCAAAAAAGCAACTTTATGATCTGCAAATGTTTACTTTTTATCTTCAGAATGATTGTGAATAAATATAAAATACCTCAATATACACTTCAAAGACAAGTAGTAAAAAGTCATGAGGTGTGAACAAAGATGGCCATATTTTATAACCGTTATTAATTTATTAATAAATAATTAATGCTTGTTTACAAATAATATTGTAACAAAAAAGAACTAAAGATTTCCAGAGTAAATCAACAATTTACAGATAAATATATAATTCCAAATGTGTAACTATCACTAAAGAAGTGGTACAAAGAGGCAATTGAAGAAGAAAATCCAAAAGTGGCAAGTCAGTGCAAATGTACCATGTGCACAATAAAATCTTATTTAAAACCAGACAGTTTCTTATTTCAACATGAAATAGCAAGATTTCACAATTTAATTAAAGAATATATTAATTATTTTCCCTTCCCTCGCAGATAAAAAAAAGAAATGGGGAAGAATGGCACAATAATTTAAATTTGATATATTATTAATTCTTGTAATTTTTTAAAAAAATGTGTAGCATTCGATGTTTTACTAGTTTGCAACAAATATCAGAATAATTTAAATGATTGTGTAAATAACAATGCAGCAACATTAAATATGCTAAACATCCTGTCACTGACAACAAAAGATGGTATCAAATGATATATTATAAATGTAATTTATTTTTAACAAATAGTTTAGGTTGCAATTTTATAAGAATTCAGCAACATTAAGATATGCAAAAAAAAAATCACAGGAACCTTTTTCTAAGGTTTTGTTTCTCTTCGAGCAGGAATTGGTAACCATGGACGTTTGCCCAAATCCTCTTTGGCGAAACTAAAACCATCTCAGAAAAGCCTGGCATCATGTTTTAAGCAAGGCTTACTCGCTAAGTGAGCTTTAGGGAATACAGTGGAACCTCGGTTCACGACCATAATTCGTTCCAGAACTTTGGTCGTAAACCGAGTTGATCGTGAACTGAAGCAGTTTCCCCCATAGGATTGTATGTAAATACAATTAATCTGTTCCAGACCATACAAACTGTATGTAAAAATATATAAAGATTAAGCACAAATACAGTTAATTACACCATAGAATGCACAGTGTAATAGTAAACTAATGTAAAAACATTGAATAACACTGACACAAAACACCCAGGCTCCCTGATCAGCAACACGAGCTGGCTCACTCGCGCTCTCTCTTTCTCTCTCTGTAGCACACACACCACCAAAGCCCCTCCCTCCCTCAGTTACAGGAGCATCCTGGCTCACGCACGTGCACGCTCGCTCTCTCTCTCTCTGTGTAGCGCACGCGCGCACACACACACACACACACACACCACCCACCCCTATCCCCCTCCCATCCCTTCCCTGTCAGCTGCCCATGCTCGCGCAGCATTTTTTTTTAAATGAGTTAAGCAAAGGAAAAAAAAAAAACATCGCACAAATCCGAACTGCATTTAAAAACCAACTCACAAGCAACCAAAAAAGTAACATTGCAGGAGATCACGCTACTGTATTAAACTTAAAGCCTGATCGCTGTAAACAATGTTTTTAAAATGAGTTTTAAGCACAGCAGAAAACATCGCACAAATCCGAACTGCATTTAAAAACCAACTCACAAGCAACCAAAAAAGTAACATTGCAACAAATCACACAATGAAGTTCTCCATGTAAACAATTTTTTTAGTGAGTTTTAAGCACAAGGAAAAAAGAGAACATTTGAAAAAAGAGAAATGTAACATCGCACCTAATCGCGCTATGAAAAACTCCATCTGTAAACACTTTCATGAGTTTTAAGCACAAGGAAAACAGCGAACATTTGAAAAAAGAGAAAAAAGACATTGCAACAAATCGCATTATGAATTAAAAAATTTTACTTTTGAAAAATCCGTAATACAAAAACCACCAAGAAAACTAACCTTGCATGAGACGTGTTCTGGCATGAAGTGTTTTCCTTCAGGTGATTTCTTGGGTTTCTGGTGCTTTTAGCGGTTTAGCTGGTGGGAGTGAAAGCCTCATGCAGCCATTCCAAAAACAAACTCCTTGTGACCCAATCCTTCGTGTTTGCGCCCCACATTACTGGCAGTCTGGTTTTGTTTACATTATGCTGCTTGAAAGCACGAGGGTTCTCAGATTGGTAAATGAGTAAACTGGTAAACGGTTTTTCCACCTCTTGTAATTTCTTTCTTTACTTCGATTTCAGTTTTCTTCAAAACTTTCTCCTGACCACTCTTCGCTTGCCTAGAAGCCATAGTTAACTGCAAAAGCACACGAAATACTGTAGAGCACAATGAGAGTGCACATCTTATTGAAAACAATGCACAAGGAGCGGCTTTGCTTAAATGAAAAAGCATGGCAGCTCTCTTTCTCTCTCAGGCTGCCTGTGGTGGGGGGGATGGTTCGCTCTCTCTCTCTCAGCTCAGGAGGCAAGGGAAACTGGCTTGTTCAGCAAACACGTGCAGCAATCTCCTACCTCCCCCTCCCCAGCAGGCACGTGCTCGCTCGCTCTTACTCTCTCTCTCTCTCTCTTTCTCTCTCAGCTCAGCTCAGACAGGCAAGGGAAACTGGCTTGTTCGTATACCGAGTGTGTGGTTGTGAACCGAGGCAAAAGTTTGGCGAGCTTTTTGGTCGTGAACCGAGTTGTACGTGAACCGGGACGTTTGTGAACCGAGGTTCCACTGTACCACTCTGCCAGTCTGGCGTTTTACAACAAAAGCCACGGGGTATGGGAGTAACTGGATAGAAAAAGCTTAAAAACTTACTTAACGTGTCCATAAAAATTTCAATAAAGGAAAATAAGCATTCCATATTTTTTATACATATTTGTGATAACAAAAGGGATTTGGTAATAATCATTTTATTGCCAAATCCTGATACTTTTTTTCTTAGAAAGAAAGAATATGTTTTCTATTCACTTATGTGATTTTCACATAAATTCAATACACCACTATAATACCAAGCATGTGGCAGGACATTCCCCCAAAATTATGGAAGAAAACAAGCACTGTTTGTGTACACAATTGGAGTACTTTAAAATGACTGAAACTCAAAATATTGGTGTATTTTTTTTTTAAATAACATGTGTAATATATTTTACAATGTGTGTGTAATCTCAAGATTCAGTTTGATGCTTAACAAGTTTCTTGTCTTGAAAGTGGAAGTATTCAGTAAATTTTTAGGCTTTTGTTTTCTGGTCAGGCCAATGCCCTGTGGTTTCCATTATAAAAAGCCAGGACAGGCTATGTATTTTTTTTTTAATTTATAGAAAATGCATAACTTTATAACACAACTGCACGTAGCTAATGCATATATATATATATATATATATATATATATATATATATATATATATATATATATATATATACTTGACTTGAAACATACCAAACCTATCATTGAACATGAAAAACTACAAATAAAAGTACATGAATATAAGTAAAATTTTTAAATGTTACATGTATTTTAGTTGCTCTGAATGGCAGTTATTGTAGTTGATGTCCATTGTACATAAAGAAAAAAAGACAATAAATAAATATGAGCTAAGGTTGACAGATTATAACCATGCCCGCTGCCAGCAGTGACTATTGCAGGATGTGCTTTAGAGTGGGGTGGTGTTTTAAGACACAGGGGTTATGAATTTTGTTGCAATGGCTGTATAGCTGAGTTGACTCAAATCACAGCCAGTTTTCCCTCAGATTGGCAACTTAAGTGTGTGGAGGAAACCAACAGATGCATTTCCTAGGAGGCTGTAGACTCAGGAAAATGTTGTGTGTGTGTGTGTATTACTATGATTATTTCAATTTTTGTGAATAACTCAGAACCAAAAAGACTATGTTATTATGCTGGTAAAATCATTCATTGAGTACTCGGCAGTTCCTTTAAACATCACCAGCAATAATTATAACTAAACTAAAGAAGTATACCCATATAACTAATGCTTGAGACAACATAAACTTCTCAGTCCCTCTGAGGCCTTATTGGGCACTCTCGAAAAGTCCCCAAACACAGAATTACTCCAAGGAGAGCAAAGTGGATCAAAACAAAGGTATTTTTTGTTTTGTTTAATTGGTATTAGCTTCTGGTGCTATATTCTTTTTACAGTAAAGATAAAGCTAATTTGTCTTTTTAATTGGTTTAAAGCAAAGCTGCTGATTAATTGTCATTACTGCATGTGATTAACGTTTTTAAAATTTCTGCAATCTAATTTTTTAACGCAACCCCTAAATGCATTAATTTAGTCCAGTTAATCTGATCCCACATCACACATTAAGAAGCATCACCAAATGAATCCAAGTCTATTAATAATAGTAGCGTGTCACCTGTACTCGATCATTTTCTATGATGTTTCTGAATAATGTTCTTCATCCTCACACACCAGTAATGTTGCCACCCTTCCTTTATAATACAGGAGCATCCTGTATTGGAACATAAAATGCTGCATACAGTATTAAATCAATAAGGGATGTGATTTGTCTCGTATTTGTGTCATATATTTTCATATATATTAGTTCATATATACACTAGTTCTTCAAAGTGCTGAAAATAACATGAGAAAAATTTAAATCAAACCAGTTATACAAACACAATGAATGAGTTTCTTTTTCTGCAAGAAAGACTGCATGTCGATGTCATCTTTGCCATTATTCTGTGTTCACACATTGACAGAAAAAAAAGCCATATTGTACCATGTAGTGGAAAGTCCAGAACAAGACAGTACACACAGTGTAAATATTAGAATGGTAATGACTGCTAAGCCAAGTCCACCTGTAAAAGAGGTTGTTGCGATATGGGTCTGGGTGATAGACAGAATTGTAGTGGGTCATGGCTGTCCTTGGTGATGAATACGCTTGCTGGCAGCCCTTTTTGGCACTCATGGAGGGATATCTGACGAGAATCAGCATGATGTTGGTGTTCAAATTATTACACCTCACTCAGACTTCCCCCAAAGCAGACATGATATGTTGTTGTTTAAGTAATTGTTTGGTTATTATTATATTATACTGTAACTAATAAAACAGTGCAAATTGATGATAATAATTCAATCATTTTGGTCTGAAGGTTAAGTTAGACTTATTTTATAATTCAGGAATTATACACTCTATGACAATGTGCAATTTAAAACATCTAAATAAATACAACTGTCAGATACATACTTAGAAGTATTTTTCAGTGTGTCCTTTGCAATTTAAAAGCCTAATCTATACATATTTTCAATCTAATTAATGACTTCTCCCCAGGTATCAGCTGAGGAGCTGACATGAGCATTTCATGCAGTTAGGCAGAACATGAATTATAACAGTGTTGATTGTGGACAAATCAAACCTTTATTTTAGTTTCTGTTTTTTAAGATTTAATTGTGTGTGTAATTGTTATTGCTTTTGGCATTTTGTCTTGAAGCACAGCAGTTCACACCACCTGAATTAGGTTTTCCAAATATTATATAGTACCCTGGGGAGTTAGGGGTGTGTTGTTTCTGTTACACAAAAGTGTTCAGTAAACTGAAGTGAAATAATTTAAATTGGATAGGAAAAAGATTATTAAAACTGTTTTTGAAATTAATTGCTGAGTTTTTTTTCTGGTTTATAGAAAAACAGTAATATGCTTGGAAATATAATTGGCAATTAATATTTGGATAGTTTTTTTTTCGTGCGATTCCTTTCACTTGCACTCACTTTCAGTAAAAGTAACTGCAAAATGAAAAATCTAAATGTAACTATAAATGTACACACTTTCTCAGCTCTTACTAACAAGTTTAGACTTTACTATCAGATGGATTGCCTAAAGCAAATTACCCATGTCGAACAGAATCCCTTTTTCATCTTGCATCACCTTTTATCAATTCCTTTTAACCTTTCTTCCTCCTTCCAGGTTAACTGTTGTTTAGCACTCTTTCAGTCTCTATGTTCAAGAGTATTATGCTCGAAAGGTGTCTTTTAAACTCTGCTTTCTGACATATTGTGAAGATAGCTTCCCGAAAAGATTGTCAGTGGATGTAAGGTAAGATCTATAACCAGACAGAATGCTAATTCACGTTAAAGCATTCTCATCCTCATGTTCATTTGGATAGAGTCAGTAATGCCAGCATGTCTTTGGACTCTAAAAAAAAAAGTATCAATATGCAAAGAGCATGTTTCTCATGAAAGTCATTCCAGTTGGTAATAAACAAGGATTCAACTACTGAAAGACATTAATTCTAATTTATAAATCACTTTTCCAATGTGCTAATCGGAAATATAAATATTACTGAAATACAATTATCTCTTATGCAAGAAATGCAATACAATGAATTAGCCGTGCAACACATTCCCAAAAATCGTGAGAAATATAAAATGTCTCCTTACCTGTATCTCAGCAGGCTTTTGCATCTTTCCAGGCATCCTGTGAGAAGTGCATGAAATATGATAAAATAACATGTTGTAGTGATATAAATGAATATAAATTCTATAGCAAATAATAATACAAAGTAATAAATCTTATAGGGAACTATGACCATAATTATAGTAATGAATGCAATAATTAACATTACAATGAGAAGAGTGTACAGTTACTTCTGAGCTTCTTGACTATAGGCAGATAAGCAGACACATACTGTTAGCCTTAATTATATTGAATCCATTATCATTATAAATATTACAGCTACTTTTCTTTACCAAGATATTATTATTACAGCTAGTATTGTTACTTTTTACCACTGTCAAACAGAATCCAATTGGCAGCTAAAAAGCAAATGTTTCAGCGACTTTTTTCCATTTGCTATGTATACCATTATAGTCTTCCTCTATTTTCTGCAGCACAGATACTCTACCAGTGGACATCAAAACCCTATAGCAGTATGTTTTTTTGATGTGGTATGGTGTTTTGGTGTGATTTTTAGAGGTATTTAAATTTTCAAATTTGTGTAACCCCCTTAGCATTATATTTACCCCCGGAAAAATGAGCCAAAAAGGCTGAAATTTTTCCAGCAAGAAAAATGTTATTATGTGTAACAGAAACACCATTCTATGGTATAATTAACTATTTTTATGCTTAAAAATCTTTTTAAAAATATATTTACATACAGCTTGTACGGTCTGGAACGGATTAATTGTATTTACATACAATCCTATGGGAGAAATTACTTTGGGTCACGACCAAATCGGGTTGTGACCAGAGTTTTGGAACGAATTATGGTTGTGACCCGAGGTTCCACTGTATTTATTAGTGAAAAGAAAAACAACACCTTTTATTTAGCTGAGCACATGAAATAACAAATTATACAGAAAATATTTTTTGTACAAATAGTTTATAATTTTAAAAATCACACACATAAATATTTTTCTGTGGATAAACAAACATTTGAAAATGAGAGGTATCACATATGCTCATTACAAAGCAATGCACATCAGCAGTCAACACAGATTCTTGAAATCTTTATGGCAGCACTTTATACAATTTTCTTTTGTTTTACCACGTTACTGTTTGAGAAATAAATCACCTTTCCACCTGGTTGTTTAGCTGGGAAGAAATGAAACCCAAAGGAATGCTGTGACACAAGAGACTTTCAGATGTTGCACAGCTTGGCATAAAACCATTTCAGTATTTAATCGTAAAATGTTACACAAGTTTTCAATCAGGTGGAAATGTAAAATAATAAATTAAGTAGGGAGTACAATTTTCCATATTAACAGTTTATAAACATTACAGCCATACTTATATACTCCATGTAAACAGCAAGCGCCATGATCATGAAACCATCCACATCTGCATTCATTCTTGAAATCTGGACATTGCTTCTGCACCAAAAATAGTGATATTTCATTCATTCACACTTTTCACTCCCTCTGCACTTTTAACGGTTTCTGTCTCCTTGACCACTACTTGTGTTACATTTCACAGTGGGCTGGCAGCTCCCATTGCGGTTCAGTATGGAGAATGGTTGGTTTTAGGTTAGTAGCTTATTTGTTATGGAAGGTGATGTGAAACTGTTGTCATCAGTGACAGTTCCGTCATTGAATGTGAAAGGCTCAACAGGTCTCATTACTATAGTGTAGTTGCAGATCTTTTCCTAGAAGAGAATAATGTCTAGTTTACATTTGTTATTTAAATCAGCAGTTATCCAAAACTTGATCAAGTTTGCTTGACTTGCATTAGTTGAAAGGGCATCACCATGTTATCGAGAATAATTGCTCATCAGTTGTTATGTTGTGTTCTTACTTGTAATGTATGATGCAGTTCTGCAAAAAGTGCGCCAAGCATCAGATATGCTGTCAGTATGCAAAATACACAGCAAGAATTGATTTGATGTGAAGAAAGAAAACCTGTGACTGTGCCATCTCCCCACCTCAAGTCGATTACTGGCTGTGGACAAGTTGTGTGAAAAACATTGCAATGCCACTTCAAGTGAGTTTACAGTTGTTTTGTACCTAACTGAAATAACTGGAGCACCAGCAGTTTTTAGCTTTGTCTTTTATTTTCCTCATTACGTGTAGTGAAACAATGTGAATATGAATGTGAACAATGTGTAATAATTGTAAGTGCGACTTTTTTAGTGATTATTTTCTAGTCTTATGCTGAAGAGAGACAGTAATTCAAATATAGAAAACAGTGTTCAGTAATGTTGATAACAGCAGCAAGAAAGGATTTGTTGCAGGGAAAAAGGATATGCAAATGCTGTCAGTTACGAACCAGAGGAGATAAACAGTGGTTCACTCTTGGGTACCATGATTCAATGGCATTGCTTCAGGAGATAATAAGGGGTCTTCTGTGTAAAAAAATATTATTAATCATGTTTTCTTAATAGAATTTCAGAGTTACACTAACATGGACATTTGCAGTGCAGCAATTTAATAACACAACACCAACTGACATCAACTGTCATGCTCCTAGTGTTAACTGATTATTCAAACAGGCTGTTTGTCTTACATTTGTTGGTGTTTAATGTTTATATTACATGTCTCTTTTGGATTATCTTAATTGCCTATAATTATATTATGTCATTATTATATATTATATAATATATCTTATTTCTCATCAGCAGCCTAGATAGATAGATAGATAGATAGATAGATAGATACTTTATTCCCAAGGGGAAATTCACATAATCCAAGAGCAGCATACTGATACAAAAAACAATATTAAATTAAAGAGTAATAAAAATGCAGGTAAAAACAGACAATAACTTTGAATAATGTTAACGTTTACTCCCCCCAAACCCCCCCAGGTGGAATTGAAGAGTCGCATAGTGTAGGGGAGGGACGATCTCCTGAGTCTGCCAGTGGAGCAGGACAGTGACAGCAGTCTGTCACTGAAGCTGCTCCTCTGCGTGGAGATGACACTGTTTAGTGGAGGCAGTGGATTCTCCATGATTGACAGGATCCTGCTCCGCACCCGTCACTCTGCCATGGATGTCAAACTGTCCAGCTCCGTGCCTACAATAGAGCCTGCCTTCCTTACCAGTTTGTCCAGGCGTGAGACATCCTTCTTCTTTTTGCTGCCTCCCCAGCACACCACCGCGTAGAAGAGGGCACTCGCCACAACCGTCTGGTAGAACATCTGCAGCATCTTATTGCAGATGTTGAAGAACGCCAACCTTCTAAGGAAGTATAGTCGGCTCTGAGCTTTCTTACACAGAGCATCAGTATTTGCAGTCCAGTCCAATTTATCATCCAGCTGCACTCCAAGGTATTTATAGTTATGTACCCTCTGCACACACTCTCCTCTCATGATCACGGGGTCCATGAGGGGCCTGGGCCTCCTAAAATCCACCACCTGTTCCTTGCTGGTGTTCATGTATAAGTGGTTTGAGTCACGCCATTTAACAAAGCCCTTAATTAGCTTCCTATACTCCTCCTCCAGCCCACTCCTGATGCAGCCCACAATAGCAGTGTCGTCATTGAACTTTTGCACATGGCAGGACTCCAAGTTGTATTGGAAGTCCAATGTACTGTATATACTGTAGGCTGAACAGGACCGGAGAAAGTACAGTCCCCTGTGGCGCTACTGTGTTGCTGACCACAATGTCTGACCTGCAGTTCCTGAGATGCACATACTGAGGTCTGTCTGTAAGATAGTCCACGATCCATGCTACCAGGTATGAATCTACTCCCATCTCTGTCAGCTTGTCCCTAAGGAGCAGAGGTTGGATGGTGTTGAAGGCGCTAAAGAAGTCCAAAAACATAATTCTTACAGTACCACTGCCTCTGTCTAAGTGGGAGAGGGATTGGTGTAGCATATAGATGATGGCATCCTCCACCCCCACCTTCTCCTGGTATGTGAACTGCAGAGGGTCAAGGGCGCGATGGACCTGTGGCCTCAGGTGGTGAAGTAGCAGCTGCTCCATGGTCTTCATCACATGTGACGTCAGAGCAACAGGCCGGATGTCATTCAGCTCACTAGGACGTGATACCTTTTGGACTTTGGTGATACAAGATGTTTTCCAAAGCCTTGGGACTCTCCCCTGTTCCAAGCTCAGGTTGAAGATGCGCTGTAGCGGACACCCCAGTTCCAGCGCACAGGCCTTCAGCAGTCGTGGCGATACTCCATCTGGACCCGCTGCTTTGCTGGCATGAAGTCTCCTCAGCTCTCTGTTCACCTGCGCTGCTGTAATTGTGGGTGGGAATGTCTCTTCTATGCTGGTATCAGCAGAAGGATGGTTGGAGGATGCACCAGCTCCACTTCTGACTCTGTGGCTGCTGGTTTTTGATTAAAATTACTATGTTTACTACTTCTGCCTATACTGACTGGGAATGTTTTTAGCTTGCATTGGTTAAAAAGACAAATATCTCCTACCACCCCTAAAAGAAATTTACAGGACAATCCAGGAGATACTTACTCTTAAAAGAGACTTGCTGTATACAAAAAGAATATAATTCCCTGCAATGTAAGAACATGCTTCAAACAAACAATTCTTTTTACTTTTATATTACCTAATAACCAGAAAGCCTGTTGAAGCAAATCACTCAAGACCATAGATAAAACTTCATTTTCTTCAATTTATAAAAAATGAAATACTTTCTTAAACATTTTCTGATCAAGTTTGAGGATGATTTACCACCATCCTGTCACTTGCTAAGTCAATCAGATTGCCCCAGAGAAACTGGCAAATAAGTAATATGCAGCATGGGTAAATTGATTGAAGAAATAATTAGGGAAAAGATCGAACATCACTTTTCAAGAACAGATGTTTTTGTACAATGTCAGCATGGGTTTAGATGGGGGAATGATAGAATTTTATGAGGAAGTAACAAAAGCATATTACCAGAAAGGTGCATTTGGTATTATTTGCCTAAATATTCATAAAGCTTTTAATAAGGTACAACATGCAAAGTTAATCATTAAACCAAAAGAAATTAGGATTCAAGGCTCACTGTGTAGTTCGGTGCAAAATTGATTCAAATACTGGAAACAAAGGGTTATTGTAAGAGAAACTTTTCAGAATTAGATGTTAAAAGTTGTCTTCCTCAGGGTCAGTACAATGGAGCAACTACTCTTTTTAATACACAAAAACAATTTTGATAAAAATATACTGCAAACAAAACGTTGATCACTTTTGCCGATAATACCATACTAGGTGAAATGGCAGATAATCAAGGACTGACATGGGCAGATTTGAGTCAAATTAAATTTAATGTAAACAAACCTTAAGGGATTCCACACAGGTGGTAAAAATGTAAGATCTGAATAAAGTATGGGAGGTTCAAACTTAAAAATGCAACTTATTAGAGGTACCTAGGAGTCATACTGGACTTGTCATTATCTACATGCAGTCAGTGTAGAGATGCTATTAAGAAGGCTAATGATTAAATTATGTGCACTTTTGGCCTCCATATTATAAAAAAGACATAGTAGTGCTAGAAAAAATCCAGAGAATTGCAACTAGGCTGATTTCAAGACTGCAAGGTTTGAGCTATGGGCAAAGACTGAAGGAGCTGAACCTTTCCAGTTTAAACAAACAAGATTTAAGTTGACATGATTGAAGTTTTCAAAATTATTAAAGGAATTAATACTGTTGATCCTTGTTTCCACTATAAATTAAGTTCTTCAACAATAACAGTGAGTCATGGATGAAAAATTGCTAAAGGCATATTTTACATAAACATAATTTTTTTTTATCACAAAGAACCATAGACACATGAAAAAACTCATACAAAGTAGTGTTTAACTTTACTGATACTTAACACTAGAATTCCCAAAGCTTATGAAAAAACTTGTAAACCTGGCCCACCTTAAATCCGTTCACACCTCTCCGTCAGTATCTTTTCTCTTGTAAATGTGTCGATAATTGCAAGCAGCCTGGTATACCATCCCCCTGGCCACCACCGCAGTTCAATTTGCAAAGAAGTTTCTCAGTTTATCTTGAAGTGAAGTACCTGGAGCTTTATAGGGTAAACAATATATCGTCATTTGGAATACATACATTTCATGTGTGTTTCGTGTCTATAACAATCTATTTAAACAATTTGTTAAAACAGAAACGTTTTTCATGTTTTAGTAATAATTGACAAAATGTAGACATGAAGTGAATAATGTGTGAAGCCTGAAAACCAAATATCAAATAGACACTTTCACAAAAGGTACAAGTAAAACAAAACACGTGCACTTTCATTCAAGAATATAAAAGAACAAAAAAGAAAGCAGGTTATGGTAGGCTGCTGATATGACAGGTTGCGTGGTGCAATGCTAAGAACTGCTGACTCCCAATCAAGAGGTTACAGTTTCGATATCAGCTGCTTTCCAAGTAGTAGTGAGCTGCTCTTATTGTTAATATTATACAATAAAAACATACATTTGATTTGCGCCTGTAACAGCTGGTGTAAATTTATAGTACTTGTCAAAGTTAGGGTTTTTTTTTCCAGTTTTATTCTCTCACTCACGTTCACGCTCCCACAAACCCCCACACACTCATTGCCGTTTTCAGATAAAAACATGGTATCTATACTAATAAAAGGCAAAGCCCTCACTGACTGACTCACTCACTCACTCACTCACTCATCACTAATTCTCCAACTTCCCGTGTAGGTAGAAGGCTGATATTTGGCAGGCTCATTCCTTACAGCTTACTTACAAAAGTTCGGCATGTTTCATTTTGAAATTCTACGCGTAATGGTCATAACTGGAACGTATTTTCTTCCATATACTGTAATAGACTGTAGCTCGATAGTCGTGGGAGGCGGAGTTTCGTATTAAAGCATTTAACCAATCACATTTTAGCCATCATTTGTTGCCAGGCAGAGAGGCTTTGACAGTCCGTTGTGAAGGCACTCTAACACAGAATAAATGTCGATTAACCTGTTGCTTCAACCAATCATATTTTGAGTTGGTGTCAGTATGGCCCTCTAGCAGGCGTACGGCAACGTCACCGTATTCAGACCCATTGATTGGATAGAAGCCAATATGAGGAACTCTACGAGGCCACTGAACGCACCGCAAACGCTCCGAGCGAAAGATCGTCGCACGCACTACGGCCAACTCCATGGCAGGATTCTGGACAATATTATTTGCCAGATACAGACCAGATTTTAAGACCACGAAAACTTTATGTTTGTCACGCTCCTCGAGCCCCAGAAGTTTTGGGAATAAAAGAAAAATTTCACGCATGCAGCCTTCTTCAGTTTAACACAAGAGTCACGGAGCGCTTTTTGATCTGTCTCGGCTAAAAACAGAACTGACTGTAATGTATGCCATGGATGATTTTGCAGGAAAATCTCCCACTGATCTCCTTGACTTCCTTCATCAGAAAAATCTGAATGAAAGCATGGGGCAGCTGTTCTCATTGGTATATTTGGCGGTGAGCATTCCCGTGTACACTGCTTCTGTCGAGCGGACATTTTCAGCCCTAAATCGAATTCAAACTTATGCCAGAAATACCATAGGGCAGGATCGCCTTTCAGCATTAGCTTCAATGGCAATAGAAAGGGACATTTTGATGGAACTGAAGCGCACGGATAATCCATACAACAGAGTAATTGAACTGTTTTTGAGGAAAGAGAGGAGGATAGATTTTGTTTACAAATAATAAAAATTTTTGGTGAGTAAAATGGTGCGATTTTCCTAAATAATATTGCAAGTTTATGAGTTATTGTTGTTTTTTGTTTATGAGTTATTATTGATGTTTTTTATGTGTGTCACGGCTGTGGCTGCAGGAGTTATCTAGTATATATATATATATATATATATAGTAATCCTCGCTATATCGCGCTTTGACTTTCGCGGTTTCACTCTGTCGCGGATTTTAAATGTAAGCACATTTAAATATATATCACGGATTTTTCGCTGGTTCGTGGATTTCTGCAGACAGTGGGTCTTTTAATTTATGCTACACGCTTCCTCAGTTTGTTTGCCCTGTTGATTTCATACAAGGGACGCTATTGGCGGATGGCTTAGAAGCTACCCAATCAGAGCATGTATTACATATTAACTAAAACTCCTCAATGCTATAAGATATGCATCCCGCGCGGAGCTTGATTGTTTGCTTGTCTCTGCCTCTCTCTCACCCTCTCTGACATTCTTTGCGCCTGACGGAGGGGCTGTGAGCAGAGGTGCTGTTTGCTTAAAAGATACTGACGCTCCTCTAAAAAAATGCCACTTTATTGCGGTGCTCGGCATATTTAAAAGCACAAAAGCCCACTTATTGATTTTTTGATTGTTGCTTTAATCTCCCTCTCTCTCTCTGACTTTCTCTGCGCCTGACGGAGGAGATGTGATCAGAGGGGCTGTTTGCACAGAGGCTGTTTGCTTAGAAGATACTAACGCGGCAAACTTAAAAGCACATATTGATTTTTTGATTGTTTGCTTTTCTTTGCGAGCTCTCTCTCTCTCTCCCTCTGAAATTCTCTGCTCCTGAAGAGAAGAAGATCTATTTGCATTCTTTTAATTGTGAGAAAGAACTGTCATCTCTGTCTTGTCATGGAGGACAGTTTAAACTATTGACTAAAGGGTGTTATTTCATGTCTAGAGGGCTCTAATAATGTTAACAGTGTGGGAGAGTTTATAAGGGCTTAAAATATATAAAAATAACTACACAAACATATGGTTTCTACTTCGCGGATTTTCGTCTATCGCGGGGGGTTCTGGAACGCAACCCCCGTGATCGAGGAGGGATTACTGTATATATATATATACCCCGATCTACATCAAATAAACAAACTACACGCCGTGGTGCAACACGAGAGGCTTTGCCTCTAGCGCTGACGTCTGAGGTTCGATTCCCGAGACGGGGTGCAGTGAGTGTGTACGCCTGATGAGCCCAGAATTAGGGTGAAACACATGCTGTGTACTGTTTGCATTATTTGACAGTAAAACTATTTCAGTATATTCAATATATATATATCAGCGTTTCCCGATTCATTTTACCCTCGCACCCCCTTGGTTTGAGAAGAAGTATGAAAAAATATGAGGTTTACGCAGAAAAACATCACCAATTGAAGCTTTATGAATAATGGATACTTTATTCGCCATCAATAATTGTTTTGGCAAAGCCATACTCAGTGTAATCCTCCTTCCATTTTCAAATTTTTTCGTGACTAGCCATGATTAAATGAACGGTAAAACAGTAAGTGCGAGGCGAGGGTCACTTATTGAGGCAGGCAGGCGACAGCTCAAATAGCTTGCAGGCTCGATGTAGTGCGCATCAAGTCGATATAAAATACACGATCAGATTCGAAAAAATATATCTTTTCAAGTTCTATTTGGATATAAGTAGGTTCTATTTAGTTGACAGAAATATCTTTGGTAGTAATGTAAATTGAATTTAGTCTTTAAATTTCTATGGTGAAGAAAAATTTATGCAATGATGACTAAATTTAATTTATATTCCTACCAAACATATTTCTGTCGATTAAATGAATATTACTTATATTTAAAAATTTAAATAGAACTTGAATAGATACGATAGTTCATAATACCCACACAGCACTAAGTGCATGTAAGAGCAGGAGTCATCTGTTTTAACAAGCAGCGTATTGCACTGATATGAAATAACCTGCCCATTTAATTATTTAGGAATGGATAGGTAAATTAAGATTTTGTACAAATGTTTTTCATTTTTCTTCCTCGATGGATTCTGGCACCCCCAGCAACAGCTGCTCGCACCCCAAAGGTTATATATATATATATATATATATATATGTGTGTGTGTGTGTGTGTGTGTGTGTGTGTTGTGAGACTTGCCCAGACACCACCAGTCGGAGACCACATCTTTATAAAAGTCACACATTTATTATTCATTAAATAAACACAGTCCCAAACACCACACAATGCACAAAGCAATAATCACCCCAAATGAACTTTCTTTCTCTCAGTCCTTGGCCGCCAATCTCCTCCTGGGAGCTTCGTCCTGCTCCCTCTCCCGACTCTAGCTTCCAGATTGCTGGGAGGCGGCGCCTTTTATTCCTGCCCAGATGTGCTCCAGGTGGCTGATGACGATCTTCCGGCCGCACTTCCTGGTGTGGCGGAAGTGCTGCCCTTTGCCCCGGAAGCACTCCGGGCGTCCCTGGCAGGTTCCTCCGCCATCTTGACAAG
Organism: Polypterus senegalus; assembly: GCF_016835505.1. Taxonomy (NCBI): domain Eukaryota; kingdom Metazoa; phylum Chordata; class Cladistia; order Polypteriformes; family Polypteridae; genus Polypterus; species Polypterus senegalus. The sequence continues at coordinate 59,094,688 of NC_053167.1, read as the reverse complement.
TGTGGCGGAAGTAATGTTCTCTCAGGTTCTAGGAGGCTTAAGATGCCCCCTGGCGGTGGCCACGGGTCCCAACGAGTTGGAAAGTCTCTCCTCCTCTCCCGTGGTCCTCTCCTGCTCCAGGATGGTTGTGTCCTCCTGACCCGGAAGCTTTTACTGCCACCTTCCGGACCTTCTAGGCGTCCCGGCTGGGTAAGAACCCCAGCCGTCTGTGACACTGCCCCATCGCCAGCGAAGAACAGTCCTTCATAGCGGCCATTCCCGCGAGTGTACACTGTAGCCGAAGCGGGCATAAGTTGTCGTCTCCCAGGTCTTGGTCCTGGTCCTATAAAAATAAGAATAAACACAGGGGCGAAGTCGTTGCCCTTACGCCACTGTCTGGCGTTTTTATCTCTGACAAAGGGCCAACACTCCCCCCTTTGACCAGCACCCTGGTCGCCGAAACCTTGGCACCCGCTCCAGTGTGATCCACTCCCCTTCATCGGGGTACATACTGGGTTCTCCCTTGCTGACTTTGGAGCTTCCCTCTGCACACGCAGAGGATGACGTATCACACTCCGCGAGCTCGCGGGCTCACGTCTCCCTTTGTAGGAAGAACCGGCTTTCCCCCTTCGATTCTTCCTATTTCTCTGGGGCATTCTGACAGCTTGGGTCTTCCTACGGGAAAGCAAAAGACCCCTTGCCGTCTGCGTCCCTGCAGAATGACGTGAGACTGATACTGGCTCCGATGGTAGAGTACTAGGACCCACGGCACTTATCAGCCGGCGTCTTGGCTCCACCTCTTCCAAGTGATCAGCATCTCGCTCCGTTTCTGCTGTCGGAGATGCAGCTACTAAGTCCCCGGAACCACGCGATCCTGGGACGGGTTCGCTCGCGCCTCCCTTTTTCTTTACGGTACCGGTTTCACTCACCTGCACCCCCACGATCCTCTGGCCAAAGATTCCAGTATCGCTCCTCTCTTCCTCATGACGTAAGGTCTGACATGGCGCGACCACCTTCCCCTCCAGCTTGTCTATATAGACTCGAAGGTCGTGTTCTACCTGCTTGACCATCTGCATCAATCGAAGCATCCTCCCCGACTGGTCTTGGTCTGCAGGCATAAATGTAGCATCAGCCAGTGGAGGACTTACCTTTAAATCGGTCCTACTCACCGGCTGTGCACACTGGAGCTTTCTTCCGGGTTCCACCGGACCCTCCCCTTGCTCAGGATGGACGTTCGCCGGTCCCGTCTTTAACCAATCACTTACGGGAACACGGCACACACCGTCCAATCCCTTGCCTGTCACGGGGCGGGACTTCCGGTCTCCGGCCATCTTGCCTCTCCCAAGGGAACTGCAACTCTCACTGCCGTCCCTCTGCCTCGGCTGCTGGAGACGTGGCGGATCCTCCCCTTCCTCTAGCGATGCCGTCCCGGCTTCGCGGACCAGATATGCACACCCCAGTCAGTGACGTGATTCCAGGCAATCTCCTCCGGACGCATCAGTGGTTGTGCCTACTGCAGTCCCTCCGGCGACAACAAACGCTGGGGAATCCCTTTCTCCTTGGCCTTGGCTGGCATTCCTCAGCCCCCTCAGTTGGAAGATGGCACTCTGGAGATTCTCCAACGGCCACCGGGCGATTTGCGGAACATTCGCGGTGCGTGTATGGAACTCCTCCCTGCAGGACGTGTGTGTGGTCGACTGAGGTACCGGGCAGCTCACAAAAAATTTATTTTTGGGGTCCCCTGCCTTGGAACAGGCAGAAGGTCCCTGTTCGGGCGCTATTGTGAGACTTGCCCGGATACCACCAGTCGGAGACCACATCTTTATAAAAGTCACACATTTATTATTCATTAAATAAACACAGTCCCAAACACCACACAATGCACAAAGCAATAATCACCCAAAATGAACTTTCTTTCTCTCAGTCCTTGGCCGCCAATCTCCTCCTGGGAGCTTCGTCCTGCTCCCTCTCCCGACTCTAGCTTCCAGATTGCTGGGAGACGGCACCTTTTATTCCTGCCCAGATGTGCTCCAAGTGGCTGATGACGATCTTGACAAGAAGTAATGTTCTCTCAGGTTCTAGGAGGCTTAAGATGCCCCCTGGCGGTGGCCACGGGTCCCAACGAGTTAGAAAGTCTCTCCTCCTCTCCTGTGGTCCTCTCCTGCTCCAGGATGGTTGTGTCCTCCTGACCCGGAAGCTTTTACTGCCACCTTCCGGACCTTCTAGGCGTCCCGGCCGGGTAAGAACCCCAGCCGCCTGTGACAGTGTGTATATATGTAGATATGTATGTATATGTATATGTGTGTGTGTGTGTGTATATATATATATATATCACAGCAACACTCATAACAGCGACAAAACAATTACATTGACAATCATGTTACGTTATTTTCAAAATGTTTCCTTTTCTTTTTCATTACTTCTTTAACACACTACTTCTCCGCTGCGAAGCACGGGTATTTTGCTAGTAACAAATAAGGTTGTTTTGTTATTCTGCTTCTTTATTTGAAACCCGTGTCAGATCTTGTCCGCAAATGAGACTGGGACTCGGAAAACTGTAGATGTGGATGTGAGTGGTGGACGTGACTGAGAATGATTGTGGATGTGAATTTTTTTTATTCAGTTTTATTCTTGAGTGTTCCTGCTCACGCTCAATTAGTATGCACCTTCTGGTCCATGATATCAAGCCACATTGACAAAAAAGAGAGGCTTACGTACATATAACTTTGGAATATTTAATTTTATGTCCTGTATTATACAGTACATCTCGGAAAACATTCTTGCACTAATGCAACATTGTATTCATTTGCATACCTTCATGCAGTTGCAGTCAGTGGCCGCATTTTTTTTTCCCGATCTTGCCTAGTCTCCACATGTTGCTGCATGGTGGTGTTTCTTTTGTACTCCAGGAGATGCAGATGACAGAATTGTACAGTGAGGTCAGATCACCGCTATATACAATCATCACATTCAAATGTTAACAGTTCCCACACAACCAAGGACCGTCCTTCCTACATTACGACATGAGTATAATGTGTGAAGCCTGAAATCCAAATATCAAATAAACACTTTCACAAAAGGTACAAGTATAACAAAACAAGTGCACTTTTATTCAATGCTAAGAACTGCTGATTCCCAATCAAGAGCTTATGGTTTCGATATCAGCTGCTTCCCAAAATTTACCATTTTGAGTAGTGAGCTGCTCTTATTGTTAATATTATACAATAAAAACATACATTTGATTTGTGTCTGTAACAACCGGTGTAAATTTATAGTACTTGTCAAAGTTAGTGTTTATTTTTTTCAGTTTTATTCTCTTACTCACATTCACGCTCCCACAACAAAACAACTCCCCCCCCAACCCCCTATCTGAGGCTATTTTCACATAAAGACATGGTATAACAAACAAACTCCACGAGATGCAGAGGACAGAACAGTACAGAGAGGTCGGTTCTGTGCTATATACAATCATCACATTCAAATGTTAACAGTTCCCACACTCCCAAGGGCCGTCCTTCCTACATTTACGACATGTGTACCTGTTGCAATGTACACACCTCACTGTGCTGTGGTTCATATTAAACTGAAACAGCGCCTGACACACAACTTTCTTGAAGCGGAGGTCCTGAAACAAAAGCTTGTTGATGTTGCATCCTCTTTTCTTTTTCCATCGCCTTTTCTTGTATGAAGTGACAATGAAATTCCTCTGCAAGGTGAGACATGAACACTCTTCTTTTCTCAGTGGACCCTGTGAATGCCTTGTACAATACGTGTGCGTTCCTAGCTGCCAGGTCAAGGATGTTGTAGAGCACAACAGCAAACCCAGGTGAGAAAGGAGGAGGGTTGGATGTCGGGTTAGCAATGTCAGATTAGCTCTGTCTCAAATCAATACTGGCTAACATCATTCAGCTGTTTCCTGCTTTTATAACACGTCACTGACATTGAATAACAATGGGCATTATTCCAACAAATTGTTATAGAGACCTCACATCAGACACCGAGGCACAGATGAGGAACCCAAAGAGAACACTGGATACAAGAAACAACTTGGGCCATGATAGATGGGTGAAAAGAGGCCAAGAGGCAGATAGACAGTGTAAAAACACAACTGGCAAGAGAACAGGCTACAATGAAATATCAGCTGCTGAACTGCCGAGTAAAGAGTAACTGTCGTGCCGACAAGAAAACGTGTTTAAATTTAAAAGGCAGAGAAGTGCTGCTTCCCAAAATAACTCCATAACACTCCATTTGCATTTTCAAGAAGTAACCGGTGTCAAAAAGTAATTCTAACTCACCAATCATGGACAGACCAGGTAAAATGCAAATTACAATAGAAGAACAAGATGCCCATTGTGTGGAACACTTTAAGGAAATATTGAACCAAACAATGCCAAATTAAACATTTAACTTTGTTTATTTCCCTAAGCCTTGTGACTTAAGTGTTAAAGTTGACAGGATCACCCAAGAAGTGCACCAAGCCATTCAGTGTATGAAAAATGGTAAAGATGCAGGCCACAGCCAGATAGCTGCCAAATTGTTAAAGCAATGGCGGTTCTTGTGTCCTTAAATCACTAAGTACATTTGTTTAACAGCTGCTGGCAGGAAGAATTTGTACCCAAAGAATAGCAAAGAGGCATGATAGTTAAACTACCAAAGAAAGGTAGCATTACATAATAGAACAGTTGGTGAGGAATTACCCTTCTGTCTGTCCCCAGCAAGGGCTTTTGTACAGTGCTACTTAGATGGCAGCGTGATGCAGTGGACACAACATTACAAACAGAATAAGCGGGATTTTGATCTGGTCGGTCATACTGTGAGCAAATATTTACATTGTTCAACATCATTGAGCAATGCCTCGAGTTCCAGCGGCCGCTGTCAATGAACTTCATTGACTTTAAGAAAGCTTTCGATGGTGTGCAGAGAGTTACTATGGCATATTGCCAGACTACATGACATTCCACACCACTATGTAAATGTCTTCAAAGATCTGTACTGAAACTCCAACTGCTATGTAAAAATCAATATTGGCACAACTAACTACTTTCCAGTTCTTACAGGTGTGCATCTCTTTTGTTATGCGTCAATGCATAAATGGTGCGTACACACAGAAATGTTGCATAAGAACGTTTCCATTTTCAAATCACGATGTATGAAACCTACACTTGGCGTTAAGCCACACACTTTTCCACGGTTCCTTCATACCCTGTCATACGCAAGTTCTCTGCTCGGTTTTGCAGACTGGCGACACCCAGCGTCAAAGCAGTGCTGCTGTTCCTGTGTGGTTACGCTTTATTTCTTAGAACCACATTTCTGATGCGGCTTTATAAATACACTGAAACTAACCGCATATTGTTCATTAGTGTAATGCATCTGATTGTAGATTACCTGTAACAATATAATGGCCCAGGGAATAGCCATAGTATTCCATATATTTAACGTTGTTACTCTCACTGCACCATCTTCTTCTTCCTCTTCTTCTTTCAGCTGCTCCCTTTAAGGGTTGCCACAGCGGCTCATTTTTTCCATTTTACTCTCACTGCACCATTTGGAGTATTTATATCACTATATCTGAGTGGGGAATCACAGCTGTACAGCAGCTGACTGGAAAGAGAATTATTGGTATACAGCATCAAGCACACACTGCCAAAGCCACGGCAAAATGTTTCAAAGCCTTTCCTGTACGGACTTCGCGGTTCAGAAACAGTTTCATCCCAAGAACTATAAATGCACTCAATCAATTGCTCCTTGTAGAACTGTTTGTACTTATAAGTACAATTACCCCACTGTAAACTTGCACTACAGTTATAATATTGCACAACCTGTCCACTTTATAAAGCGCGTATTTACATATGATGACGATATAATTTTTAAGATGAAATGCAGCAAAATATGTTGATTATATTATACAGGTAAAACTTTAACTTCATTTAAATAATCTGTATTGTTAATAATTAAACATGTGAGGACACGGTGCCGCAGCACTAGCAAGTTCACGTATTGTTCCTGCCTTGCGCGCTGTATATTTGCTGAGGCTGGTGCAACACTGGAAGGATAGATGGATAGAATAATTAAACACGTACTATGAAGATATTTCAATGTTCCTTAAAAGTTTTGAAGAATCATCGTTATAAGCTTACAGATGGCTTAACGTCTATTACAGAGCTGATTGTGTGGCGATTGGGTATTTGGGGAAAGAAAAGTAAGGACAGGAATTGCAGGTTAGTACGTTTGAAAGAGACAGTACTGCTACAATAAATTATTTCATCGAAGGTCGCGCATGGCACAGCAGCATCTTGTGTGAGACATGAACAATCACTGTGCCATTGTGTTCCCATGTTTAATAACATGCTTTCATTCTAATTATCATGAAAATGATATCACATATACTTCTCAGTATTTTAATTATTGAGAGAGCTGTAATATCACAAATGTAATGGATTCTGTGTCCTGTCGGAGAAAGAGAAAGAACGGAAGCACATTGTTATTCACACACATAGAGCACATTGAAGATCAAATACAAAACAAAGCATTTAAAATGCTACTTTAGTTACGATGGGATTTGAGAAACTAGTAAATTAAATGAATTTAAAATTAAGTTTATGATATTCTACTTTAATGACAAAATAAACTATGTGATTATAGTGGAAATTTCCCACTGTGTACCTATTTTTTTTTTCTCTATACCCTAATAAGCTCAGACGGTGGGCTACAACTCTCCTTTTCACGGTGACTTTGATATGTGACTTATTTTTTATTTTGGCACTGTGTGCCTTTGTGAACTTGAGCTTTCGAGTTTCTCCAACACGCTATGTCACTCGATCATCTTCCTTTTGTTGATTATACCACTGTTTAAATCAACAAATAGTATATTTTTCCTTTGCCTCCACTTGGTATTCGCTGAAATTCTTATATTTTCCCCCGTGCTTTTCCCATTGTCTTTTCATAGAATGCTGAGCTTAAGGGCTATTTATATTGATTTGCATATTCAAAGAGGAGAAATTCTGGGAGGAACTGGGGCGGGACAGCGTGCACGAGTGTTACTTTTCCCGATGACCGGGATTTATGTAGCGGAAGATGCGGAAGTTGGAGTACGCACAGATTCCTGCATCTGGATATTTCTGTACGTAAGCACATTTCGGCTTTTGTGCTTACGTCATGTTATAGTGGGAATTCTACGCACAGCGTTATGGATGAGACCCTAGATGTAGTCAGTTCTCATGTTCTTAATGGCTTGTGCTGACCAACTTTGTGGTATCCTCTGTCAACTGTTCAGTTTGTCCCTAATGCTCCAGAAAGTCTTGCTGCGGTAGAAAACAACCTGGATTGTTCCTGTTCCAAAGACGGCAGATGCGTCTTCAACTAATGACTACAGACCAGTGGCACTTACGTCTCACATCATGAAGACCTTTGAAAAATGAGTCCCAGACTATATGAGCCCTCTTGTAGTAAACCAACCACTGCAGTTTGCCTGTTGGACAAAGATTGGAGTAGAGGATGGAAATATAAATGTTCTCCAAAAGGCCTATTGTCACCTGGACAAAACTGTGAGGATTATGTTTTTTTGATTTCTCCAGTGCCTTCAATACCAATCAGACATCTCATTTAAGGGATAAGCTCAGATATATGAAGGTGGATGAGCCCATGGTGTCTGGGATGATGGACTATCTGATGGGCAGGCCACAGTCTATAAAACTCAAGGAAAATAAACAATAAATCTGATACAGATGTAAGGAAACACTGGAGCACCACAAGGAACTTGTCTTGTCTTCTTTTCTCTTTACTCTGTATACCTCCGACTAAAAGTATAACACCAGGTCTTGGCACTTACAGAAATTCTCTGATGACCCTGCACTTATTTTGATAAGGGGGGTGAGATAGAGTATAGAAGTCACATGAAGACCTCTGTTTTTTGGTGCAGAAAGAATTGTCTGCATCTTAACATTAGCACAACCAAGGTACTGGTTACTGACTTTCACCACACCAAACAGTCTTTATGTCCGGTCACTATTCAGGGAGTGGATGTAGAGGTAGTCCACTTCTACAGGTACTTAGGGGTCCACATTAATGACAACTTGGTCTCATAACACAGAGGTGCTATACAAGACAGAGAAGAGCAGGCTCTTTTTCTTAGTAGTCAATGTTCCTTTAATGTGAATAGTGACATCCTTCAGATCTTCTACAACTCTGTGATGGCCGGTGTGATTTTTCTATCCTGTAGTGTGCTGGGCTGGTAACATCACTTTAAGAGAGGCCCACTGAATCAAAAGGCTAATTAAAAGGGCAGGCTTACTTACGGCATGCATGCTAGACCCCCTGGAGGTAGTAGTGAAGCAAAGTATTAAAACAAAGCTGAGTGCCATTATAAACAATACTGTACATCCTCTCTCTGACACACTAACACTGAGGACTTTCGGCCAACACATTATTTAGCAGAAGTGTGTCAAGACACTTTACTGAGGCTCCTTTATACCAACAGCAATACTTCTGCACAATGCCTCACTGTGACTGCCAAATCTAAATTTTTTTCTTTTTTTTAAATTTTGTTCCTTTTTAGTCATTCTGGTGTGTGTTCAGATTATAGTATGTGTATGCATATCTGTTTATCTACCTCTTGTTTATTTAATGAGCTTCTGCAAAAAGCCAAATTATCGCCTGGGGACAAGTAAAGTTCTATCTAGTTAACTATCTAAGATCCAGCCTTGGAAAAAAAAATGTTTTCAGCTCCAGGACTGCTTTCAGACATAAAGTACCTAGGGTAGTAACCATAATCATTGTGAAAAGTAAATGAGGCATCATTAATCATGAATCATGAAATAACCAGAAATGTCCAGCAGACTGCACAAGCAGGTCAAGAAAAGAGTGCAAAGATGGGGAATAGCCTGAAGTACTGGATGTTGACAGAAAGTTGGCAAACTTCTTTGATTGGTGTTTGGTGGGGTCTTCTCACATTCTAGTCTGTTGTCTGACACTAAAGACAAGATTTTTACCATTTATGAGCAACCACAGAAAATTCAAGGACTAATGAGGGAACTAATATATGTTATAAGAAAGTAACAAATAGAACAATAAAGGCATTAAAAGAAGAACATTTGCAGTGTTGTGCTACTGCCATAACATGTCTTCACATTGCAGCTCTTCAAACTACTATACATAATTTCTGTTTTATTTCTTACAAAATATTTACAATGGTAATGAAATTATGCAGCTGATAACTAAAAAAGCTCAATGGTATGAAAAATATGATTAGTATACAGCAAAGCTTTTTTGCTTTTGTTTTATGGCAATACTCATTCTATGAAGTTTTTCTTTTAAATTAGTTTTTACAAACAACTATAATAAATTTAATACACTAATATGGAGCTCTTCAAGGGAAGTGAGAGAGAGAGATGGAAGATGAGTTTTTTGCATTCTTAATATTTACAGAGATTCAGCAGGTAAATCATAGTCAGTACAATATTGATAAGCACATCGGAGACATCTTTGAAAAACCCAGTAGGGATTGGGTTAAGGATACAAGTGGAAGGTTTTAGGTTTAAGAATTATTCTACAGAGTTCAGATAATAGGTTTAAGAATTATTCTACAGAGTTCAGGTAAACCTCACCTGTTTTTATTTTTATTTATCATCTGTAAATTTTAAAAAAATGAAATAGCTGAATCCATCCAAAATGTGTATGTTATCTCTGAAAATGGTTTAACCTTCTGTAGTCACAATTCTGCACTTTCTAAAATCTGCTTTTTCAATATTACATAATTAGGGCAGTTTCTCAACCTGTAGAATTAAATTCATTTTTCATTCATATAATCAGCCTCACTAAACTACAGCTAATTTGAAACATGACAGCAGCAAGGATTATACCTAGAACTAAGAAGTATTATATAACTCCAGTCCTTAAATCACTTCACTTACTTCCAGTTAGGCTTAGAGCTAATTCTGAAATCTTCCTTCTAATATATAAGGTCATAAATGGTTTAGCTGCTTTATTAGTACCTATAATCCAGCGTGTACACTGCTATCTCAAGATGCAGGCCCTTCTTAATATTCTGAGGATAAATAAACCTAGGAGAATGAGCCTTTAGCTATAGGGCATCCATTCTCTGGAACAATCTTTCTACCAATAACAAAGAAACTCTATGTCTCAGCATTTGAATCAAGGCTCATTTTTTATTGTAACATATTTGTGTTAGTTCTGCTGTTGAGGTTTTTCATATTACTTTCAAATATTGCTTTTTAATTAATTCTACTAATTGTTTTTGATTTGCCATCACTAAGTATTTCCCATTTTTCTTCTTTTCTCAGTATCCTTGGTGGCATTTGGTCTGCCTTAGACTCAATGAGCTGTGTTCCATGATGTTCCTATTTTCAGATGGCTTCTGTCTAAATTAAACTTTTGTCATTTTCCTACAGAATTCCTTCGGAATGTGGCTGACTTCTAGAATTCGGAATTAAAACCATCCTGTACATACATGCATATGTCTACATTATGTTTTACTGTTTATGTGTTAAGATTAAGATTTGCACTTATTAGGTATTTCATTTCAATATTGTATAGTGTGCTGAGAGATAGTCTGCCGTGAGATTTTTCATTCCAGTATTATGATGAAAGAAAAACTTGAAAAGTTGTAAGGCTAGATACCAATGAGTTATTTAAGTATTCTTATCCTTCATTGTCTTCATCCAGGAATGCACTTAGTAATCTTTTTTGGTAGCACGTTATCTTCCAATAAGATAATATCACAGACTATTGAAGGTTCACTTAATAGCTAGATACTCATTTTTAACTGCAGAAAACTAGTTTCATGTGGTTGAAGTTTCTGGCTTGAATATAATATACAGGATAATGTTAAATGCAACATAGGTTGATTCAGGAATTCTCTTGTGCTAGCCGTGCTTCTGTGCCCATTGATAAAGTACCCACAAGTAACAAAAGAAAAAAAAATATCTTTTCAAAATCTGGACTACACTGTACTATATTACAACATTAGTGCTGTTTAGGAATCATGGACACATTTTAAACAGTCTTTATCACATTACACATTCTTTGTTTTGGTGGTCAGGGTTGGAAAATGATACACCAACCTTCAATATCATCTTCCCAACCACATATAAAGGACCATACTTATTTCTTGGCTTGTGGCATTAAGTCATTTTTTTATTTACTACAGACATATCATGTTTACAGGGTTCTCCTTTGGCTCCAACACATCTTTGAATATTTAAACCTTCTGTATCTTATGTAGGATGCACTAAAAATGTGCAAAATGATCTTTCAGTGTTCTGATAAAAATTACCGCACCATGTAAATATGCTACACACTAGACTACACATAAAGTATGTGCAACGTATTTCAAATGTAATATTTTGAATACAGGTGGTCCTCGGATTAGGAATATTTGCCAGAAAGGAACTAATTTGTAACCCAAATATATGTCTATGTGTAGACCTGTAACATAAATAATTTCCCATGAGATTAATAAAGTTTTCTGATTCTAAAATATAAATCAGAACTTGCACTAAAAATATCCATTAATGGAAACATTGGCAAAAATACCATGAAGTGATGTTATTGTTCCTCAAATCACACAACCCAAATCATTTAAACTAATCTAATCTAAACTGAATCACAGATGTGCATGTGTATGACTTTATATATAAATATACAAAGTATGACTTAATGCTTAAAAATCCTACAGTGTAACACAGTTCCTCATAGAACAAGGAAATGATATAAAGATGACACAAAAACACACATATCTATCACTCAGCAGAGATGTGCTGTCTTTATTGAGGGATTGCTCAGAGTGTCACCTCCCAATTCCAGCAGCTCTACTCCCTGAGACAATACAGCTACTAGGCATAGTTAGAATATTTGGAATTAAAAGCAGCCAGTTCTACCACTCAGTTAAATAGACAACTACCAATTGATTTGCTTACCTGTGAAGAAGGTTATGGCATGGCTGCATATGCCATCAATTACATTTGGTGAAACTTGCACATGAAAGCTCAAAATGACTGAAAATGGTAATAAAGTTGCAATAAGTAGACAGACTGCTCAGAAAGGTTTAGGGTGGTAGCCCCATATAATGTCGTCCAGACACAACAAAAAATAATTAGACGTTTGTCTAAGGGATCAAAATATTTGATAAAAGAGTTTACAACACAGTATTTATAGGGAACAATGATGGCTGCATTGATTGAAGCGGAAACGGCATCACAGCAGAAGGACAGAAGTGACGTCAAAAGGTTGAGACCAGAAGTGAAGTCTTCATATGGGAGTGGAGTCAAGCGTCTTCGTTGTGGTACTATATGTGTTATCTTTGTGGGTGAAGTAGCCATTTTGGGAGCCTAAATATGGAGAAGGTAAATGAGCTGTTTTATTATTTGTCTTCCTTGGATCTGAAGATAGAAAGAGAGAGGCGTTAGTATCCAACACAAACCCCTTGTCTCATGGGATTTCACTCCCTTCTGGACTTGTTGACAGTCTCCTAAATGCACGTGCGTGACTTTTGCTTTCTCTTAAGTAAAAAATGGAAGTCCCAAGATGAAGATTAATTTAATTTCAGTTTGAAAAGAAAAATTTGGCGGTTTTATGTCTCATTCACATCTGCTGAAAATTGCCGTAAGTCAAGACCACTATAACCCTAGATCTGTCTGTATAGCTGGAGCTCCATGTGACCCAAATGGCATTACTACAAGTTGGGATAACCTCCAAGGGTGAGTCCAAAGCAACCTTTACAAAGGTCCAAAGTTGTAACTTACATGGTGATTCTAACTTTCTCCAAAGGCGTTTTCACACTCATAGTTTGTTTGCTTTGTGCTAAATCAGGAGAAGGTTACTTACTTTGTTTCTATCTCCCAATAATTCAGTTGTGTTTCACAAAGCAAATTTTCATGCAAACCATAAGTAGTAATAAACACCCCATGGGCATATTGTGGACTTCTTTCATTGGGACATAATATATTTTTTGGGGTAGACTAGAGCTACCACAGCATTTACAATAACTATGTGATTTGTTTAACTAACACTGCTATTATCTGATAACTAAAACAATACATGAAAAAGATGCCCCAGCTCACATGCTACAGAAAGGGCACACTTAACCTAGGTAATTCTAGAGATGATGGCAAGCCCAACTGAGGGGATACAGTGATATGCTTCATTTAGGCACTGAATGTATCAGGTGAATTTAATTGCACTGTGCTTCACTGTACGATGTTGTATATCCAGTAGTCTGATATATGAATGTCACATCTATTTAGTTCATCTCAAATCATATATCTACTGTCTTTAGGGCTGTAAAGTACATGTTAGTAGTGTTCAATTTGGAATGTTTGATTAACATTTACTGCATAGTGTCAAAGTTAACGCGCTACCAGTGTCAGCATCATACTTGAAGAGTGATCACATTTAGAGGATGCCCAACTTCCCAGATCATTTGTCTGGTGCAGACTAGGGGAGTTTAATGTTCAATTTGCACAGGACATTCGTTTCTCAACAAGTTTATATGTCGTTTGATCTACATGGTTACAAATAAATGTAAACCTTTTCCTTTCTTTCTTTCTTTCTTTCTTTCTTTCTTTCTTTCTTTCTTTCTCTTTTAATGTGGTCAACTTCTATGCAATTATGAGAAAAACCGAGGCTCAGAATATGACTGATCTTATTGAGGTTCTTTTATGCAGACATATGAATATGTGTATTTATTTTTATACTGAGATTGCTTAATTACCTGCAGAAATGTTTCCAATAATGCACAGTATTTGCTGTATTTAGATTGGTCCCATGTCAGATCATATTTATACCACACACAAACTGCTCTAAGGTTCACTTGGTAGTAAATCCATTTTCTCTGGCTATAGGCAAATACTACTTGCACATTCTTTAAATGTGCTGTGCATCAGCTTTTTTGATCTGGGCTTTTGCTCCGTTTCTAACAAACTCTTCTTTATACAGGTCGTCTTTATTAATATGAATACTCAAGGAACTCTTCTGTTTTGCCAGTCTGTTAGGTCCTGTTATCAGGTGATGGTTTTCCATCTTTTGTGTTCCTCAATATGAATAGCATGCCACAGCCATATTGTTTTGAAATGTTCTACATTCTTAATTGAATAATATTTTAGCAAACTTTGTAACATCACTCTAAAGAACACAAATTTATATTTCATTGTTTGGATCATTCTTATATTTCTATATGAAGCACTCATATTAAATACATTTTTCATGTGTAATACATTTAATGAAATATATTCTACTTTATAGCATTTCTATCCTATCATAAAACATGCCTACATTTAACTTAGTGTTAACCATAATGTTTGTTTAGCTCATTATTACTGTTTAATGCTGAACATTTTAATTAAACAAATATAATATTTCTTTATTTATTTACTGACATCCTTGAATTTTTAACCATATATTTTAAACTAAATATAAACAAATAAAAAGGTTTCACTTACAATTTAAATATCTAAGTAAAATACAAATGATAAAGTGTACTGTTTTTAAGTTTTTTGGAAATCAATTTTTCAATTACTATATAATCTAAACCATAAAGATATAGGAATATGGTTTCAGTTTATCTTGCACTCATCATAAACAGCTTTTGTTAACTACTGTGTTTTAATGCTGGTACTGTAGTAGACTGAATTTAACAATTCTTATATTTATAAAAGTAATTACAATTAATTGCATTCACTAATTTGATTTTTAGGTGTCAGCTACTACAATGGGTAGTAATATTATGACCATCATATTACTTTCATGTTTATTTAGAATTAGAATTTAGAGTTGTTAATATCTCACATTGATGACTGTGAACACAAAGAACTTTTAAATCTTATGTTTATGAGAGGTATGAAAACAAAGGCTAGAAGGGCTGCTCTTTGTGAAAAAGTATGCCAAAATAAAGCACTAATGCAATGTGCCACATCATTTTCATGTTTACATATTGTAACTGTTGAAAACATGCTGTACTGTTTTAAACACTTTTCTATTGGGCACCTTTGCTGACATCTGCTGGATTGTTAAGGTTTGTGTTCTATATATGCAATCTAAATTTGAAAACAACTAAGCTGTGTCTCTTGAGAATACACAATTTATGTGGGCTTTTGAATGAGCATGTTGCATTGTGGAATAATTGTTGATAAAAAAGAAAAGATCTAAAGTAAATATTTTTTGGCAACTGATGAAACCCTCTCATATCTTTCTCAAAAACATTTTATAGCTTTGTACAAGGGCATAATGAATAATTCATGAATGCTTGGTCACTATATACCTATTTAAATATATTCTGACTAATCCACTTTGAAGATTTTTAATATATTTCTATGTTGGTGAGAGATTAGGCCATCAAAATAGTTAGGGCTTTTACTCAACTTCATTCTCATCCCTTGTTTTAGAGTAGAGTTTCCTTGTAAAACATCCTTCTAACTGCCTAGAAGACATAAATACTGTATATTTGTAAGTTTAGACAAATGATATAGATGACATGGTAGTACTTTTTATTGCTTCATTCATCCGTCCATTGATTTATCAAACCCTCTTATCCAGAGCAGAGTCACAGGGAAGCTGGCGCTTATCTCAGAAAGCATTGGGCGCAAGGCTGGAACAAATATTTTGCTGCTTCGTATTTATTAATATTATAAAATGTAGTACAGAACATTCTACAATCACCACAATTATTGTTTTATATTTACCAATTAAAGAATTGCATGTATGGAGAAGTGGCATTCATGGTGAAGACAAAGTAATCTGAACCCTGAAATTTATACATGCCAAATATCTGGAGAAAATAACTAGTGTTCTTAATATATAGAGGAAGACCTTCCATGAGTAGTCTAAACAAGGGGTTAAGTAAAACTGATACAAGTTTTGGAACAATTGCTTTCAGAAACAATTGGGCAGGCATCCTTATCTTAAACGCTTTCCTTTATCAGGCACACATCTGATGAAGGCTAAACAGCTGAAACATTGTGTTTTCAACCTTCTCTTTATTTTTTCATCATGGAAATAACCTTTTCACTTTTTCCTTTTGCAGACACATTCTGACACAGATTGTCAATAACATTTAACCACCTTGCATGCCAGAAATTAGAATAAAAGGTGATAACTTATCTTTAGAGATTTGCAGCTGTAATTCATCAAAATACACATTAGGCTGTGTCATATGGTGGTGTGACACATAAGACTCTTCTTAAATCTCAGTATAAAATTTTGCTTACTG
This sequence comes from Polypterus senegalus, assembly GCF_016835505.1. Lineage (NCBI taxonomy): Eukaryota > Metazoa > Chordata > Cladistia > Polypteriformes > Polypteridae > Polypterus > Polypterus senegalus. The sequence continues at coordinate 59,078,490 of NC_053167.1, read as the reverse complement.
AATACAACACAAGAAAATTTTATTTTTCTGATATGTTCAAATTTTAATACAAATTGTTTCATGTCCCAGCAACACCTCAGGTATGCTATTGTGGAAAAATAATTTTAAGGTAACATAGCATTCATCTTAAAGAATTAGCATAAAGGGTTAATACATGTCAGAAACCAGTTCAGGCATATCAGGAAACCAGATAAATGTCAAGTGAACAACAGAGACAGAAACGTAATACACAAAATGTACTGAAGGATGACTAAGATCAGATGACCTGTATTCAACAAGATTGGACAGTTGTTATATACACAGATATTTCAATGGTGGTGGCACAACCCAAAGAGTATAACAATAATCAGAATGTATCAAAATAGACATTTATTTTATGTAGATCATTTCGTTTTAAAACAACAAACAATCCAGAGTAAATGTGTGCATTGGTTGACACTGTTATGTAAAAAAATATACCTATAACTTTAATATTTGACCATTATGATCATGCTGTAGAAGAATGCTCCCTGTTCAAGTACTGGCTGAAGAGTACTAAATGACGCAGATGGACAAGCGTTTCTCCTGCCTGATTAATGATTTGTCCTGTTAGAGGATACATTTCTTTCTTTAATTAAGATGTTGATCTGTATAACACTATGTAGTTATATGTCTTTAAAGGACTCATAATTTGTGTTTTGGCATTCTTTCTGCAGTGTGCTGCTGTAGACATTGCCAAACATGCTCACTCACATCTATTGTCATGCACACCATTGTAATAAATGTCCTGCTGATGCTTCATTTTTGTTCCTTAGCATACACACTGGGACTCTGGACTTAGAAAGGAAACCAAGAAAATTCGATCAAAACTTTTTGTTTTTACCTTGCCTGTTTTGGCAAGTGGTAGTTGTATTATTTCTGTAAGAAGATATCTCTTGACAGGGTGCGAGTGAGTTCTGTCTGTTTTGTTTGGTTCTTATAAGTTAATTGTGTCTTAGTAAGTAGTAATCAAACATTTCCTGTGATATCATCCATGTGTCACAATGAATGACAAATTTACCTTTTTTGAGACACCTTGGCAGCTCTCTGGTATCTGTTGTGACAAATGATTTAAACACACAGTTTTATTGTGTTATCAAGTCCCTTGTGTCATGCACCTAACACAAAACGTACCAACTAACCTCGTATGTTCTTTTCTTAATGTCTATCAGCAGGCTGTCCGCTGACTGGGGCTGTCTTTTCTTTTCACCCCTTTACTTCAACTCAGTTTACCACTGAAATAGGGTTTCACAAAGCATCCTTTATACCCTTAATAGACTGCACTGCAGCTAGACAAGGAATCATAATGTAGTACTTTATAATGCTAATAATAAATCAAAGAAGGATTGGCTTCAACCTTTTATTTAAAAAATACATTTATTTGTATAATAAGCAATACCAGCAAATACAGTCAGCCGACCATATCTGCAGTGGATTTGTTCCAGGACCCCCAACAAATAAAAAATACATGAATGTTCAAGTGTCTCACATAAAATGGCGTAGTTTTCTCATATAACCAACACACATACTTCCATATACTTTATAGTACCTAATGCAATGTAAATGGTATGTAGATAGTTGTTAGACCGTAATGTATAGGGAATAATGACTTCAGCGAGTGACATGTCACTTTTCAAAAGATCTAAGATTTTTTCATCAAGTGATAGCACTTTACACTCCCTCTTAGCCTTTGAGAGATTGCGTTGACCCCCATAATTGCCTTGTAGGAACCATTTTTATCACAGAAACAAAGGGCACACACAGTGTGACGCCAAGGGTCTCACAGTGCCTTACAGTCACGATTATGAGGCAATGCTTGCTGCTGTGTGCACGTTTTTCTCTGTCAACAATAATGGTTTTGTTGCTTTAAACTTTAGTATTTAATTTACAGTGTACTGATTACCTACAGGCAGTCTGCATGTGTCCAAACCGTTTCTAGCCTGCACAAAATTTCTTCACAAATGTGTGCATATAGATAATCTTACCTAAGGTGAAAGCTGGTGTCTACGGGCAAATGGATAGATTCACTTTGATTGGCTTTGGGAGGGAAGCTGTATTTTAAGGAAGTCTGATTTCAGTTTAAATTTTTGGTTAGTGACGGCATATTTGAGAGTCTTTATTTTCTGGAATATGTGTATGTTTTCTTTGTTTTGTTTATGTAGCTGCATCACTGGGGGAAGTGTAAAGAAAGAAACTGTTTTGCACCTTTGCTATTGGTAGTGCTCAAAAGCCAAGGTAGGATAATTGAACGAGAAAGAGCTTTCCTTTTATAAAGGTGGTGATTGCTAGAGAATAGCATCGATTGATTTACAGCAAGGGTCCTCAATCACAGTCCTCGAGGGCCGCAGTGGCTGCAGGTTTTTGTTCTAACCGAGTTGCTTAATTAGAAAGCAATTCTTGCCAATAATTTGATTTCATGGCTTGTTATTGCTTTAACTCTGCCATGTCAGGTAATTCTCATATCCTAGATATTTTTACCCTTTCTATTGATAACATCCAATTGATTTGGAGGATAAAATGGATGAGTAATTCTCAGTCCTTCACTTTTTTTTCTTCACTTTCCTTCCAAGTATTTAATTAAACCGAATAGTGCATGATAAATACATACCGGTGTAAATAGTAACAAGCTAAATGGAGAAATGCTGGTTTCTTTTGTCATTTGCCCGTTATTGCTAATTAGGAGCAAATAAAAACCAAGAATACAGCTGTTTAAGATAAAATTAAGCAATAAGGTTCAAAATTTTAACGAGTGAGACAACTAAAGTGAAGCAGAAGTGTTACTTCAGCAATAGGTGCTTCTTATTAAGCAATTGGGTTGGAGCAAAAACCTGCAGCCATTGCGGCCCTCCAGGACCGTGATTGAGGACCCCTGATATACAGTATAGAGCAATGGTGCTTTATGTAAGTCGTAGGCTACAGCAGGGTATGCCAACAGATCACTTAAAATGCTCGGATTCGGCGTAGTACTCGATGTGAAGAAAATTCAAGTTTTGCTTTTTGGAACATTTTAGATTTTTTTCCCTCAGATATTTTTGATCCACTAAGCTATACAGCTTGGGTTAGTTCATGCAGACTTTACTCATTCTCAGATGGCATTTTCCCATGGTGCATTTCCTTAGTTACAGATTATACATCCTGAAACAAAAATGAAAAAATAAATTCTTTCCAGAGAAAGAGCTATTTTTCTATTTGTCCATGAAAGTGTCCATGGCCCATCTTAAAGTTGTTCATTTCTGCAGTTGAGCTGAGCTCTTTACAGAGCAACTGACAGCTCAATTTTAGAAATAAAATACAAACTGGTACTCAACTAAAACAGAGATTATTTTTAAAAAAGTTTAATTCAACAACAGCCACACTCTTTCTCCTCCCCTTCTTGCCAAAGTTAAGCACACACATATAGCTTTTTTCCTCTTGAAGAGCAGATAGTTTACTAATACATTATCAAGTAAAAAAGGGTACTTTTTATTGGGAATTAAAAGCTGCTCTGAAAATACTCTGAATCCTGCATTGGCCTTCGAGTTTCTCAGAAAACGCTGCACTTCTTTTGAGCATGACAACACTTTCAAGCTTAAGCCTTTTTCCGGTGTAAGATATTGCCGGCAATGTGCCCCGGCCAATACCTCCAGGCCGCCAGATGGAGCCCTCCTTGCAGCGTAGAGGTGCCCCAAATGCCAGCAGGGAATTATGGACAGTGGTCTTTAAATGCACAGCCCTGCTGGATACCATGGGGGCTGCCAGGAGTCACTGCAGGGAGGCCCAGGGACTATTTTCCCTACACTCCGGAAGTACGTCCCACTCACATGGACAGAAGAAATGACATGCTTCCGGGATGAAGAAAAGAGAAGTTTTTTACCTGACCCGGAAGTGATAGAAAGTCACAAACACTTCCGGGTCAAGGAGTATAAAGGACTCTGGGAGATCCCAGGCAGACGAGCTGAGTTGGGAGGCAGGGTGGCTAAGCGTCTGGGAGTTAGGAGGATTGTTATTGGTTTATTTGTGATTGTTTATTGAGTATTGTGGAGAGGAGCGTGCTTTGTGCACATTATTATTATAATAAATATCATTATTGGTCTTTTACCTGGTGTCTGACGTGGTGTCTGAGGGTGCAAGGGTGCGAGCATACCCTTAATCTGTCACACCTGAAATCTTTAAGTTGAAATGGATAAAGCTTCTCCCATACACATACTTTCAAACATGTTTTCTATATTTTTATCATCTTATTATGTTTCTTTTTATTTTTCTCATTATGTAGTAAAAATGTAAGGTGTCTAGAGTACTGTGATGTCATCACGACAAATGATGTCAAATAAATGCCCTTTGTCAAGTGGGTATGAGCATAAAGCAAGGCACTTTTTTAAAATGGTGTAACATTTACCATACAGAAGCAGGCTGTTTTGACTATTTTTGGAAATTAGTCTGTCATTTTGAGGTTTAAGTTTTCTTTATTTGATTTTTAGTTGTTTCTTTTCATTCTTAGTTATGGGTTAGGCATTGTTAGTATGTCTAGTACCTCATGAGCAGTTCCCTTACATAGACAAAAAGTCATGTTGTCAGTGTAACAAGTGCAATGCCACGTTTTGTCCAGTTAAATTATTATTGTTTGTTCTTACTTTCACTTTCTAAACTTTTTATGCCAGTCGGCACATTTTTCCCCTCAGTCTTTCAAAATTTGATCCTTCAATTTTTCACCTATATTTATTTATCTAGCTTTTAATGAGGATGCTAGCCATTACTCTAAAATAATCCTTGTTAAGTAAACTATCTTTCATTTAAAAATCTAGCATTCCCTCATTTTAAGATAATGTTTATTTTATTGTATACTTTAGGTTTTGTGTTGCTAAAAGAACCTAACCATGGAGTACATCTAAATAAAGTGTTAATTTTCCTCTATCGCTAAGGCTTTTTTTTTCACATCTGGATCCAAGTCCCTATTGATTCTATAAGAAACTGCAAGAATATGGCATTTTAAAAAATTTGCAAAAAATACGTTACTTAAGAATGCAATAGCAAATTAATGTGTTGCATTATTGAGAAAAAAAGATGAATTTAAAAATACTGAATATATCTTTTAATGACACTTACATGTAAATATAAGAATCTCATGCTCTGCCACTCGCATATACTATACCTTCAAAACTCCAGTAGATATAAAAGAAAAAAATTAATTCTTATTTAAAGTATAAAAAGTACAGAGGCTTTCCAGGCATTGTCAATATGCATATAGACTATATATAAAAATCACTGGTGAGCTCCTTTCAGTTTTTACGCTCTATTTCTTCACAAATAATAACAACAAAGCTGATTCTGTAAGTGGTGCCATAATTTAAAATTACAGAACTCAAGAAGAAGAAGAAAAAAAGTGTTGTCTTGACAGTAAACTATAGATTTGTGCTGCCTGAATCTTCTTAAGGGGTGCAATAAGCGAACGCGGAGATGGCGAGTGACATCATCCATTCCGCAGTTGCTAAGTTACAAACGCAGCACCCTGAGGCACTTGTGCTAATCGCTGGAGACTTTAACCATGTAACGCTGGACAAAACATTACCTGCCTTCTCCCAGTATGTGGATTGTAACACTCGGGGAAACAGGACTATTGACCTACTATATGCAAACGTTAAAGACGCATACAGCGCCACCCACTGCCTGCGCTTGGGAAAGCAGATCATAACCTGGTTCTGCTTCAGCCTCAATACAAACCAAGAGTGAGGGCGCTACCTACAACCACACGCTCATTCAGGAAGTGGTCCCCTGAGGCAGAGCAGGCTCTGAGAGACTGCTTTGGAACTACAGACTGGGATATATTGCTGGGTCACATAGTGAGAACATTGAAGAGGCTGTTGAATGCACAACTGATTACATCAACTTCTGTATGGACATTGTAGTTCCAGTAAGAACAGTATGCTGCTATGCTAACAACAAGCCATGGATTACAAGTGACATCAAGGGCCTTTTGAACCAGAAGAAAAGGACTTTTAAAGGTGGTGATAAGCATGAGCTGAAGTGCGTGCAGAAGGAACTCCGAGTCCAGCTCAGGGCGAAAGAGCAGTACAGGAGAAAGCTGGAGCAGAAGTTGCAGAACAACAGTATGAAGGAAGTGTGGGATGGGATGAAGATTATCACTGGCTGGAGCTCGAGCGGGTGCCACCATCGAGACAGGCGTGGAGAGAGCAAACCAAATGAACAACTTCTTTAATAGGTTTGATCACAGTAACCCACTCTCACCTCGGAGTAATGCATCCTCCAACCATCCTTCTGCTGATACCAGCATAGGTGAGACATCCCCACCCACAATTACAGCAGCCCAGGTGAGCAGAGAGCTGAAAAGACTTTGTGCCAGCAAAGCAGCGGGTCCAGATGGTGTATCGCCACGATTGCTGAAGGCCTGTGCGTTGGAACTGGGGAGTCCTCTACAGCGCATCTTCAACCTGAGCCTGGAACAGGGAGAGTCCCAGGCTTTGGAAAACATCTTGTATCACTCCTGTCCCAAAGGTATCACGTCCTAGTGAGCTGAATGACTTCCGGCCTGTTGCTCTGACGTCACATCTGATGAAGACCATGGAGCGGCTGCTGCTTCACCACCTGAGGCCACAGGTCCGTCACGCCCTCGACCCTCTGCAGTTCGCATACCAGGAGAAGGTGGGAGCGGAGGATGCCATCATCTATATGCTTGGACATATCCCACCTGGACAGAGGCAGTGGTGCTGTAAGAATTATGTTTTTGGACTTCTCTAGCGCCTTCAACACCATCCAACCTCTGCTCCTTAGGGATAAGCTGACTGAGATGGGAGTAGATTCACACCTTGTGGCATGGATTGTGGACTATCTTACAGACAGACCTCAATATGTGCGTCTTGGGAACTGCAGGTCTGACATTGTGTTCAGCAATACAGGGCGCGCAGGGGACTGTACTTTCTCGGTCCTGTTCAATCTATATACATCAGACTTCCAATATGACTCGAGTCCTGCCATGTGCAAAAGTTCGCTGATGACACTGCTATTGTGGGCTGCATCAGGAGTGGGCAGGAGGAGGAGTACAGAAAGTTAATCAAAGACTTTGTTAAATGGTGCGACTCAAACCACTTACACCTTAACACCAGCAAGACCAAGGAGCTGGTGGTGGATTTTAGGAGGCCCAGGCCCCTCATGGACCCTGTGATCATCAGAGGTGACTGTGTGCAGAGGGTGCAGACCTATAAATATCTGGGAGTGCAGCTGGATGACAAATTGGACTGGACTGCCAATACTGATGCTCTATGTAAGAAAGCTCAGAGCAGACTATACTTTCTGAGAAGGTTGGCATCCTTCAACATCTGCAGTAAGATGCTGCAGATGTTCTACCAGACGGTTGTGGCGAGTGCCCTCTTCTACGCGGTGGTGTGCTGGGGTGGCAGCATAAAGATGAAAGAAGCCTCACGCCTGGACAAACTTGTTAAGAAGGCAGGCTCCATTGTAGGATTAAAGTTGGACAGTTTAACATCTGTGGCAGAGCGACGGGCACTAAGCAAACTCCTGTCAATCATGAAGAATCCACTGCATCCACTTAACAGTGTCATCTCCAGACAGAGGAGTAGCTTCAGTGACAGACTTTTGTCACTGTCCTGCTCCACTGACAGACTGAGGAGATCGTTCCTCCCCACACTATGCGACTCTTCAATTCCACCCGGGGAGTAAATGCGAACATTAATTTTATTTTAATTCTTTTCATTTTATTACTATTTAATTTAATATTGTTTCTTTGTATCAGTATACTGCTGCTGGATTATGTGAATTTCCCCTTGGGATTAATAAAGTATCTATCTATCTATCTATCTATCTATCTATCTATCTATCTAATAACAGACAGGGTCCATGAAAAAGGTTTGAGGAATTGTTAACCCGTATACTTGAAAATATTTTTTGAAATAAAAAATTAATAAATAAATAAAAATAATAATGAGGTCTTTACAGACAAGAAGATCAAAATGGAACTGACATAGATAGTAAAGATAGTGGATATATATGTTGGAGACCGGAAGTGGTGGGAAATGATGTCATCAGGAGAAGTGATCTTGGTAGGTGGAAGTGTCGTCATTAGCAGGCGGATTCTGTTGAAGGTCTGCAGAAGGAAAAGAGGCGAGAGTATTACTGGACAGCGCCACATTTTGGCTCGGCTGAGAAAGATTTATTTTCAAGTCTGTAGATATTCTAATTCTACAGCATGTACAGTTTAAGAGAGTCACCTTCAAATCTGTAATATGAAACACAGATTTCTAGAAGTTATAAAAGCATAATTTTTTGACTAAAACGAATAAGGTGTTCTGATGAGGTAGTTTTGCAGCAGGGTGAAGGTTGTTTTTTTCTTCTACTTGATTGCTTAACAATAAAAAAGTAAGCATTTTGTTTATTGTTAAAAAATACTTTATATTTGGGGCTTTATTTTCTTTTTGTTGCCCCATTAGTGTCAAGGACTTGTGGCTTTGCACTGAGTAGATTTTGATTAAAAGATTTAGTTCAAAGCTTTTTGTTTAGTTTTCTTTTGTTCCTATGAAGACATCCAATTCTTACTGAACAGTATGTATCTACTACTCCTAACCTGGCCATATAGAGTAGCTGTTTGATAAGGCTTGGTTTTTTGTTCCTGTTAAGATAACTGGGCTCCAAGCTTTATTGTGGCCTGTCTCTTTGTTTGTCTTGCTAGCCATTTTCCAGTGTTTCTCTATGCAGCTGCCTCATTTCTAACTTGTGTCTGTGCAGGTGGCTTTCCCAGTAAAGAATCACCCACTTAAACTCTGAATCATGCCCCTCCAATCTAGGCAAAGACTGTTAATTCTGTCTCGTCTAATGGCTGTCCTGATGTTCAAGTGTTTATGAGGGGGGACAACATAAATTCCCATAATCGGCCAATAGCATAGAAGTAGGGTGTAGTTATCAATAATGCCACCAGGTATCGTCTGCCTACAGTCTTGTTAATTAGTCGACCAAGTTGTGTATTTGTGGCATTTATTTTACAATTGTACACATGACTTAGATCATCTTTTCTTTTATAAGTCAAATAAAGCATGTCAGGTCATATCAAACATCAAGATAAAGATAACGGTGTTTTTTGACATTAACAGACTTGTTAATAACAAGTTTCACAATAAACAGATTATAATCAGAAACATTACACTACACTACTAAGGCATTTCTGGGAATGCATGAGGAAAAAACATCCAGAGCACTGACACAGGCCAAACTGCATTTTGCACCATGACAACACACCTTTACTCACCACTGCACTATTACAAGACACCTGAACACAGCACTTTCTCAGTCAAAGGGTTTGTGACCAAAAGCAATGTGGTTCTTGCTTTTCACTTCCCATAGTCACCAGATCTAATTTTCTGTGACAGTTATATAATAAACTTTTTTTTACAATTTTGTGAATTTTTGGGTGCCCCCATATATTTAATATTCCATTATACTGCTAAATTCTGCCTTTATGCCTCAATTTTATATTACCTCTTTTAGACATCTTCTTATTCAGGTCCATTACCTCTTTCTCTTCAAAAATGTTTAACTCCAAAGCTCATTAAACTGGGGTGAGACATCTCTCTCTCTCTCTCTTTTACTAATTGCTTACATTTTGTTTTTTGTTTCTTTCACCTTTTTAGAATGGCATCATATGTTTTATACTTATTACAGTAACATGTTATGATACTGTGTGTGTTGCAAATGTGTTAACATGTACCTTCCTTTAAAATGTTAATTTCGTTTCAAACTAAGTCATTCCTTTACTCTGACAAAACTTCCACAGGTGCATAGAAAACTACATTTATATAAAGATAAAGAAATACTTTCGAAGAACTCAAAACATCAAATGAGAACATAATATTCTTCTTTTTGATTTTAAAAAAAAATCTCTTTTAGTTTTTCTTGGGTCAGAGAGGTTGAACTCTAGACTGAGTGGAAACTCCAGGAAACAAATAGATGAGTTTTTTTGGTTGGCTTCTTAATTGCATTTTATTAATCATCCATTTGAATTTTTGCCTTTGTGCTTCTGGCATTTTGGTTGTTCTGGCATTTGACAATGGAATGGTTCAATTTATGAGATTTTTGTCCTGTAACGACACCCTTATTTTCAGGTTTTTAATTCTAATCTGTCACCACATTATGATATTTAACAAGTGGGTATTTCATTTTCTTTTCTGCTGCTCAAAATATTTTTGAATCTACCAAGCAAAATAAAAAAACATATTTGTTTGGGAAACATGGGAAAATAATATATTACATGCTAAGATAAATATATTACAATCATAAATTATAAACCTAAATGTTGTGATGTATGGCTGGCTATTCATCCTGGCCAATACCCCCACGCCGCCAGGTGGAGCCCTCTCTGCAGTATGGAGGTGCCCCGAAGACCAGCAGGGTTTTATGGACGTTGGAGTCTTTATTCACAGCCCTGCTGGATACCGTGGGGGCCGCTAGGAGACGCTGCAGGGAGGAACAGTGTTTATATTCCCTATGCCCCGGACGTACATCTGAGTCACATGGACAAGGGGAATGATGTGCTTCTGGGGTGAAGAAAAGGACTTTTTTATCTGACCCAGGAGTGATAGGAGATCACATGGACTGGGGATTAGAACAATTCCGGGTCAGGGAATATAAAAGGATTATGGGAGCTCCCAGAAGGGCAATCTGAGTTGGGAGGCAGGCTGGCTAAGTGTCTGGGAGTTTGGAGGATTGGATTATTGTATTGTATTGTTTATTGAGTATTTGGGAGTGGAGGGTGCTTTGAGCACTTATTTATAATAAATATTATTACTGGACTTTTACCTGGTGTCTGATGTGGTGTCTAAGGGTACAAGGGAGCGAGAAAACCCTAATCTGGCACAGTTGGCATAGTCGGCAGGATTCTCTGGCCGTCGGTTTGGCAGAAGACCTGTATTTATAAATTTACTGTGGAAAGAACCCTAAGAAGGCAGTGTCACAACACGCGGGAAAATTCGCCAAACCCAAATTTACCAAGTCAGTCATGGGCAAGAAGAAGGCCAAGCAGAGCTACAGTACCAACGCAAGTCCAGCGCCTAATATTGTCGGCGCTCCAAATGAGCCACGGAGCAGCTACGCATACCGGGAGATGTTTCCGGAAGACAACGGCTGCTACGAGGTATGTACGGGAGCGAAAATGAAAACATTTTTAAAGTAACGCATCTTGTCCCGTGCTCATACCTCGTAGAGAAGCATTCGGAGACCCTGCGGGAGGCAGAAGGTACTTCCGATGTCGATAGTACGCTCTCACTTGAACAGAAGCGCCAGAAAGACTTCCACATTACGGGTGCCGGCAAGGGACACGTGACCTACCACGAGGGATTCCAGTAAGGTGATGTTCCATGTCCAGTTTTTTGTGGCTTCGCCAAAGAAAAGACGGATTTGGTTTTTCCGAAGGGGAAAGGGGAGGCGAGCGAAGCACCGCTCTCTCTACAAAAAGGTAAGGAGGTCCAGGAAATGATTGATCGGTCCGTCGATAAATTGAGACAGACGAATAGCAGTCAGCCAAAAGCTGCACCGCGGACCTCTGAAAAAAACTCCAAATCCCAGGCTCCCTTGCGGAACCCGTCAGAGCACATGCCAGGAGCGGACGTGCTTATTGGCTCCCAGCCGGAGGGTAAGGCTAGTGATGGCTCGAGCCTGCCTCCAGCTGAATTAAGTAACTTTTTGAATTTGCGCAAGCTGGAGAAGTTGCTTCAGCCCGTGCAGTTTTTTACAGGTGGTGCAAACAATCCAGACGATCATTACAGACTTGAGAGGAGCGACTGAAAAGCCTATGAACAAATTAAATGAGTACCTGCGGCGATTGTCTCGGGAGCCTCCTGTCTTAATTGATTTGGCGGTACAGGTAGGTAAAGCCGGTACCGTATATAATGAAATAGGGACGCAGAGTGACACGGGCCCGCGTTTAATCCATAGCAGGTGCCAAGTGGATGCGTGCCCTACAAGAGAGGCCAAACGTTTACAGAGTGGCTGGGGGGAGGGCCGATCGAGCCGGAGCAGCTGGATGGTGCTGTCTCTCGGAGCGATTTGGTCCTAAAGACCCCGACCCGTGTTATTAATAAATCTAAAGGGGTGTGTTTTATCTTGGTAGAGTAATATATGTATTTCTCTACTTTCCCCTATTGTATTATTAATATGCAGCCTTAGAATGCCTAATCTCACAGATTTACCACTGTTTATAAGATTTTATTTTATATAACTTCTCCCCACCTTCCATTCTATATCTATAACCTCAGGCAATTAGATGTAGTAAAAAGACAAGCAGGAGTTAAGTTACACATAAAATAATGTATTACTGATAATATTCATAAATAATAACAAAATGCAAAGTACATTTGAATATTGGCAACCATACAACCTGATAAAATGGTGATGTGTAATTCAGGTGGCACACAGACTTGTAGTTACTTAAAATGTCTCTAGTTAAAGCATCATTGGTGCTCAGCTTTCAGCCACATGTCTGTTCAATATGGCTGCTGAGCTGTGCTCTTCATTGTGTTGTCTTCATCATCACAGGTTAGCAAGAGAGATGCTTCTTCATCATATGTTGGTTAGAGAGAGAGAATGTGGTTGAGCAAGCAAATTTATAGGTTTTCTGTCCAACACCTCCAGCCAATCCAGACAGCCATATCTCAGACCAATGGGGGAAATAGAACATTTTAACACCTGCAACCCCCCAAGACCATATGTTAAGCTAACCTGGCTTTGTGTGAGGGATGAGACAAAGACTTTAGCAAAGAAATACTCATCAAACTGGTTTAAGACACATCCCCCAAATCCTGTCGTAAAATTACAAAGAGACAGTCGTAAAAGGGGGGGGGGCAAACACGAGTACCACTAAATTACATTGGTTTGCCTAAATTATAAATAAAGACATACAAAACATTTATCAAGTTATATGCAAAATCCCACATCACAACAGAGTGCAGACAGGGAAGGGGCTTTCTTTCTCTCATAGAGAGACCCAGACTGTCGACAAATCCCAGAGTAAGCAGGAGATCCCAAAAATAAAATTGGGGTCTCCTGACAAGAAGGAGAAGGGCATAAATAGCACAAAGGCAGCGGGGGAACCCTCCTCAGCGAGAAAAGGGACGGAGACTGATTTCCCTGAGTGTTTTCAGCGTCGCAGAGGGAGAATTCCGGGAGGACAGAGACAGTGTTACGGATGCCGACGGCTGGGCCATATTTGGCACAACTGTCCCTGGAGGACAGGGGATAAACTGAATTACCATTATGAAATCCCCCCTAGGTTCTCCAGGGACCACTTCGGAAGGCACAACCAAGGTCCGCCCAAAAGTCCTACTTGGAGGAAGACATCCTTTGCGGGGCTGGCCGCTTCGAACCAGTGTTCTTCGCTGGGGGGGGAGTACTGTGATGTATAGCCGGCTGTTCATCCCAGCCAATACCCCCACGCCGCCAGGTGGAGCCCTCCCTGCAGTATGGAGGTGTCCCGAAGACCAGCAGGGCATTATGGACGTTGGAGTCTTTATTCACAGCCCTGCTGGATACCGTGGGGGCCGCTAGAAGACGCTGCAGGGAAGAATAGTGTTTATTTTCCCTATGCCCCGGGAGTACGTCCTAGTCACATGGACAAGGGGAATGACATGCTTCCAGGGTGAAGAAAAGGACTTTTTTATCTGACCCGGAAGTGATAGGAGATCACATGGACTGGGGATTAGAACACTTCCGGTCAGGGAATATCAGATGCCATTATCTTAGGCAAATTAAAAAAACAAAACCATAACACAAACAACTTTATTGATTACTTATGAATGGTGTACTTCGTAATAGAGATCACAGTTCAGAAGTGTGCACAAGAAGTATTACTATGGTTAGCCCTGATGCTAGAGGAAAAGCTAGAATACAAAAAATAATCAAGGTAACTAGAGTATTTGCATATAACCAGAAAAACAGCAAAAAAAAAGAAAGAAAACAACTCCAAGGAGTCTTAAGATGCATTATAAAGCTGTGTGTCCTGTATGTCAGTAAATTTTGGCATAGAAGGCTCCTTCCACAGCTGAGAAGTACAACTTACAGAGTAAGTTCTAAAGTCTTCAAAAAATTAATATTGTGTTAAGTACCTGTATACTGCATATTTTCTGGCACCTGTGAAACCTTAATACACTTTGGGAAAATACTATTGAAAGAGGAATAATTTACAAATTATTTAAATATATTTAGATTTTTTTCTTTGGAAAAATGCATTACCAAGTCATACTCACATTGTAACTAACTGCCCTATTCATGAAGGTGTGACTCTAATTAAACTCTATGTAGTGTAACACAGGGTTCATAATGAAAGTTGCCACCAGCATTTTGAGTATAAAAACATTGATTTATTTACACACAGAGAACAATTCAGTCATGTTGGCAGCCTCTGCAAAATAAACAGTATTGCTGCCTTTATATCCAAGGGATTACATATGATGAATATTACTGTAATGTGGGAGTAGGAAAGGTGGAAGAGAGGATTGCTGGCCTGCTTGTGCACAATCTTAATTGCAGTATTGGAAGGAAAAAGAAATCAGCCTTTCCGCCAACAAAGGTGGCTAACAGGCTTTGCAGATTAATGTCCTTCCAAGACTTTGGCCTCCGAAATCCTCCTCCTCCTCCTCCTTCCCCCAAATGCTACAGAAATCATTTTTCAAGCATGCTCCAATTTAGAATTGAAACTCTCTCAACTTTTTTCTGCCATACGCAAACATCTCTTCTCCATACCTCTTTAATAATCCTAAATTCTTTACATACCTGACCTCATATTTTGAAACATTTCAGATGATATAGTAAATGGTTAAATATTTTAATCAGTTTTTAGAAACTGCATCCAAGGAGACTGACTTTAACAGTACACAAGTACTGAACTCATTTTTGATTGAAACACATTGATAATAAAAAAAAAATCAGGTAAAGTCAAAAAGGATACATACTGTGTAGGAATATTATTTATTGGAATACATATTGAGTAGAAATATAATATTTATGTGTACTCCTTTGGTTCTGCAATGTGTTAACTTAATAGATCACTAAATGAACTTTCCTATCAAGGTACAGTGGAACCTTGGTTCACGAACGTCTCGGCACACGTACAACTCGGTTTACGGCCAAAAAGTTCGCCAAACTTTTGCCTCGGTTCACGACCACACACTCAGTATACGAACAAGCCAGTTACCTTTGGGTTTGTACATGTTCAGTCTCTCCCTGTGCATTTCCTGTGCATCGAGCAAGAGAGAGAGAGCGCGACACACACACACACACAGGCAGCGCGAGAGAGACAGACGCACACACACAGGCAGAGTGCGCGCGCACACACACAGGCAGCGCGAAAGAGACGCACACACACAGGCAGCACGAAAGAGACGCATACACACAGGCAGTGCGAGAGAGCGCGACACACACACACACACACACAGGCAGCACTAGATGCAGACACACAAGCAGTACGAGAGAGAGCTGGACGCATTAAGGTAGGAAGGCAATTAAAGAATGCACTGGGCTTGATTTTGTTTTCACTTCTGTTTCCAGTGATCTGTTCGTAGCGTGCATTGTTGCAATGTTATTTTTCTTCGTGGTTTATTAATTTACGGATTTTTTCAAATGTTCATTTTTTTCCCTGTGCTTAAAACTCATTAAAAAAGTGCTTTTAGCCAGCGTTTGGTAGCGCTATAGCGCGAACTGTTGCAGTGTTAGTTTTCTCTGTTGTTCAAGGTTTTCTCAATGTTATTCAATGTTTTTACATTTAGTTTACTATTACGCTGTGCATTCTATGGTTTAATTAACTATATTTGTGCTTAAAAACTTAAAAAATATATATATTTACATACAATTCGTATGGTCTGGAACGGATTAATTGTATTTACATACAATCCTGTGGGGGAAATTGCTTTGGTTCACAACCAAATCGGTTTACAACCAGAGTTTTGGAACAAATTATGGTCGTGAACCGAGATTCTACTGTAGTTCCCTATTAACTTCAAGGTTTCCTTTCCAGTTTTTTCTTTCCTGATAGTAAATACTCATCTGTTCTCCTCACCTCCTCCTGGATTTGAACATGTAGGGTGACATCACATAAACTGTTTACAGTCAGCTTGCACTTACCTCTACACCTTTGCAGACCCATCTAAATTTTCGTTTTTTCTCCCACATATACAGTTCATTGTTATTTTCACTAAAACACACTATAGAGCAATGGACACATTCCATTTGCAACATTTCCATTTGTTAAAGCCCAATATCACAACTAATTTTGTTGAAATTTACTCTGTGTTTACCAGGATATTGAAATGTTTTTATGCTGACACCTTGTAGCTGCTTCCCAAACTACATATAGGCAATACCTGAGAAAATATAATTCTGCACATTTAATACAGGGAATGAGAAATATTTCATACTGATAAAAATTAATACATCATGGCCAGGATTTGAAACCAAAACATTTATTTTGAAGGCAGATATGCTAACCACTACACCTTAGCTTTGTTGTAAACATTACACACCTTTCTTATTATTCCAATGTCCTCATTCTGCCCCCAAAACAGAGTAAAAGTGAGTTTTAGAACTCAATCCACATATGAGGCATAGTTCCATTATTTCCTTTCACCTCTATCTCTTGCTCTTTGTTCAGATAATACAGTCTGATATACAGTCTCAACTGAGAAAGAACTGTAGACCAGGCTTACTGGTGGTGTAGCTGTTAGTATGCATGCCCCCCAACCAATATGACCTATACTTTTTGCTTTAATGATCAACATCTATTTCCATATACCTGTCATTGTGGTTTGCCATTGTTTGTCAGCGTACATCTCTCATAGTTCATGAGTGCAAAAAGACATTTTTTCATACTGCCACCTTGTACCTGCTTCCCAAGTAACTTTAGGTATGCCTGAGAAACTATGACCCCACCCACATACAAAACAACCAATGACAGATTTAGAAATAAAAATCCTTCGCCAGCTGGATTTGACCACATAGTTTTTCATTTAAGGGCAGATATGCTAACCACTACACCACAAAATGGTGGTGAATTTTTGGTACAGATGAAACTTTACTATTTCTTGAAAATCACATGGTGCCCTCCACCTGCTCCCAAAAAATAATGAAAATTGACTTTTACAACTTATTACATATATATAAGGTAACATTACATTATTATCTTCCATCTCAGTATAATGCTCTTTGTTCTAATTATACAGTATAATGTACAGTATCACCTGAGAAAGAGGTGCTGACTGGTTTTTACGATAGAATAGTGGATAAGATACATGTTTATGAGCCAACATCTCTGAGTTCAATTCACACAGATGACCAACAATGTTTTCTTGTCTTAAATTCACTTTACATGCTTCCACTGGGATCTCTCATTAGGAAACATAATGTTAATTTTCACTCGTATGCAGATGACACCCAGTTATACCTTTCATTTAAATCAAATGAAGTTTCTCCGATGTTGTCTTTAATTAGTTGTGTTAGTGAATTAAAGGAATGGATGAATGAGAACTACTTGTCTTTAAATACAGATAAAACAGAGATGTTAATTTTTGGAGGGAATGATGCTGATCACAGCAATATTTAGTTGTCATTTATCTCAGTTGGAATCCTGAGTTATCTTTGATTCCAGCATGTCATTTAAAGCACATATTACAAAGTTGTCCAAAACATGTTTCTTCCATCTTAAAAATGTTAGGAAATTAAGGCGCTTTCTAAATAAATAGGATTCGGAGAAATTAATTCATGCATTTATCTATAGTAGGATTGACTACTGCAATGCGGTGTTCACTGGCTGTTCAAACTGTTCTTTATACAGCCTCCAGTTAATCCAAAATGCGGCTGCAAGAATTATTACAAGAACAAGAAAATATGAACACATAATTCCTGTTCTTGAATCCTTACACTGGCTCCCGGTTAAGTTTAGGGCTGATTTCAAAATCCTCCTTTTAACATATAAAGCATTAAATGGCCAAGGTCCGGCTTACTTGTCTGAACTTATCATGACTTACAAACCTGAGCACACATTAAGATCTCAAGATGCCGGTCTGCTTAGGATTCCAAGGATTAATAAAATAACAGTGGGATGTCGAGCTTTTAGTTACAGGGCCCCTAAACTATGGAATGGTCTTCCTGCTTCTATAAGAGATGCCCCTTCAGTCTCAGCCTTTAAATCCCGGCTGAAGACTCACTACTTCAGTTTAGCATATCCTGACTAGAGCTGCTGATTAACTGTACATACTGCATCTCTGTTGTTAGTTATTAGCACTAAAACATAAGTAACATGATAGTTAGAATTGAATACTAACCCTCACCTATTCTGTTTCTGTTCTCGGTACCCAAATTTGGCAATTGGTGCCACGGCCCACCTGCCAAGTTGTTTGCCTGCCTATGGTAAAGTCATCCCTGATGGAGGATCACAGGAATCATGGGAAAGAGGGGTCCTTTCATCGGAGCAATGTTTCAGCCGTGGAATGGCCAAATGGGGAGGCAGCTAGATGGATGAGGTCTCCAGGACTCTAAAAATATCCAAATCTTATTATGTGATATCATCTACTGTTAAATTCTGCTCTGTACTTCTAAAATCTTTATTATTATGCTGTATTAAGGATTTGTTCTGTTCTGTGTATTGTGTTGTATTGACCCCCTTCTTTTGACATCCACTGCACGCCCAACCTGCCTGGAAAGGGGTCTCTCTTTAATCTGCCTTTCCCAAGGTTTCTTCCATTTTCCTTACAAGGTTTTTTGGGAGTTTTTCCTTGTCTTCTCAGAGAGTCAAGGCTGGGGGGCTGTTAAGAGGCAGGGCCTGTTAAAGCCCATTGCGGCACTTCCTGTGTGATTTTAGGCTATACAAAAATAAACTATTGTATTGTATTGTATTAAATTAAACAAAATTTTAAAAAATCTCATCCATATTTGTCATTCCTCCATGAGACTACTTTTAGGTTTTCTGTGTCTCATTTGATTTTGCTTTGTTTTCCAGTCAAGGCTTAGTCAATTCCACACACAAAATATGTTCTTCATTACCTCATTAAAGGCTTCACTAATCCACATTTATGTGTACACTTCTGATATTCACTTTTTAGAAGCCACAAGAACAAATCATCACCAACATCTCTCATAGTTCAAAAAGCACAGCAAAGTGCGATATGTTCAGATTAAACACTTGTGACATTAAGTGTCAAGCTGATGGAATCCATGTTGTATTACAGTAAAACTTGGAAAACATTACAGCTTTATTTAATTGTCATATATTAGAAGACAATATTTCAGACGTTGGTCAAGAAATTGTATTCTTATAACCTTTTTCCATCCTCCTCTTCTTGCTTTTGACTTCTTCAATGATTACTTTCACAAATCCATGTTCACTAACAAACCAGTTGAAGTAGCATAGGGAAAAGGAGCACAGTTTTTAATTTGGGGGCCAGAGTTCAATTTTTGCATGATACATGCACATTTGACAAACACAGTAGCTTTTCATTTTTCTTATTAAGATTGTAATAAAGTAAGATTTTCCTCTAAAAAGAGAATGCAATTTCACAACATGTTGCTCTTCTCTGCCCTTTCCTCTCATGCATTCGTCTCTGTGTTCACTTCTACAACTGTACAGTCTTTCTCCTGTTGGATGACCCCTAAGCTCCACCAACATCCATACCTCATGAACGTTACCTTTAGGTAAGTCATTAATTTACAATTGTTTCCTGAAATCAATAATTAACCCTACTTATCCAGAATAGAAATGTAGAGAAACTGAAGTCTATCCCAGAAAGTCTTGGGCACAAGAAACAATCCCTGAAAAGGGCACCAGCTGCACACATATCAAGGGACAGTTTAGCATCAACAATCTAAGTAACATGCTCATCCGTGGACTGTGAGAGGGAACCAGACAACCTGGAGAAAACCCACACAGGGAAAACATGGACACTGTACAAAGGGTGCACCAGTTACTTGACTCTCAACACTGAACCGATTCCAAAATCCCATTGTTACAAAAGTGGCATGCTCTTTCATTATCTCCACACTATTCAACCCAATCAGCAGTCACTAAGAGCTCCTCTTGTGCCCACAGAACAGTAAACAGTGATCACCAGACTAAGCATATTAAACTTATGTTATTATATTTTCTCAAGATTTGAAAAGCTAAGATTTATAATTGAAATTATATCATTTCCAGAATGAAATGCATGTGTATGATAACTCCTAAAGTACAGTGTCTCTGAGCATTACTCTGCAGTGCTGCTCAATTCACATTCTTTTTACAGCTCTTTCTGACTGCTTACACTTGATTTCTGAAACTACAGCTCATTTTATCCAAACTCTATACACAACACCCATACACACAAAATCGACAACATGTCAGACATCTCATGTAAATCACACACTTCATTCAAACCATACTAACTCTTCTAAAAATGGTATTTTTCAATCAGAACTCTACATCAAAACATCACATGAATAGCTAATTCTAAACACCAACTACACACTAATAGGAAAATGCAAAACAATGCAATCCATTTTGCTTTTCAGTGTGCAATGAAATTATTGGTATCCACGTTTAACTCTGCGCTCTGCTGCTTAAGGATTACTGTAAATACAAGCTACCTCTTCTTCTTTCAGAGTCTTTTTGCACTTCAGAAAAAATACACATTTACTCATCTTTGTGTATTTTTTGTGAAATGTACCATATATAAATCTACAGTTACTATAAGTATTGCACTGCAGAGGCTACAGGTACAGTACCCATCTTCATTTCCAACTTATTGCATTATGCCAACCACTGTAAAATGCCTCACATTGGCCCACACCTGTTGACCTGCTTCTCTCATGTTCAAACCATAGTTGATCACATGGTCAACTAGTGTTGCCTGCATCTCATTTGAGACCCTTTGTCTCCTTCAACGAGACCTTCCTCTTGCTCTGTGTATCTGCATTCTCCTCTACTCCCTCAGTTGCCTTCATGGTGCTCTGTTGGGTAGCAGGAGACACAGAAGCGTCATCATTTGCCTTTGTATTCAGTTCACTGCTCAGGCTGAATAACAATGTGGAAACTCATTGGTTGAACCCTGCCTGACAGGTATGTCAAATTCCTCCTTTTTGTGGCTTTGCCCTATATATACACTCACCTAAAGGATTATTAGGAACACCTGTTCAATTTCTCATTAATGCAATTATCTAATCAACCAATCACATGGCAGTTGCTTAAATGCATTTAGGGGTCTGGTCCTGGTCAAGACAATCTCCTGAACTCCAAACTGAATGTCAGAATGGGAAAGAAAGGTGATTTAAGCAATTTTGAGCGTGGCATGGTTGTTGGTGCCAGACGGGCCGGTCTGAGTATTTAACAATCTGCTCCGTTACTGGGATTTTCACGCACAACCATTTCTAGGGTTTACAAAGAATGGTATGAAAAGGGAAAAATATCCAGTATGCGGCAGTCCTGTGGGTGAAAATGCCTTGTTGATGCTAGAGGTCAGAGGAGAATGGGCCAACTGATTCAAGCTGATAGAAGAGCAACTTTGACTGAAATAACCACTCATTACAACCGAGGTATGCAGCAAAGCATTTGTGAAGCCACAACACGCACAACCTTGAGGCGGATGGGCTACAACAGCAGAAGACCCCACCGGATACCACTCATCTCCACTACAAATAGGAAAAAGAGGCTACAATTTGCACGAGCTCACCAAAATTGGACAGTTGAAGACTGGAAAAATGTTGCCTGGTCTGATGAGTCTCGATTTCTGTTGAGACATTCAAATGTTAGAGTCAGAATTTGGCGTACACAGAATGAGAACATGGATCCAACATGCCTCGTTACCACTGTGCAGGCTGGTGGTGGTGGTGTAATGGGGTGGGGGATGTTTTCTTGGCACACTTTAGGCCCCTTAGTCCCAATTGGGCATCGTTTAAATGCTACGGGCTACCTGAGCATTGTTTCTGACCATGTCCATCCCTTCATGACCACCATGTATCCATCCTCTGATGGCTACTTCCAACAGGATAATGCACCATGTCACAAAGCTCGAATCATTTCAAATTGGTTTCTTGAACATGACAATGAGTTCACTGTACTACCCCCACAGTCACCAGATCTCAGCCCAATAGAGCATCTTTGGGATGTGGTGGAATGGGAGCTTTGTGCCCTGGATGTGCATCCCACAAATCTCCATCAACTGAAAGATGCTATCCTATCAATATGGGCCAACATTTCTAAAGAATGCTTTCAGCACCTTGTTGAATCAATGCCACGTAGAATCAAGGCAGTTCTGAAGGCGAAAGGGGGTCAAACACCGTATTAGTATGGTATTCCTAATAATCCTTTAGGTGAGTGTATGTTACAGGCCAAACCCAATTTTAGGACAAAGTAATTTAGACTAATACATTACCAGTGTCACAGAGTGTTAGGGTCATTACCCGGTCGGGATGCCTGGAAGGACCGGAAGGTGGCATTAATAGCTTCCGGGCCACGAGGGGACAAACGCCCAGGACTAGGAGAGGACCACGGGAGAGGAGCAAGGGCATTCTAACCCATTGGGACCCGTGGCCACCGCCAGGTGGCGCCTTAAACCTCAGGGAACCTGGGGAAGAATTACTTCCGCCACACCCGGGAAGATGGCGGAGGAAGCTGCCAGGGCCAGCTGGAGTGCTTCTGGTGTAAAGGGCACCACTTCCGGCACATTAGGAAGTGCTGCCGGAAGGATGTCAGGGGACACCTGGAGCACATCTGGTCAGGAATAAAAGGGGCCACCTTCCTACAGTCTGGGAGCTTGAGTCAGGAGTGGGAGCAGGACAAAGCCCCCAGGAGGACTGAGAGAAAGAAGCCCATATTGTGGTGGTTATTGCTGTGTGCATTGTGTGTGGTGTTCGGGACTGTGAACCAGTGTTTATTAATGATTAATAAACGTGTGTGTTTTATAAAGATGTGGTTTCCAACTGGTGGTGTCAGAAGTCTCACACCAGCCAAACCCAATTTTAGGTTGAAATATGCATGTGCATATATATACACTACTCCTCAAATGTTTTACAACACCACAGTTTTTCTTCAAATTTAATCAGCTGAAATTCAATCAATGACCTAAAATGCTGAAAAGAGAAGCAGTTAACTGCCAGAGGTTTACATTTTACATTTAGGTTCGCAAACACTGAAAATGAAAATATCTGATTATTACAAATTGGCCTTTTTCAGGGATCAACTAATAGGTTACCACCTAAAGATGTTCTACAGCAAATAAAATAAATCAAGCCTTTCAAATTGAAGCAAACAATTTGCACACATGTTTCAACTTCTGTTTATTACTTCAGACACTTTTGTCTGTCTTAAAGCAGAGTTGGAACAGACTACATTATCACACCTTCTGAAGTACTGCTTGGACAATATTACATTGGCAGTAGTGCATTTACACACTCTGAAGGAACTATCTGGTATGTATAGTGCAGCAGTGGTAGCTTTGTGTTCACATTATTGTACATGTTTGGTCACTAGGAAAATATCCGTGCTTCGCAGCGGCGAAGTACTGCCTTAAAATTTATATTAAGAAGAAAATTAAACCTTTTTAAACTGAGGGAAAATATACCAATAATTATTTGTTAAGGATCTCTTTGTATACCACATTGTGAGTTCAGCCCTCCGGCTGTAATATGACCAAGCTGTGCGCTGAGCTTACTCTTGAGCATGCAATGTACAGTTGGCCATGTGAACAGTAATCTTGTTTCAAATCCCACAGCTTGGATTGCTGCTGTCATAAACGGTTTGAGTTTCATGGTTTGTTTCAATTACGACAGTATTTGTAGGACGTGTGTTGAAGAGACATTCGGCATCTGTCAAGCATTGTAAGTATACAACCGGTTTCATTGATAACTTCACATCCAGCTTTTGAGAGTTTAAACATTAATAAACATTAAAGTGTCCACTACTGAAATCGTCACCTGTGAATCTAAGATGTTTAAGAGGCATTTGGCCATTTCGGTACACTTGAAAGCTACAACCGAACAATTCAGCGGCAGCCATCAACTCACATGCAGATCCATAGGTGAAGGGCTTAAGCATTTCACTCTTATATTGCTCCTGTGTAATATAATTATCTCCTGTACCGTCATCAGTCCACACCTTGAACCTGTCCCAGTCATTCAATACATAAACACAATGTTCCTCTGGATGTCAAGAGTGAGCCTGATATGGCCGTGCAATATGTAACAAAGAGAATGGAAAAGGTAGGTGCCATCTCCGGGCATGGAAACCACTCGGTAAGTGACAGTTCTTTGATCGATGGTGATCACCTCAATAGACATGTTAATGGGGGTACGTTTGGAATGACAAAGGAAATGGGTACCTGAACAATGTAAAGTAAGTCTAAAATAAAAAAAACACAATAACTATAATCGTAATAAATGAACAATAAAACAGCGGAGAAGCCGTGGATTAAATAAAAAGACTGTAGTTATCAGCAGGGAGACGTGAATCCTGTGGCGAAGCAAGGATGGGAATGTAGAGACTTTAGCGACGGATGGCCTTATATAGGCAGGCAGCCAACAACGTGGGAGGCATTGGGATGGGGGACCCAACGCCACCTCACACGGTGACCGAGCTGCAGGCTATGGACGTATATATGTACGTAAGCAGGAGTTAGTTAGCGTTGGGAACCCGCATACCAAATTTCTTGAAAATGGGCCCATAAGTAACAAAGACCGTTGAAAAGGTCAATATGGTGGCCGACAGTGGCATCATACCACCGAAATAAGTACCAAATTTCAGCCTTCTACCTACACGGGAAGTTGGAGAATTAGTGACGTTGGAAAGTTCAATATGGCGGCTGACAGTGGCGTCATATCACCAAAATAAGTACGTACATTGGTTTTGGATAGTGCAGGGAAGCCGCCAACCAAATTTCGTGAAGATGGGGCCATGAATAAGAAAGTTCAACATGGTGGACGTTGTTGACCGTTATAACCGTTACGTGTAGAATTTTGAAATGAAACCTGGTTAACTTTTGTAAGTAAGCTGTAAGGAATGAGTCTGCCAAATTTCAGCCTTCTACCTACACGGGAAGTTGGAGAATTAGTGACATTGGAAACTTCAATATGGCGGCCGACAGTGGTATCATACCACTGAAATAAGTACGTACATCGGTTTTGGTTAGTGCAGGGAAGCCACCTACTAAATTTCGTGAAGATGGGGCCATAAATAAGAAAGCTCAACATGGCGAACGTTGTCAACCGTTATGACCATTACACATAGAATTATCGAAATGAAACCTGCTTAACTTTTGTAAGTAAGCTGTAAAGAATGAGCCTACTAAATTTCAACCTTCTACCTACACGGGAAGTTGGAGAATTAGTGACGTTGGAAAGCTCAATATGGCGGCCGACAGTGGCGTTATACCACCAAAATAAGTACGTACATTGGTTTTGCTTCGCGCAGGGAAGCCACCTACCAAATTTCGTGAAGATGGGGTCAGCTTTCTACCTACATGGGAAGTTGGAAAATTAGTGAGGTTGGAAAGTTCAATATGGCGGCCGAAAGTGGCGTCATACCATTGAAATAAGTACGTACATCGGTTTTGGTTAGCGCAGGGAAGCCGCCTACCAAATTTCGTGAAGATGGGGCCATAAATAAGAAAGTTCAACATGGCGGACGTTGTCGATCGTTATCGACTGTTATGACCGTTACGTGTAGAATTTCGAAATGAAACCTGCTTAACTTTTGTAAGTAAGCTGTAAGGAATAAGCCTGCCAAATTTCAGCCTTCTACCTACACGGGAAGTTGGAGAATTAGTGATGAGTGAGTCAGTGAGTGAGTGAATCAGTGAGGGCTTTGCCTTTTATTAATATAGATGTACCTTGTGGGCCTGGTGGTTTGTTGCCACCTTTATGTACTTGTTTTTTTTTATTTAGTCTAATGCTTCTTACTGTAAATATGATGTCATTATCACATTGAATGGCACTGGTAGAGAAGTGTGTAGAAAAGCTCTGCAGTGTGTATTCTGTGGAGTTCTGTGCTATGTCACTGATTTCCAGATGTAGGTGTTATCTGACATAGCATTAGGAAAAGGTGATATGAGAGTTCATCATACTTTGTACTTAGTGATTGAAATCTGTGCAATCAGAAAACATCATTGCACAAATGCAATATTTTTTGAAAACAAATATCGTCAGATTGGGTGTAAATTTATGCTGACGCTGTTAGTTAGGGTCAGATCTAGTGGGGGGAGGAAGGGGGAAGCGTGAACGTGACTGAAAAAAGTTAACTTTTACAAGTACCATAAATTTACACCTGATCTAATGCTGTTCGTTTTTCAATAATATTGCATTAGTGCGATTATGTTTTCTGATTGGTACTAACTAATTGGCGTTAACATCATGGACCAGAAGGCGTGAGCTTATTCAGTGCGAACAGGAGCATGCAGGTGGCCATTTGCTGTGTGCTACAACAGGCATGCACAGGGTTCACTGAGAAAATAAGAGTGTTCTTGGCTCACCTTGCAGAGGAACTTCGTTGTCGCTTCTTTCAAGAAAAAGCGATGGAAAAAGAAAAAGTGGATGCAACATCGACAAGCTTCTGTTCCAAGATCGCTGCTTCCCCCAGGAAAGCAAACTCATTCAGTTTCAGGTGCCACTCCAGTGTAATAGAAACCACAGCATAGAGA
The DNA here is from genome assembly GCF_016835505.1 of Polypterus senegalus. Taxonomy (NCBI): domain Eukaryota; kingdom Metazoa; phylum Chordata; class Cladistia; order Polypteriformes; family Polypteridae; genus Polypterus; species Polypterus senegalus. The sequence goes on along the minus strand of NC_053167.1, from coordinate 59,051,833 downwards.
GAGGTGTGTACATTGCAACAGGTACACATGCCGTAAAATGTAGGAAGAACGGTTCTTGGGTGTGTGGGAACTGTTAACATTTGAATTAGATGATTGTATATAGCGCAGAACTGATCTTTCTGTTGTATTCTTTCCTCTGCATGTCTTGGAGTACAAAAGAAACACCACCATGCACCAAAATGTGGTGATTGGGCAAGATTGGGGGGAAAACAAAAACAGTCACTGATTACAACTACAAGAAAGTATGCGAATGAATATGAATAATAGGAATGATGCTGCATCAGTGCCACCATGTTTTCTGAAATGTACTATACAGGTCATAAAATGAATTATTCTAAATATCATATATACCTATATCTCTGTTTTTTTGTCAGTTCGGCTTTGACATCATGGACCATAAGGTGTGTACTAATTCAGCGTGGGCAGGAACACTCAATAAAAAAATTCAGACGACAGTGAGATACCAAGAAGGCAGATTCACCAGGGCTTGTGTGTCAGCTTTTATCCCTCCAGATCTAAGAATATCCAGTTCCATTGACTCAAAACACCATTCACATCTACAGTTATTCCCAGTTTCAAATAAAAACTAACAGTGTCAAATCTGGGGTGGTGGTGGGGGGTTGTATCGTGTTCGTGACTGACAGAATAAAAGTGAAAAAAAAGCTAACTTTTACAAGTACTATAAATTTACACCTGCTGTTACAGACGCAAATCAAATGTATGTTTTTATTGTATAAAATTAACAATAAGAGCAGCTCACATCTCAAAATGGTAAATTTGGGAGGTAGTCAGGATCGTTCCGGTGACCTCTTGATTACAAGTCAGAAGTTCTTACCACTGCACCACGGAAGCTGTCATATTCCACTTGTGCCTTTTGATATTTGGACTTCAGGCTTCACACATTATACATTTCATGTCTAAATTTTTTCGTTTATTACTAAAACATGAAAAACGTTGATTTTAACCATGTGTTTACATAGATTGTTGTAGACACGGAACACACATGCAATGTATGTATTCCAAATGACAATATATTAATTACCCTCTGCAGCTCCAGCACTTCAGTCCAAGATGAACACTGAGCACTGAGAACATTCTTTGCAAATTGAGCTGCGGCAATGGGTAAGGGGTTGGGACAGCAGGCAGCTTGTGTTGATCAACACATTTACAGGACAAAAGACGCTGACGGAGAGGTGCGAAGGGATTTAAGGTAGGCCAGGACTATGAGTTTTTTTGTAGGCTTTGGTAATTCTAGTGTTAAAGCACAATTGACAATCTAAATCTAGAAGGTAGGAATTACAGGTACTACTGGCAAATTGACATTGCTCCTTCTATAAGTTTGGAAAGCAAAAAAATGCAATCAGTTTGTTTGACTTGCTGTTTTTTTGGGTGGCAGCTAAATACGATACAGCGAACCCTAGTTGAAGATAAGCCATCATAAGTTGGTTTAGCAAGATGTACAGCGTTTTTGTTGTGTGAGTGTACTTTAAAACTTTAAATGCTTTCACTTACACATAACATCTTGAAGAGCTTTTGAGAGACAGTGTGCAAAAAAATGGGGACTACTCATTACTTCTTGGCAGACTGTGCAGAATTAGTCAGGTCCCACTTTAATGTAAGGGTTACTCCAGAAACAATAGTATGTGGTACATACATGAAATACATATTGTCAGAGATGGCTGGGGTGGCGTCCCGGCTGGGAGGAGGGCTTGCGCCTTCCCCAGACCATGTGGGGGCAACTACCCTGGCACCTTTGGGGGCCACGGGTACAGAGCTTTGAAGCTCCACCTTGTAGGGGCCCGTGGTCACCGCCAGGGGGCGCCCCTATGCCTTTGGAGCCTTGGACCTCAGCACTTCCACCACACCCAGAAGTGCTGGGGGGAAGAAGACTGGGGACACCCGGAGTGCTTCCGGGTACGCAGCCGGCACTTCCGCCACACTGGGGCCGCCTCCCTTCAGACAATGGCTAGAGTCAGGTGGAAGAGGATGAGATCTCTAGAGGAGGCAAGGAGGCGGCCTGAAGAAAAAGTGAGGCATTTTGTGTTGGCCAGGACTTTGGGTACATTTGGGTTGTGTGGCACTGTAAATATTCTATACTAATAAAAGGCAAAGCCCTCACTGACTGACTCACTCACTCACTCACTCACTCACTCATCACTAATTCTCCAACTTCCTGTGTAGGTAGAAGGCTGAAATTTGGCAGGCCCATTCCTTACAGCTTACTTACAAAAGTTAGGCAGGTTTCATTTCGAAATTCTACACGTAACAGTCATAACTGGAACCTACTTATGTACATATATACCGGCCATAGCCTGCAGCTCCGTCGCCGTGTGAGGCAGAGTTGCATCTCTCATCGTCACGCCTCCCACATAATTGAGTGCCTGCCCATATAAGGCCGTCCGTCAGCAGCAATCCAATAGGAACACTCTACCACTAAATATTTGCTGGTTTAGGGCTGTGCTTATGGAAACGAAGATGAGATGGTCAGGGTGGTGTTTGGCACAAATTTAGCGAAACTGCGAGAGAAACTTTTAAGTGCCAGGTCTTAGCTAACATTAAATAACGCTGTGGTCATCGCACGAGATAGCACAAGCACAGCTCAGAACCTTCGATGCATGTAGTCCGAGCAGCTCACGTGAACTGACTGTGAACGCAGCACGCAGACAAAAAGCAAGAGCTCTAAAGAGCGCTGAATAAAAAAGCATTACACAATTGTGAAGCTGGCAAAAGAATATGAAGCGAGTGACACATACAACCATATTCATAAGTGCAGCTACTGCAGAAACAAAGCACACAGTGGAAAAAGTCAATGTCCAGCTAAAGGAAGACAGTGTAAAAAAAAACCTGTGCATGCAGTGTGTGATGTCTCAAATAAAGAGGAAGACGAGCTCTTTATTGATGCAGTAAGAAAGGAATCTATGAATGAAACCTGATATCTTTACAACGGTTGACAAACACGGAATGTAACTTGAACACAACACATCCTCCAAATACGAACCTGATTGAAAGAAATAATGATAATCAAATCCTTGATGACAGCAACACTCATAACAGTCACAAAACAATTACATTGACAATCATGTTACGTTATTTTTAAAATGTTTCCTTTTCTTTTTCATTACTTCTTTAACACACTACTTCTCCACTGCGAAGCGCGCATATTTTGCTAGTGTACAATAAACGTGTGTTGGGTGACATGAACGTGTCCGTCTGTCTGTGTCCATTGTATAGAATGTCTAGGCAATATATAGAATGCTGAAAATTGGACATCAAAGTATGAAATGATTCATATTTCACACGTTTCCTAGGCATTCTATGCAATGCCAAAAGACAAACCGGCAAAGTATAAAATATTCCTGCTAATGACGTTTCTAATGTCACGTGACTTTCGATGCTCACCTCAGATGGAGAATTCCCCATTTGCATTTCAGTCTTTGTTCAGAAGTGACGAAATACGCTACTTTGAATTTGTTCAGCAAAGACTCTAGCCCATACTATGCTGTCTGAAAATGGTAGAGCAAGGTGTAGTGTCCGAGAAGGAATCCTGTCGTGTTGACATGCAACGACGATTCTAGAATGAACTGTCTAAAGTGCAAGCCAGTGCTGCAAAAAACAGTGTTTTCCAAACCGAAACCACTTACCAGAAGTTAGTGAGCGATGTATGGGACTATTGGCTGTTGAATCGCTATGATGTGATGTTAGTGGAAAACAAAAGTACACTGATTTATCCTGTTAAAGAAGGTGTTAGTGCTATCCAGTTCTACATCACAGACTCTGACTTAGTTAACATACTTCATGACGCTCATTTGGCCATTGGCCACGGAGAACGTGACAGAATGTTGAAAGAACTCTTATCCAAATACAAGAATGTTACTCATCATGATATTGAACTGTACATTCACCTTTGTGAGCCGTGCCATAAAAAACCAAAAGGTATTAAAAAAGGTGTTGTTGTGAAGTCTATGGTTTTTTATGAATTTAATTCCCATTGTCAGGTCGATCTCATTGATTTTCAGTCCGTACTTGACAGGGAATACAAATTTATAATGGTGTACCACGATCATCTCACTAAGTTCATGGTTCTTAAGGCTCTGACTTCAAAGAGAGCGGAAGAAGTAGCCTACAACCTAGTGGACATATTCTTGTTGCTTGGAGCACCATCCATTCTATAGTCTGCCAACAGTAGGGAATTTGTGAGTAACATGCTGAGCAGCTTGAAGGAGTATTGGCCAACACTGAAGATCGTCCATGGCAAGCCTTGCCACTCACAAAGCCAGGGTAGCGTCAAATCAAGATATTGAAAATATGCTGTGTACTTGGATACAGGATGAAAAAACTGACCGCTGGAGTGAGAGACTACATTTCATACAAATTATGAAGAATAGGGCTTATCATTTTGGGATCAAAAGAACACCATATGAAGCTCTCTTTGGTTGCAAAGCAAGGGTCTCACAATGCTCCCAATGTCCTCTCTACCCCAAGATGTTTTACAAGGCATACAGACTGAGGAGCAGCTGGAAAAAATAATAAAAAGTGTTCAAACAATACAAGAAGACGAACCCGATCACCCTATGCAAGAAAAAGAGCCTATTGCACAAAACATGGATGAAATTGTAATCGATGATGGAAGAAACCGATATGGTGATGAAGACGTTTACCAAAGAGGCTTCCATTTCTGCTATCAGTTTTGTGTGTTGAAAGGAAACCAGTGACACACATGCATGCAGAAAGTGTCATCGAAAAATCCCTAGATTTTGTGGCCATGCCAGTAAAGATGATGGAAATGACGAAATGGATATTTTGTGCACTCTTTGCTTCAAAACTGAGAATGCTGTTGAAGGTAAAATTGATTCTAAATTCAATCTGGAAATACAGGCCAAAAAAATGAAAATGAATTCTAACAAGAAATTTCTTCCTGCTTTTTTGTGTGCTATTGTTTAAGTTCCTATTCCTGACATCGACAAGGGATGAGGTGATTCACGCAATCTGTTGGCAGTTGTTATGAACGTGACAGAAGATGGTTTTTACCGACTTGGAACTTCTGAACAAATTTTAAAGCAACTGCATGCAATATCACAAATCAATTTATGCCCAAAGAATTACTCAGAATTGAAGACATTCCTGACAGCAAAATACCTCTCTGGTCAGCTGCTATTGCTCAGTCCACAGGAAGCGGTATGTGTAAGACCAAGTGACAAAACATGAAGTTTTTTTGTGTGAAAAAAGCAATGAAGTGCAATTCAAAATGCCATTCAAGCCTTCCTTGTTGCAATAAGTAGGTTCATTTTTTTCAATAAGAAAGTTCTGTATTTTATTTGATATTTTCTTTTTTCATTTATGTATTTTTAATGAAGGTCTTTTCATTACTCTCTTTTCAAGTTTTACTTTTTTGTGCAAAAGACAAGTACAATTTAAAATGATTTTTTTTCCTTCCTTGTTGCAGTAAGTAGGTTCATATTTTATTTGCTCTTGCTTTTCTCAATAAGAAAGTCCTATACTTGATTTTGTATTCCTTTCTTTTTCATATACGTCTTTTCAATAAAAGCCTTTTCATGACTCTCTTTTAATACCTTGCCTAAGTAACATATTCAATTCTATATAATGCATAGGTATTATATACAATGCCTAGGGAAAGTATATATAATATTAAAATAATTCAAATATTTCATACTTTGCCCAAAAATGCCAGGAATTCTATATATTTCCTAGGCATTCTATACAATGCCTGCTTTTTATACATGCTCGGTAACATATATATAAAATAGAATGTCTGTCTGTTCCATATATGATCCCACTCTTACTTTGTTTGCTTTTTTTCATAATTTAAGCACTACGAACTGTTCCCCTGGAACTAAAAGTACAAGTCAGATGTGACAGCATTCACATTTACAACCCAGCAAGGAGTTGTCACAATTCCGGAATCCAATCAGACCCAGAAAGAATAAATTCTTGACTCACAAGATCAGAGACACTGATATAAAGTCAACGTGGATGATGAATGGGACAGCTAGCAATAACAATTGGGTCACCATTTAAAAAAAAACACACAAACCTTTGCATTTTTTCCTTATCCCATTCTATAATTACCGGGCAACGTCAGGTTCTTTGGATTAGCTAGTAAAATCTGGCATTTTGCATGCATATACCATGCAAATGTGTAGAAACTACTGTATACTAGCCAACAAGGTAATGAGACAATGACTGTGTTTACATGAAGCCTAGTATTTAATAACACAGTTCATTACGCCTTTGCAGGTTTTTTGATTGTTTGTTATTCTTTTTACCATTGTATTGTTTCTAGAAATATTTGTTCTTCTTTCAAAGGACACTCCTCGTAAGAAAATACACTTTTGCATTAAAACTCAAATGACTCTGCACAAAGTGGCTACTCCTCTAAGACTCATCTCTCATGTTAATTAAAGCTTTTCTAAGTGCTTGTTTCACTAATACAATAAGTCTTTCCTTGTTCTCTGTCTTTTAGATCCTTGCAGAGAGCAGTGTAGCCCCACTGCTGCTGCCACACATTGACCTCCTACCTGCACCGTTGATACTTATTATGCCAGTAACAATGATTCCTTTTGAGAGGCTTGAGATGGATATCATTGGTCCATTACTCTGGAGTAAGAATCACTTTGGTGATAGTGCATTATGCCAGAAGTTATCCAGAGTTGGCAGCATTGCAGAAGAATAATTTGTTTAGTTTCTGAAAAATTGTTCAACAAAGTTTTCACGTGTATGGGAATTCCTTTTTAAATGTTCACAGATCAGAGTACACCTTTTATATTGGATCTCATGGCAAAAATATATATGACTCTTGATAAAAAAGATTTAACCACTTATTTATCATCTACAAACTAATATTATTTAAATAAAATTTTGGAGCAAATGATTAGACTCGCAAGAAGTCAACTAATATTTCAGCATATGATGGGTCAGCAATTGTGTTCATATCCTGAATATTCCAATTTGCATCTTGACAATGTTGTAATTTTTAACAATGACTGAAATTCCATCTGACTTGTCCTCATGCAGTATAAGGGTCGGTTTATACTTACACTCAGAACACTTACGCACATGCATCATGGCTGCCACATGTTCCCAGCACTGTTTTGAAGCATTCTCTGACCATGTCATAAGAAATTAACGCGATGCGTGCACCAGCAAAAATATGGGTGCCTCTTGTGTTTCTAGTTTTCCTATGTGACATCAGCATCGTTGTTTACTATCAACATGTGATGGCAAACCGCACTACAGCTCTAATAGGATCAATCTGTATGCTTTAATGTTTGATGAATACTTCGTTGCAGTGAAGCAAAACATCAAACTTAAATGCTGACATGCTTTTTTTTTGCACCTTCACAACAGCATCAGAATGCAAAGAATTAAAATTTTTAACATTTATTGTCCCTCAACTCACAATACAGCGAAACAACCAAACGTTGTTTTCTTACCGTGGTGATGTCTCACAATGCCATCTGGTGGAATCCTCCAGATTTACTTAAAGTATGCACGCAAGTACAGTCAGTACACTTCTTGCGTAGCAGCAGCGTCAAATGCACACGTTGCATAGCGTTAAGTATATCCCCAGCTTTAGTCTGAGAGATGTTGGAAGGACCGCTAATCCTAAGAAGTGTAAACTAGGTATGTCAGAGAGTCATTACCTCAGTTACTCCATAGGTAAGCGTTTAATAAAAGCACAACTAAAAATAGATCAGTGAGGTACTTAAAGCATATCCTCACTCAAAAACACAGAACCATGTTTGTGCTTTTTTAATACTGGCTGGTTGCCAGAGATGATCTACTTCTAATATTACTGTCAATCCTGACACTTTAACTGATTTGACAAAAGGTTGAAAAAATTGCAGTATTGTTTGTACTAATGCTTATGATAACGCTTTTATTGATTTAAAAAAGGTTTTATGTTCTTACCCTGTACCCTGTGGGATTAGAGACTGAGAAGTACTGAGGGATTGGAGACTGAGATGTATTGATGTGCTGATGTAATTCTTGCAAACAAAATGGAAGAAGCTTAGAATTATTGTGTTTTTTGTGGTGCGAAAATTAAATAAGAAATACATTTTGCTCCTAAAATCTTTGTGTTTGGTTGCTGGTAAGGAGCCATGCTGGGATGTTTAAAGCTTTTTTTATCCCTTTAGAAGAGATTGTGGATTTTCCTTCTCCAGCACAGGGGCAAAAGCAGCTGAGTGTTTTGGGGAGCATTTTGAAAAATTACTTGTACTTGTTATTTGTATTGAAACTAGCATCAGCGAGGCAGGGCAGTAAGCAGCAGTAGCAGACACTGGCATCTCTTTAAGTAAATAATTGACATTGTAGCAGCAAATGGTTATAAGAAACAATTTCTTAGCCGGAAAAAAATGGATAGCAGCTGACTTCAAAGCGGTAAAGAGAAGGGCTCCACAGCACATAGGCAAGCGGCTAGCATTAAGGCGCAAATTACCCACGAGCGACTGTAGGAGCAGTCAAGACAGTAAGAAATTAACTAGCAACGGATACTCAGTAACCAGGTTTTTCTAGATTAAACAGTTCTAGTGGTCGGGAAAAGAGAGCTGTTAAGAGAGCAACAGTGTAATAGTTCATTAATACGAAGGAATATAAATGGTGCAAGTGAAGAGCTTCTAAGTAAGGAATAAAAGGAGCACAAAGTTAGGAGAACAAAGAAAAGTAAAAATCATCTCATAAAAGGACAAACAGCAGGCAGACAAGGGGGAGAATATTACAGGAGTTTAAGGGGCAGAAGGTGAAAAATAACTGTAGCAGTTCTTTTCTGTTTTTTAATTTTTTTGGCTTTGCCAGTTAAGTTAAAACATTTAATTTTAATTAAAAGAAACAGTTGAGCGGTTTTAGTAATCCAAAACAAGTCTGGTTGGATGTTGGACTCTTTATAGAATGGCTTGTTGTAGCCAGTTTTCTATGAGGACTACATCTACAGGAGATGCCAGCTGATTCAGCACCTCAAGCTGAGGTTGGGTTGATAGGCTCTTGGTCAGAGTGTGGGTGGAACCACTTGTTATTGTCCATGTTGAAAAAATTACATATTGTACACAAAGATAGTCTGTCAGTTTTGTGATCCATATTTAAAGAGTTAGGTGCCAGGCTGAGAAGCAGAATTGACAAGGTTCTGCCTGTGCCACACAGCAATCCAGGTAAGACTGAGGAGATTAGAAGGCTTAGCATGTGGCTCAAATCTTAGTGTAGGATAAAAGGGTATAGGTTTATGGGACATTGGAACTCCTATTAGAAAGGCTGGGACCTCTTCAACTGCTATGGGTTACATCTGAGGGGTAACAGTGTGTTGGGGTGGCGTATGAGTAGGTTAGTTGAAGATTGTTTATATGGGGCCAGGGAGAAATTCTGAAAGACTGGAAAATGGCAAATATTACCCCTTTATAAAAAGGGTGACTGGGCAGATCCAATCAACTACAAGCCAGCAAGTTTAACATGCATCACAGGTAAACTAATGGAAAGAATTAGTAAAGATAAGACTGAGCAAAACATGGCAAAAACAGGAGATTTACTGAACAATCAGTATGGCTTCCGAAGAGGGAGGTCATGTTTAACCAACAAGTTAGAATTCTATGAGGAAGCAACAAAAGGATATGATTAACATGGAGCATATAATATTATTTATCTTGACTTTCAGAAAGCATTTGATAAGGGTGTTCTTTGTAAATGGGTACAAAATTGGCTCAGACACAGGAAGCAGGGGGTTATGGTGTAAGGAACCCTATCATAATTGGTGATGTTAAGAATGGTGTTCCACAGGGGTCAGTGCTAGGGCTGCTGCTATTTTTATATATATATATATATATATATATATATATATATATATATATATATATATATATATATATATATATATATATATATATATATATATATATATATATATATATATATATATATATAAATGATTTGGATAGAAATATAAGTAACAAGCTGGTTAAGTTTGCATATGATACCAAGATACGTGTTATGGCAGAAAGCCTAGAATCCATTGAATTATTACAGAGGGACTTAGATGGCATAGAGGCTTTGGCAAATTTGAGGCAGATGAAATTTAATGTAAGTAAATGTAAAGTATTACATGCAGGAAGTAAAAATGTTAGGTTTGAGTACACAATGGGAGGTCTAAAAAAGAAAAGTACACCTTATAAAAAGGATTTAGCAGTCGTGGTGGAGTCAACACTATCAATTGCCAGACAATGTTCAAAAGCCATTAAGGAGGATAACAGAATGTTAGGTTATATAGTGCCTTGATGTGTGGAGTACAAGGCCAAAGAAGTTGTGCCCAAGCTTTATAATGCACAAGTGAAGTCTCATGTACTATGTAAAGTTTTGGTCTCCAAGCTACAAAAAGGACATAGCAGCACTAGAAAAAGTCCAGAGAAGAGCGACTAGGTTGATTCCAGGGCTACATTATGAGGAAAGATTAAAAGACCTGAGCCTTTTCAGTTTAAGCAAAAGATTAAGAGGTGACAGGATTGAAGTATTTAAAATTATGAAAAAAAATTATTATAGTGGTTTGAGAAAATTATTTTGAAATTTTTTCATCAAGAACACGGGGACACATTTAGACACAGTCAGGATTTGACCCAGAAGTTGACTGAACAGCATGCCAGGGCAAATTGCAGAGGTCTTGAAAAAGAAGAGCCACCATGCAAATATTAACTCATTGCATAAACCTAATGTAATTGTCAATAAAAGCCTTTGAAACTTATGAAATGCTTGTAATTATACTTATGTATACCATTGAAACATCTGGCAAAAAGATGTAAAAACACTGAAGCAGCAAACTTTGTAAAAACCAATACTTGTGTCATTCTCAAAACTTTTGGCGATGACTGTACTAAACAATGTAATAATAAAGAGGACAAACAGTGAATACATTTTTACATTCAGAAATTAAAAGTTGCAATAAAAATGAAAAAGTTTAATTTATGAATAAATGTATTATAAAAACTAAAAACACAATAAATGTTCAGTGTGTTCCTTGTGCTTGTTTTGAGGCACATAGTTTTTTGAAATCAGGATCGAGTGATACAATCTCAAATCTAAATCCGTATTCAGCTTACTACTGTATTTATTTTTTATAAAGATATAAGAAGAGAAAGCCCTCTCCTCCAGCACTGTACCACATATTTCTAAATGGCAACAGAAGCTTAAGCATTTTGTTGGTCAGCTATTCATACTGTCTGCTGATGTCTACCCAAAAGCTAATTTGGAATTTTTCTTTGAATTCAGCTCTTAAAGCAGCATCAGTTGAAAGTTCAATCAGCTTCTCTTTTTCATTAATTGATAGTTGGGCTGCATGTAAATGTTTTTTCTTTAAAGGTTTGCAATCCAGTTGTTCTCTTCTCCAGGTTTTAGAAAGTACTTCTTGTAAGGTGATTTTAGCCATCCAAATCAAGGGTTCAATTATTTTCTTGCTCATTTCCTGAAATAGGTGCAGTTTATTCTCAGATGAAAAATTGTGCAGAGTTTCAAATACCTCAGGCTGGCCTTTTTCACTACATGGCCTCCAAAAATGTAGTTTTATAATCATAGATTTGAATGATGATCTTCAAAATAAAGCTGCACCTTTTGTCTACGTTTAAACAGCTGGGTAAAGACTTTTCCCCCCCGAGAGAGGCACCTTATTTCTGTATAAAGAAGTAGGGTTGAATGAAGAGTCACCATTTCTTAACACATTGCTTTGCTTAGCCTCAAGTTTATGGACTTTGACTTTATAAAATTAACCACTTTAACAGCTTCATCAAGAATGACTTTTAATTCACCAGGAAGGTGCTTAAATGCAAGGCTTTACTGTGGATACAGGAGTGGTTCCAGGTTAAATTGTGGACTACCTTTTTGACATGAACAGGAAGACTGCAGTAACAATCTGACATCGACTTGTCTCCATCAGTGCATAGTCCCTCAACAATTAGACCAATTAATGCCCATTTCTTTAAAGTAGCAGTCAATAGCATTAAATATATCCTCACTATTGTGTGTTCTGACAGAGGAGAACAAAGCAAAGGATTTTCTTCATCTTCAGTGCCTTTTGAATACCTCACAAAAACAAGCAAAACAACAAAATTAGCATCATCTATGCTTTTGTCAACTTGAATAGCAAAATATTGTAGCAACCCGGCAGTCCGCGCTGGCGGAGTGACGCCTTGTGGGTAAATTATGTAAATAGTTGTGGGGTATTTATGGGAAATTTATGTGAAAGTTAATGTTGTGTAAAGATTAACTAAGTTCGTAATTGTCTTTCCTGTTGTAAATGTTATATGTGTTTGTGCGCAGCCCGGTGGGGTGGGTTGGGATATCGCTGTCTGGGGTTGTAAAAATGTAAATAGATACCGCCGTTAAGAAATGTCGTTTTGTTGTTGACCTTGACAGTGGTTAAGCGGATGAATTTGAGCTTTGCTTCTGGCTATCTGTGAATAAAGAGATACAACAGGACAGAGCTGTTATTCATTGCTAAGATTTCATCTAAGCAATTAATGCCGAGACACTCGGAGTCGTGCGGTGTATGGGACACGAGTGCTCGCTACTCAAGAAGCTGGGTACAGCTGCGTGCTGCCGAGACGCTCGTAGTCGTGCGGTGTATGGGACACAGCCGTGACTTAAAGAGCCGGGTACAGCTGCGTGCCTAATGCTGGCAATCCGCTAGCCGACAGCTTGGAAGAGGTGCACGGTGAAATCGGCTTGAAAATCTTCAAGACTCGACCACGGGTCGCTACATTGGTGTCAGAAGTGGGAGACCAGGCTGTTTAGAAGACGCCGTCATGGAACAGAGTCTTGAAGAAGTAGAGCGTGCCATCTTAGAGAACAGCGTTACGTTAAAGCGCCTGATCAGCGGAGCTGTGCGGAGAAAAGAGGCAGACCGACCTGATGGTGCCAGTGTTCCCCGGACAGTGTTGCGATCGTCCAAGCACGGCCAGAGTGGGTCGTCGGCAGCCACCGCGATACCCCAGGTTACCAGTCGGCCGGTCCTCTTCTCTCGGTCACCTGCTAAGCTGCCGCGATACAACGGATTGACGCCCTTAGAGCCCTACCTTGCACAAGTGGACCTGGCCGCGACACACAATGAGTGGAACCGCGAAGAAGCTGCGACACACTTGGCCCTTGCCTTGGAGGGTCCCGCACTACAGGTACTCATTGATCTGACATCAGAAGAGTGTCGTGATCTTCAGGCTCTCACAGCTGCTCTCACCAGTCGCTTTGGACAAAGAACTTCAGCAGAATGCAACAGAGACAAGCTGATTAGCCGACGTCGGCATGAAGAGGAGAGTATAGGAACCTTTGCCGCTGACGTCAGGGTATTGACACGAAAAGGTTACCCTACTTTCTCGACAGCAGTAAGGGAAGAACTCGGACTTCATGCTTTCCTGCGAGGCCTCACACCAGAACGTCTTCACCAGCATGTCTGTCTATCGTCACCCCGAGATTTGAGCGAGGCAATAAAAGAGGCTGAGCGGGTCGAAGACATACTACAGGCGGAGTCACCGACAAAACGAACACCACGACCGAGTCGACTAACAAGAGCCGTTGAACGAAGGGCGGAAGGGGACCTGTCTGAGGTAGTGGAGGTCAGCCGAGCCCAATCAACATCCACCCCCCGACAGAGACAACGAGTGGACTGCTGTTTTCGATGCGGAGAGCCAGGGCACTTTGCCAGGGATTGCCCTGCCCCAAGTCCGTTACCTCATACAGCATCACCGCAGGGAAACGACATCGGGGGAGGCCGTGAGGGGCCCTCGCTCCGTTTTCAGCACCCCTCAACAAAGACTGCTTCAAAGTTGGGCTGTGGATTTTCCACGGACTATACCTGGACTGCACTATTGATGGATGGCCATGCAGTGCCTTAGTGGACACGGGTCCACTATTTGTTTGCTGAGAAAAGGAGTGTTGCCAGAAACAGCTAGTCTTCTTCCCGAGGGCTGGACCCCCACAAATAGCGAGCTACGCACGGTTACGGGTGAACGGACAGTGATGCCCGGCAGGAAACTGTTGTCTGTGATGGTAGGGACGAGCCAGACCAACCCAATTCTGGCTTGCAGACATTAAAGATCCGTGCATCATCGGGTTGGACTTGTTGGCCCACTGGGGGGCATGTGTTGATGTCTCTAGGGCCGTCCTCTGCCTAGGTAATGAGACTGTGCCGCTGCAATCGGGCTGGAACCGTCCTAGAAGGGCTGCTGGCTTGGATGTGCCTGAATACCACGGTTCACCGGCTCCCGACCATTGCTCAGGAGATGCAGAGACTCAAGGGGATCCTCAGGAGAATGCTGCAGCTCAGACCAGTGCTTCCCAACGGACTTCCTCAGCGACCACCCATCAGCTGAGACAGTTGCGCTGTGGAGGAATTGGGCGTCAAGTGGGGAACATCTGAGCAGCGACACAGCAGGAGCAACTTCAACAACTTTTGAGTGACTATGTGGACATTTTTGCGGCTCGAGGAGGACTGTACCAGGACAAATTTAGTAAAACACCACATAGACACGGGCCATGCCGCTCCCATTCGTTTGCGCCCCCACCGATTGCCTCTTGCGAAGCGTCAAGCTGCCGAGGAAATGATTTGTGAGATGGCAGCCAACGACGTTATTGAGCCCTCGGACAGCCCCTGGGCTGCACCAATGGTCATGGTACGGAAGAAAACGGGGGGTTGGCGCCCCTGTGTGGACTTTCGGAGGTTAAACGAAGTCACTAGAAAAGACTCATACCCACTGCCACGCATCGATGATGCCTTGGATTATGTGGCTGGATCCTGCTGGTTCAGCAGCTTGGACTTGCGCAGTGGGTATTGGCAAGTGGAACTGTCACCAGAGGACCGACATAAAACCGCATTCACCATAGGGCAAGGGTTGTGGCAATTCAAGGTGATGCCGTTTGGGCTGTGTAATGCACCAGCCACTTTTGAAAGACTGATGGAGCGGGTCCTGAAAGACATTCCCCGAACCCGGTGTGTGGTCTATCTGGACGATTTGTTAATCCATGCCAGAGACTTTGATCAGGCTATCCACAACTTACGGGAAGTCTTGACAGCTATTCGTAGCGCCGGGTTGCGGTTGAACCCCGCGAAATGTAACCTCCTCTCCAGACAGACTCAGTTTCTGGGACATGTGGTTAGCGAGAGTGGAGTGGCTACCGACCCAACAAAGGTGACTGCCGTGAGCAACTGGCTCCCACCAGCCAACATTACCGAGCTGCGGAGCTTTCTGGGCTTAGCCTCATACTACCGAGATTCGTGAGAAACTTTGCCACTATTGCTAGCCCCTTGCACCAGCTGACGAGTAAGGGCCAACAGTTCGGGTGGACAGAGGACTGCGCCGCTGCCTTTCAACAATTAAAAACTGCTCTTACCAGTGCACCGATCCTGGCTTACCCCGACCCCAACCAACCCTTTATTTTGGACACGGACGCCAGTAATGTGGGGGTTGGCGCAGTACTCTCCCAGAAGGGGGAGACCGGAGAAAGAGTGGTGGCCTACTATAGCTGCAGCCTCAGTCGGCCGGAGAGAAACTACTGCGTTACCCGGCGGGAACTACTGGCAGTGATCTTGGCAGTGCGACACTTCAAGCCTTACCTTTTGGGCACTAAGTTTACGATTCGAACTGACCATGCTAGCCTTACATGGCTGTTAAACTTCCGGCAACCTGAGGGCCAGGTAGCAAGGTGGATAGAAATACTGCAGGAGTTTGATTTTGAGGTGCAACACCGACCAGGACGGCAGCATGCAAATGCTGATGCCCTCTCCAGGCGACCATGCGTCCTCAATGACTGTCGATATTGCAGCCGGCAAGAAGAAAGGGGTATGGGACCCTCGTCAGCAGCAGCCGGGCTAGAGGACACTGATGGGGCAGGGAACCATTCACCATCGACCAGATACGGCAACTACAAGCAGACGACCAAGTGCTGGAGAAGGTCAGGGGTTGGCTGGAGACACAGGAATGCCCGATTGGCAAACCGTATCTTCCCAGGGCCGGAACTTAAGTTGTTACATTCGCAGTGGGGCAGCCTGGAGCTACACGATGGTGTAATTTACAGAAGATGGCAGGCACCAAGGGGAGGGACTGACCGTCTGCAACTTCTGGTTCCCCAGGCTTTACGTACAACGGTCCTCCATTGGGTCCATGGAGCCGCTGGATCTGGGCACTTTGGAAACGCAAAGACAGTGCGTCGGCTGCGGCAGCGATTCTATTGGCCGGGATGTCACAAGATGCGGAAATGCACGTCCACTGCTGTGACGCTTGTACGGCGCAGAAAGGACCAGGCCACGCGCTCTCACGCGCCACTCCAACAATATCTCGTCGGGCTCCCATGGAGAGGATTGGGGTAGATGTGCTGGGTCCTTTCCCTACCACAGAGGCCGGAAATCGTTTTGTTTTAGTGGCGATGGACTACTTTACCAAATGGCCGGAGGCATACGCCATTCCAGATCAAAGTGCCTCCACCGCCGCTCAAAAGTTGCTGGACGAAATGTTCACTCGATTCGGGGTGCCGAATGAACTGCACAGCGACCAGGGGCGGAACTTTGAGAGCCGGTTGTTTAAAGAGGTGTGTCAGCGGCTGGGGGTGAAGAAGACCCGGACTACTCCCCTTCACCCTCAAAGCGATGGACTGGTTGAACGGTTTAACCGCACCCTGGCCGCCCAACTTGCGATCCTCACTAGTCAACACCAGAGAGACTGGGATCAACATTTGCCTCTGGTCTTGTGGGCGTATAGGACGGCTGTTCAGGAATCAAATCAGTGCACACCGGGCGGGCTGATGTTCGGAAGGGAGATGCGCACGCCGGTGGACTTGGTGTTTGGCTCGCCCCCTGAGCCTGAGCTTGCTGGCGGTCACGAGACGGATTATTTTCGACGACTAAAAGAGCGGCTGAACACCGTGCATCAACTGGCCAGGGAGGCACTAGCGGGAGCTGGAGCCCGTCAGAAACGGGCATATGACAATCGGGCTCATGGCCCAACTTTCAAACAAGGGGACAAAGTGTGGGTCTTTTGCCCACAAAGGAAGCGGGGTTGTCCCCAAAACTGACACACCATTGGCAGGGACCGGGAGAAATTCTGGACATAATTTCAGAAGTTGTTTTCGAGTCCGAATGCCTGGAGGGGGCAGACGGGTGGTGCTACATAAAGATCGCTTAGCACCATACCACCCATTGGCCCCAGCACCAGAAGGAATTGGAAACCAAAGCAACTCTCCAACATCCACCCTCGGTGCCGAGACAGAACTTGACAGTCTCAGGACTGAGCCTGGCACGGGTGATGAAGAGTCAGGCAGGCCCAAACGTGTCCGCCGCCGGCCAGGACATTTATCAGACTTTGTTTGTGAAAATTAGGGTTGTGGGGACACTAACCCTCTTGGGGCTGTGTAGCAACCCGGCAGTCCGCGCTGGCAGAGTGACGCCTTGTGGGTAAATTATGTAAATAGTTGTGGGGTATTTATGGGAAATTTATGTGAAAGTTAATGTTGTGTAAAGATTAACTAAGTTCGTAATTGTCTTTCCTGTTGTAAATGTTATATGTGTTTGTGCGCAGCCCGGTGGGGTGGGTTGGGATATCGCCGTCTGGGGTTGTAAAAATGTAAATAGATACCGCCGTTAAGAAATGTCGTTTTGTTGTTGACCTTGACAGTGGTTAAGCGGATGAATTTGAGCTTTGCTTCTGGCTATC
Source organism: Polypterus senegalus (assembly GCF_016835505.1). NCBI lineage: Eukaryota > Metazoa > Chordata > Cladistia > Polypteriformes > Polypteridae > Polypterus > Polypterus senegalus. Next base: position 59,034,149 of record NC_053167.1, on the reverse strand, counting down.
TGTGAATAAAGAGATACAACAGGACAGAGCTGTTATTCATTGCTAAGATTTCATCTAAGCAGTTAATGCCGAGACACTCGGAGTCGTGCGGTGTATGGGACACGAGTGCTCGCTACTCAAGAAGCTGGGTACAGCTGCGTGCTGCCGAGACGCTCGTAGTCGTGCGGTGTATGGGACACGAGCGCTCGTACTTAAAGAGCCGGGTACAGCTGCATGCCTAATGCTGGCAATCCGCTAGCCGACAGCTTGGAAGAGGTGCACGGTGAAATCGGCTTGAAAAATCTTCAAGACTCGACCACGGGTCGCTACAATATTCACCATTTTTAATTCTACCTATTGCTGTTGCCTCAACAACATCAGACATATACTGAATTCTTCGAGTAATTGTATTGTTTGAAAGAGGAATAGCGTTCATTTTCCAAACTTGTTTTCCTCTGAGCATACACAGAATATATGTAAATGCTGCAATAGTAAAAAACATTTTCATTCTACCACTGGATATTACACACTGAGGTTTAGGACAGTCCTCAATTTCCATAAACAAAAACTCAAACTTCATGTATTCGTCATAATATTTTCTCTTTTTACCAGTATGTGGAACTGAAGGTTCTGTTTTTTTGCTGTTCTGCACCAAAGTGTGAAGAAGTACTTGGCAGTTAATCACTTTCAGCTTACTATGCCAGTTTTCAACCACTGATCCATATTGGATAATACACAAATTTAATAATTAATCAGATGGCAAACACTACTGTATATAGAAACATCTGAAACTACTCACTCATTCATTTTTCACTGCTCACTAGATTGCATCAAGGCCATTTACTTGTTCTGAATTCTTGCTGGGATAGTCTACAGCTACCCCACATTCATTGTTCGCTGCTTACTGACTGACTGAGGTGCTAGTTGAGGTGTCTGCTTGAATATACTCTTAACAAAGTTCTACAAGCATCATTGTAGAGAGGTCAGCCCCAGTACCGGTGCAGTGGCAACTTTAGAGTTTTTAAAGTAGAGGAAAGTGAGAGATGAGCCTGTAGCCTGAGCAGGAACATTCCAGTGGCCTGGTCACCACACAATTTTGAGGGAGGTAAACATGCGTTTTTCTCTAAAGTGAAATAATGAAGAAACCAGCATTGCTCCTCACCATATTGTTGAATTTGTTTCATTACTTTTGACTCCCACCACTACATGTTTTTTTCACGTACTCCTGAACATCCTAAGGTGTACCCCCATTGGTACACGTACCCCAGCTTCGGAACTGCTTCTCTATACCAATGACAGAAGGAAAGGCAAAACTACCGTTTTCCAACTTAATAAGAGGATAAGTATCTGTGTGTCTGACTGTGTGTCCATTTAGTTGCTATGTCTTTGTCATTCCAAAAGATGGTGCATCACACATATTTGTTGTAATAAAATGCATTTCATTTGTCATTTTAATAGTGCATCACAAACATTAACACTGCTTTTATTAATTCCATACCACATAGCATATAACAGAGATATTTGTATTGCATGGTGCACTGCAAAAGTTAACACTAATGTCTATGATGATTACTTAGATTTCAACTCATCTTAGATTAGTAGCATAGCTAGTATTTGTATATTTACATAAGATCCCCTAATTATCTATACTAATAAAAGTCAAAGCTCTCACTGACTCATCACTAATTCTCCCACTTTCCATATAGGTGGGAAGCTGAAATTTCACGTGTTCATTCCTGGCAGTGTACTTACAAAAGTTAGGTATGTTTCATGTCCTATTGCAACACCCAAGGGGGAAACGGCTATACCCCTAAACTGTATATATAAATAGGGGAAACCCCTCCTCACTATTTCTGCAACTTCCAATATATGTAGGAAACCCAAATTTCCCATGCTCATCCTTTACACTGTACTTATAAACGTTAAGTATGTTTTATTTTTTATTTTGCGGAGTGCCCCGTAGCTAACTTTCAAAAATAATGTCTTCTTTTTGGCAGTTCTCACCATTATGGTGTAAGGAACTTCGGAACTGACCTCTCCTTTTGACGGTTTCATTCCTTATTTCCGTTAACTGACTATTTATTTTTCCACACGGCCGCTGTCTGCATACCTACCATGTGGTTGGCTCCCTGCCTGTGTGCATTAACGACATCACGCACGTATGATGTGCCTCCTCACTCGCTTTCTTACTTTCCTCAGCTGTTCATTGTGCTCACTGCTCCTTTCTTCTTTACTACAACGCTTCAAGCCTGTTATTGTTCGCCTTTCTTCACGTCTTCCTGCTGGTGACTCCTGCTTTTTCGTTTACTCCATTGCTTCAAGGCTGACATTGTTGGGTTTCCTTACTTCCTAATGTCTCCCTCCTCGTGACTGATGCCTTTTCTTTTACACCATCATTTCAAGGCTGTCATTGTTGGGCATCCTCGCTTGCTCACGTACGTCTTCCTGGTGCTGACTTCTGCTTTTCATTCCCTGCTCCACCGCTTCTCGCCTTTCTTCATACTTTCTTTCTCAACGGGTGCAAGTTTACCCCAAATAACATGTCTATTCCGGTGATCACCATCGATCACAATTTCACTGACCCATACCCAGTGATTTCCATGCCCTGACATTGCGCCTGCCTCTTACTGCAAATGTCATTTACAAAGAGATCCTTACGTCCTAAAAATGAGCATTTCTCATACACAACATTTATAATCATAAATTAAACTCTTTACAATAATCAAATTCACTCTCAATACTAAAATAAGCCTACAACAATTAAATTGACAATCCTGTTATCTTATTTTTAAAATGTTTCCTTTACTTTTTCATAACTTCTTTAACACACTACTTCTCCACGGCGAAGTGCAGATATTTTGCTAGTATAAAATAAAATTACAAATCAAAACACAGCAACATGGTGGTTTTCTGTCTCCTTTACTATTTATACTAGATAATAGCAACATGAAATATAACAGTTATCTTTGTTCCATTATGAGAAGGCACCATGGTGATAGAACACATGGACAGTTTGATAATTTGCAGTAATAATAATCATCTTTCTCTGAATTTCATAAAGGCTAAAGCAATAATAGTTGAGTTTATTTTCTTCCTCATAATTCTGAGAAATAACATACAAATCATATCATCATTGCCTAGTTTAGTGGTTTGGGCATTCTTTAGAATTATTGGAACTGATGTGGATTAGCTGATAAGAAGGGCAACACTGCCAAAAAACAATCTAAGGTAAGGACAGACAACTATTACATGCAGTGTTTACCTTCCACAAGTGAGAATAGTGCTTTAAAGACCCAAACAAACTGCTTCAGAAATTGTTTTGTCCCTAGTGCTCTATGACTTTTTAACAAACACCATCAGAGGGGGACAGCACGGTGGCGCATTGGTAGCACTGCTGCCTCACTGTTAGTAGACCTGGGTTCACTTCCCAGGTCTTCCCTGCGTGGAGTTTGCATGTTCTTACCGTGTTTGCGTGGGTCTCCTCCGGGTGCTTTGGTTTCCTCTCACAGTCCAAAGACATGCAGGTTAGGTGCATTGGTGATTCTAAATCGTCCCTAGTGTGTGCTTGGTGTGTGCTCTGCGGTGGGCTGGTGCCTGCCAGGGTTTGTTCCTGCCTTGCACCCTGTGTTGGCTGGGATTGGCTCCAGTAGACGCCCTTTACCCTGTGTTAGGATATAGCCAGTTGACTGACTGACCATCAGAGGGGTAATGGCCTTCATAAGTGTGATCAATATGTCTATGTAAAAATTGTTAGACTGATAAAAAATTGCAGTTGTTTTTAACTGTTTTAAATGTTTTTGATTTTTTGTGGAATTTTTAACCTATAGTATGATCTCCGTGCTGTTTATTCTTGTCTAACTGCATGCAACAGAAAAGGCAGATTTCAGGATTTCTTGCAACTTTTTTTACCTTACATTGTACACTCTCTGTAAGCATGATTTAAATAATTTGATATATATTTTACTGAAACAATTTTCACTCTTAACAGCACTATGTACACTTCAGAATCACTATACTGCATAATTTGCTAATTGGACTTTCTTGCCTCTTAAACACAACAAAACATTGCTGCCACCTCACCTAGTGGGAGCTACCTCCTGAGCCTTGTGTGACATAATTGGCATATCTTGTTCCCTCCCTTCCATTGCCATTCTCTCTTGGACAGAGCCTTGCAGCCTATAAGCCTTTGGAATTTCATAGGGTTTTCAAGGGGACATCACCTCCCCATCAGTGTTTTGTCAACTAGCCTGCAACATTTCAGCGGGGTTCGACAACAGTGCCATCCGTTCTATCCTTCAGGTGCTCAGCTTTGCTATTCCTCTCCTCCACCAGTGTCACTGCACCAACTCTCACTCCTCTTAAGCTACACCTGCCTGTATACTGTTTCTGCACACCATGAGGTGTATGCAATCAACATATTTCAACATGGACCTCTGATCCCAAGGATCCACAATGCTCTCCAGAGCTGTGCTGGAAAACCCCTACAGATAACCTCTACTGGGAGGTTCCAGTATATCCATCTCCTCTGCTGGCTCTCCTGGATGAGGGACTGTTATTTCCCAACCTTACGCTTGTGGGCCTCATCTGTCCTTTCCTCCCAGGGTACTGTTAACTCCATCAGAGCCACCTGCTTCATTGCTCATAATCAAAGGATTAGATCACACCAGCAGCTTGTCCTGGTGATCTCTTTTGGGAATTTTAGTTGTCTGCCAAGATCCACTCTCATTTCACAGTTTTTTAGTGTAGCCAAGAATCCCTGTATCCCCAGAATCCTTGGTGCAGTGTGAGTTGGGTGGTGGCCGAAGGCGGGGACCTTGGCTGTCCGATCCTCGGCTACAGAAGCTGGCTCTTGGGACTTGAAATGTCACCTCTCTGAAGGGGAAGGAGCCTGAGCTAGTGCGCGAGGTTGAGATGTTCCGGCTAGATATAGTCGGGCTCACCTCGATGCACACCTTGGACTCTGGAACAAATCTCCTTGAGAGGGGCCGGACTCTCTACCACTCTAGAGTTGCCCCCGGTAAGAGGCGCCAAGCGGGTGTGGGCATACTTATTTCCCCCTAATTTGGAGCCTGTACATTGGGGTTTACCCCGGTGGATGAGAAGGGAACCTCCCTCTGCCTTCGGGTGGGGAGACGGGTCCTAACTGTTGTTTGTGTGTATGCGCTGAACAGCAGTCTGGAGTACCCACCCTTTTTGGAGTCCCTGGAGGGGGTGCTAGAGGGCATACCTTCTAGGGACTCCCTCATACTGCTGGGAGACTTCAATGCCCACATGGGCAATGACAGCGAGACCTGGAAGGGTGTGATTGGGAGGAATGGCCCCCCCGATCTGAACCCAAGGAGTGTTTTTTATTGGACTGTGCTCATCACGGATTGTCCATAACGAACACCATGTTCAAGCATATTGGTTTTCATATGTGCACTTGGCACCAGGACACATTAGGCCTCAGTTCAATGATTGACTTTGTGGTCGTGTCGTCGGACTTGCGGCCACATGTCTTGGACACTCGGGTGATGGGAGGGGCGGAGCTGTAAACTAATCACCACCTGGTGGTGAGTTGGCTTCAATGGTGGAGGAGGATGCCGGTCAGGCCCGGTAGGCCCAAACGTGTTGTGAGGGTCTACTGGGAACGTCTGGCAGAGTCCCCTGTCAGAAGAAGCTTCAACTCCCACCTCAGGCAGAACTTCAACCACGTCCCAAGTGGGGTGGGGGACATTGAGTTGGAATGGGCCATGTTCTGTGCCTCTATTGTTGAGGCGGCTGAACGGAACTGTGGCCGTAAAGTGGTTGGTGCCTGTTGTGGCGGCAATCCCCGAACCCGCTGAAGAAGGAGTCCTACCGGGCCCTTGTCCTGTGGGACTCTGGAGGCAGCTAATAGGTACCGACAGGCCAAGCAGAATGCGGCTTCGGTGGTTGTTGAGGCAAAAACTTGGGCATGGGAGGAGTTTGGGGAGGCCATTGAGAACAACTTTCGGACAGCTTTGAGGAGATTCTGGTCCACCGTCCGCCGTCTCAGGAGGGGGAAGCAGTGCAGTGTCAACACCGTATATGGTGGGGATAGTACGCTGCTGACCTCAACTCGGGACATTGTGGGTTGGTGGGGGGAGTACTTTGAAGACCTCCTCAATCCCACCAACATGCCTTCCAATGAGGAAGCAGAGCCTGGGGACTCAGAGGTGGGCTCCCCCATCTCTGGGACTGAGGTCACTGAGGTGGTCAAAAAACTCAGGGGTGGATGAGATACTTCGAGTTCCTCAACGCTCTGGATGTTGTAGGACTGTCTTGGTTGACACGTCTCTGCAACATCACATGGACATCGGGGACAGTGCCTCTGGATTGGCAGACCGGGGTGGTGGTCCCCCTCTTTAAAAAGGGGGACCGGAGGGTGTGTCACAACTACAGAGGGATCACACTCCTCAGCCTCCCTGAAAAAGTCTATTCGGGGGTTCTGGAGAGGAGGGCCGACGGATAGTCGAACCTCGGATTCAGGAGGAACAGTGTGTTTTTTCTCTAACCCGTTTCCAGTGAGAGCTGGACTCTGCCAGGGCTGCCTTTTGTCACTAATTCTGTTCATAACTTTCATGGACAGAATTTCGAGGCGCAGCCAGGGTATTGAGGGGTTCCAGTTTGGTGGACTCAGGATTGGGTCACTGCTTTTTTGCAGATGATGTTGTCCTCCTCTGCGTCGAGAGGAGTCAGATGAGGTGGCTCAGGCATCTGATCAGGATGCCTCCTGGACGCCTCCCTGGTGAGGTGTTCCGGGCACATTTCACCGGGAGGAGGCCCTGGGGAAGACCCAGGACACGCTGGAGGGACTATGTCTCCTGGCTGGCCTGGGAACACCTTGGGATTCTCCCGGAAGAGCTAGAAGAAGTGGCCAGGGAGAGGGAAGTCTGGGCCTCTCTGCTCAAGCTGCTGCCCCTACAACCTGATCTCGGATAAGCGGAAGAAGATGGATGGATGGATGGATGGAAAAACTGAAACATATCTTGGTATTCTCTACAGTCTTCAATCATGAATATCCAAACTGATAATTTTAAAGTTGGGTCATATGTGTGCTTTTCAAAATATAATCGCACAACTGATTTTAGCAGTTGTTACAAAGGGCAGTCACATAACCATTTTGTAATTTTTTTCCATATACAGTACCAAAAAAAATACAAATTATTAAGTATTGCCAGTAATAAGAAGTATACATCTGTACAGGCATTGTTCCATTTGTATTTTGTACTTTAGACTGCTTTGCTTGTTACGGCAAATTTAAAATAAGTAAAAGGCTTATTCAGAACCTTAGGAAAGTTTTACAAATTTCTGCCATCAGAACAGTTTAGTCCTAGCAAGGAACATAAATTACTCACTGGCATACAGCATGCTGTTTTGTCCTTGCCTTACACCAACTCTCTTACTCCCCACAGACTGCCGACACATCATCAACCTTGATGATAATAGCTTCTGTCCAAAAAAAATCTTGAGCCTGAGGAACAAACACCTATGTGCACCCTCAGAGTATAATCCACACATAACGTCAATCTCATTCTGAAGGTGATTTACAATATTTTTTTCCCCAGAGCCAGTTGTTCCAAAGATCTTAGTAGCTACAGTACAAAAGTGGGATTTTCTCCAATTTGCTCAGTGAGTGTTTATTATGTGTGTGTGTGTGTGTAAAGTATATGCATAATGATAAATAGTATTAGAAAAATGTATCCACTACTGTATGCAGTGCTTACTCATAAGTTATATTCAGGCTGGATAATTTTGAATATTTTCTATAAATATTTTACAAGAAGCTATAAAAAACACCTTAGCAAAATTAGTTCAATGTCTTTTCCTGCCCTGCCACCCTCATTTTTTAGCTGATGTAGATAAATTATTAATTGTTCTCTTAAATGCGGTCATGATCAAGGGTAGAACAAATGCAGCATCATAACTTTTAATGTGGGTTTAATATAAGAAAAGTAATATATTTTACACTTATACCGTATTAGCTACACTAGTAATGTTAAAGAATATAGGATATCCAAACAGGATAGTAAAGGAAAAATCTGCAAAATGTTTCAGAATAGTGCTTATTATTATTTCAAAAGAGTCTAGTTTAAAACAGTCTATTATTTTAAAATGCCTCTTTTTTTACTAAACCAAGGGCAAAAATATAAATAAATTTCTTCTCCTAGCCATTATATGTAGACAATTATCATAAAATATTAAATTAATATTAATTTAACATCCCTTTAAAGGCACTAAGGTAATGAAGCATGCTAGATTGATGGATTTAAAGTGATAGGATCCCACAGTTCAGGCACTTCCAGTGATATTTTCTCTTGCCATCATTGTTCCTTTCAAATTGGATCTTCTAATGCTACAATAAAATTGTAAAAATGTAGTTTATCATATTTAATAAATAATTTGACTTCTGCTGAAAATTCTAGTTAAATGATATGCAAAACTGCCGACTTTTATCTATGTGTTTATATTTACACAAACAAATGTAATTATATAAAATTAATTTACAAATTAAAATGCTACACACAGTAACATTTGCTTATAATTAATTGCTTAATGTGGTACAGTAAGTATTTTCTATTTTGAACCAAATAGAAGGAGAGAGGTAATTAAGTGCTTCAGGTACACTTCATATAAAGTCTGCAAGTGTATATGTGTGTATAACCCCAGAAAACAAAAACTGCAAAAGCCAGGAACATTTGAAAAAATAATTCAATTTCATGTTTCTGTTCTTTTAATTTTATCACCAACTAGAACATGATACCAGTAGACTGTATTTCAGAATCCCATTAGGTGCCATTACGAGATCTTATTTCCTAGGGTTTTTAAATCTAATTGTCAGTCAACATGTTACAGTAAGCCTAGCTTTCTTTCGACTCTTACAGCAATACACAATGGGAAAAAAAACAAAAGAAGTGTGCTCCATCATCCTGTCAAGTAGGTTTCTTAACAAATTACCTTTTCCCCTCAAAAGAAAATACTGTGGGACTTGCCTCTGTTCAACTCTCATAGTTCATATATTCTTTTCCCAGCCCTTAAAAATGGAGACACATGATTCTAGCACATATCACTGAGGCTGATACTTGTATTTAAAGTAAATTAATATTGTTATTGCCTGACAGTATCAATTTCACTATAAAAATTATATTATGAGTCATATTTCCCATGTGTCAGGATGATGGGTATACAAATAAAACATGTTTAACAGTAGTGTATATTGTATTTTAATAACTGAAACCAAATATAATAAAAGCTAAAGATATGCACTTTCCTCAAGTTTCAAAAACCCAGTATAATTATTAAGTAAAGTATGACTACTATGTGTACATATCAGTAAATATGCATAGAATATTTAAGTGTAACAGTGTATACAAAGATTTATATTTTTTTGCTAAAATTCTTTGCTTTCACTATAATCAATTCAGTTATAGCATCAATATAAAAATATGAAGGTGACAAAAACATGTTATGAGTTTGGTGTCCCCACTGAGCAGTGTAAACACATTTCATTCTCTCAATGACAGGGTTTAATAGAGCAACTGAAATAAATTGTTGTTTAGCGCGCCCCTTATGGTTCCATTGTTGTCTTTAACAAATACAGCAAATATACTGGGATGCATTTTGATGTCAGTTTGATTTGAAACTATTACAGCTTTATTAAAAAATGTGACTGTTGACTTTTTCTACATTATTTAAAATGAAAGACTTAAACATGAAAAAGGTGCTTCATGTGTCAAAAGTCACATTACATTTATTATTACAGTTGACTTTAAAGCGAATCACCATTCATTCTGCAGAACTGATTTGATAAAGCTTCTAAATATACAGATGTTCTGTGTATCAATTTTGTTGTAAGTTAAAAAATAAAAGTATAGAATACACGATTCATCCAAATAAAGAACAAATTATTCAAACTAAGACACTCTAATAATTTTGTCATACTGTTTATTTATCAAGTTAATTAAGCTATAAAGACATGAAATATTAATTCTCTAAGTCTATAAGGAAGTTCATTGTCTATGATAGATTTGTGCAGATCAGATTTTATGATCTCTAAAAAATAAATGCTTGAGAGAAATGGTGGTAGCACTACAACTTTGCAACAAGGAGACAGGGGTATTATTCCCAGCTTCTCCCTCCATTCATGTCCATGTGGGTTTACTCCAGGGGCTTCAGTTTCTACCCACAGTCCAAAGACATGCAGGTTAGGTGAATTAGCATTGCTAAACTGGCCCCTGGTATGCGTGTCTGTGTTTGTTCTCGTATACCTATCTATATGCAGACTCTGGTATGGTTTACATTCACCAACCTTGGACCTTGTAGCAAAACAGGGACAAAGTCTTGGTCCCCACTTAGAAAAACTTTTACATCATAAAAAACCATTGTTAAAACCTTGTGGTTAAGGTTTTTGAAAAATTAGTGGAAAAATAAATTACTTTTAATTATAAAATAAACATACAGAGCTGTTAAGGAGTGATTTTAATAAGATTTTGAACTTGATGACTTAAGAGGTTCTAAGCTTGTGATTCTTTTACTCCACACCCCTGTAGACATGTCAGAGTACTGTAGGCATTTTCACACACCACCTCATCCACACATTTCACATTTAATTTTTATGTCTGTGTGCCTAAAAAGTGGTCCATTACTTAAAATGTTTCTTAGTTTTAATGGGAAAAAAATGAAAAATCTCAAAGATATTATTTTTTGCAAAATTCATGTTTGGAAATCTACAATTTGACACAGTACTGTCAAAGACCCCCCAAACAAATCTGACCAAATTTAGAAACATTTAAATGAATTATATAATGTATGGTGCCTAAAACAGAATCCAATATAAAAAATGAATGCTTGATATTTTTTTCATGTATTTTTTGGTACAAATAAGGTTTATTAAGGAGAAATATATACAGGTAAATGTTCATCATGGAAAAACCCACAAGAAGTGGCAGGGAGTAAAGCTAAACATATTGAATGACATTTTTTATTAATGAAAAGGTTGAAGGTCATGCATTGGAATTGAACCCAGGCTTACTGATTAATAGACATGTGGGATAATCACTACACTCTCATTAGAACTGGCCTGGTCGCTGTCTCAGTTGATAAAATACATCATGCTGTAGTATTTGAGCAAAGATCAAGAGATCTTTTGAGTTCTTAAAATGATTTTCTGTCTGTGTGGGGGAAAGGTGGAGTCTAGTCTGGGATTGACAAAAATTAGTAATGTGTGATCTATTCCAAGAAATCAGTACCAAGGTGTAATGTAGTGGTTAGCACATCTTCCCTGTTGGGAAACAAGTATCGAGTGAACAGAGTGCATCGGTGGACAGTTGGACGATTGATTGTTGGGGTAACAGTGCACAAACTGGACTCTGCACCACTAAAGGTTGTATCCCCCAATTCTGTTTTAGACGGACTTTTAGAGTGTGGACTGTGTGTTTTCCTTTTAAAAAAGGAAATTCATTCTTGACATTGTTAGATTTTGTTTATGTTCATTTATCTTTTTCATGTACTTATTATTGTCTGGTGTAATAGAAGTTACTTTTGCTTTTTCCTGAAATTACTGTTGTGTCTTTCATTGTGTGTTTACTCACCACCCAGTTTAAAGAACTCTGTGTGCTATTATTGGTAAATTTCAGGAGTTCCCAGTCTCTTAATAAAACTGGGTGGCGTAGTCGGATAATTGTCTAAGTTAGATTACCTGTAAGTTAGATTTCCTGTAAGTGTGACCAGACACCTGTTACAGATACACTCAGCCAACTACACAGCCAAGACTGCAGCAAAAAGTTTCAGTCTAGTTAGACTGTGCTTACGATGTCGTGCTAGTTTTGTTTTGTCCATGAAAAACCTAATTTGAAGAAGATGACATTTTAAGGTAGGGTAACAGCAACTATTGGTTCGACAGAGGCACCAGAAAATACATAAGGCTTTTTGTTTTGTACTTCTGTAGAGGGTCCAACATGACTGTTGGATAAAACTGTCAAAGAATTTCTACACTCTATCCATAGATACTTTTTCTTAAGGGGTAAAAAGAGGTCATACCTGAGTAAAGCTCTACCTCACATAGCAACAGGAGCTGCAAAACCTAATGGATTATATAAGCTGTGTATAGTAGATAGCACACCACTGAGAGTGAAAGATTTTTCTTCTTTACTTATTTGAAAGGTAAAGGTGTCAGATTTTAAGTCCTAAAGAAGCCCAAGGTTGTGCTGCATAGATAAAGAAATCAATGTTTAAGTCTAAGTCTCTGAATTCATTGGAGTGGTTTTGGGAAAGGAAAACTTCTTTACTGTCGGAAACTACACACAACAGCACAACTTTCACACATGCGTAATGTAAGATCTTTGACGATCTGCTTCATGCATTCGTCATGTTTCCACCCTGCATGCATTTAAAAAAAAACTTGCAGTATTTTCATTTGGGGGATGCATTAGATGATCAAAATGAGAATATTACCAGTACTGCTACCAGATATATAACACTGATCTCTGTGTGCTCACAGTGCAGCACCACATGACTAATTTGCATGCATAATTAACTATGTACCGCAAGTATGAGTCAAAACAAACTTAAAAAGCCCCCTCCCCCTCCACTTGTCAGAAAACAAAGGAGACCTTATGAAATAATAATAGTAATAAAAATGTATTACTATTTACAAGGCATTTCTGTCTTAATGGAAGAAAAAAGTGTGAAGCATCTGCACAGAGACATGGGAAACAAAAAAGATGTGTCAATCACTCCCAAAGCCTCGATTTTAAACAATAGAATGAGACAGTACCATGCCGCTGTTTTGTGACGTGACCAAATTGAAACTCTTTGGGCAAAATGATCTATATTTTTTTGCTTATTGCTAGTTTGTTATCATTTGTTGTATTTTGTTTGGATGATGAACAATGATGAATGGATTAAAAGGCAGAAGTCTACGTGACCATCATCATCAAGTCCTTCCGTGAGAACCCTAAATCCAAAGAGGACTGTTTCATTTATGTTAGGTTGAATGCCCAGAGGGGACCGGGCAGTCTAATGGTCTGGAATCCCTACAGATTTTTTTTTTCTCCAGCCGTCTGGAGTTTTTTTTTTGTTTTTTCTGTCCCCCCTGGCCATTGGGCCTTACTCTTATTCTATGTTAATTAATGTTGACTTATTTTGTTTACTTATTGTGTCTTTTATTTTTCTATTCTTTATTATATAAGGCACTTTCAGCTACTCTTTGTATGAAAATGTGTTATATAAATAAATGTTGTTGTTGTTGTTGTTTGTGGTATCCATTCTGTCTGTATCTTTTATTGTTTGAGGCATGATGGTGTAATTTATTATTACATTTATATAGTTTATTATTACATTTATATAGCGCTTTTCAAGACACTCAAAGCGCTTTACATACAAGGGGGGGGATCTCCTCAACCACCACCAGTGTGCAGCATCCACCTGGATGATGCGACGGCAGCCATAGTGCGCCAGAACGCCACCACACACCAGCTTACTGGTGGAGAGGAGACAGAGTGATGAAGCCAATCAGTGTATGGGGATGATTAGGAGGCCATGACGGTCAGAGGCCAATGGGCAAATCTGGCCAGGATGCCGGGTAACACCCTACTCTTTCCGAAAGACATCCTGGGATTTTTAATGACCACAGAGAGTCAGGACCTCGGTTTAACGTCTCATCCGAAAGACGGTGCTTTTTTTACAGTATAGCGTCCCCATCACTATACTGGGGCATTAGGACCCACACAGACCACAGGGTGAGCACCCCTGCTGGCCTCACTAACACCTCTTCCAGCAGCAACCTAGTTTTTCCCAGAAGGTCTCCCATTCAGGTACTGACCAGGCTCAACCCTGCTTAGCTTCCGTGGGCAACCAGACTAGGGCTACAGGGTGATATGGCTGCTGGTGTAGTGGTTAGCACTGCTGTCTTAATGCACAGATCTCATTTTTGGCCATGATAATTTGTTTAATATAGTTGGTAGATGCTTCCCTAACCCTCATGGACAATTACAAAGTAAAAGATCATTGCACTATTATAATCCACTCAAAACTGCTGCTGTTTATCCTTCCCCTTTGACTTTAGCACATTTTGCCTAGTTCAGCGAATTTCCCAGACATCTTCATGATTTCGCAAATCTCAAACCGCAGCAACGCCACAGAATTGACTCATCACAACCTAGAAGGAATTCAGTTTTTATAATGATCAGAACAAAAATATCATAAGAGATTAGGTCTTCTAATACAAATCATAAAAATATAAAAGTGTTTGCAAATCATTAAGGTAAAATTTAGATAAAAAGAATTTGTCAGGTTTTTTTTTTCGCTAAGAATTTATCAAAAGTGATTTAAAAAAAAAGTAAAGATTACAAACATATTACACACTGGTAGATTTGTTGTATATAAACAAAAAGAAATTAAAACATAAAAGCTTTATATTTGTTTAAGGAAGTTTACTTTAATATAGTACAGTGGTACCTGTGATACAAGTGCCCCAATATACAAGTTTTTTGAGATATGAGCCGTCACTAGGTCAATTTTTTGCCTTGAGTTGCAAGCCAAAATTCGAAATACGAGCCATCAAAGAGCTTGTCGCCACACATTCCAAGGAACTGACGACGGAGGAGTTGACGGAACTACAGACGCAGCAATATATGGAGGTTCTGCAGGAGATCGGTATCGCAGAGGAGCCAGAGGCGGAGGACGTTATCTCTTCAAATGAGATAAAGGAAGTATTGGCAATTTGGGAAAAAGTTTTGGACTTTATTGAAAAGAAACACCCTGACAAGGTTGCAACTGGTCGTGCAGCAGCGCTATTTAATGATATTTGCCTAACTCATTTCAGAAACATTCTAAAGGGGAGGAAGAAACAAAGCTCCTTGGACAGGTTTCTATTGAAACACCCTGCGAATGATAGTGTTGAAAGCGTGGCAAAAAAGAAAAAACTAGTGAAGAAGAAAATTAAGTTAAGCAAAAGTGAAGTGAAAGAAAAAAACATTACAATACGCTAAAAGGCTTCACCAACATCTGTTTATTTCTTTAGATTCTCTTTCATGTATTAGGTTTTATTTTGTTTGTATACGATACTTGTTCATTTTAAATACATGTTTATTTTGTTGAAAACATTTAACAAAAAATTGGGATGGTTTTTTGGGGGCTGGCACAAATTAATCTCATTTCAATTAATTTCAATGGGGAAAACTGATTTGAGATACAAGCATTTTGACTTACGAGCTCAGTCACGGAATGAATTAAACTTGTATGTCAAGGTACCACTGTATTTGTAAAATATTTAGCTTTTTTGTATTATTGAAAGCTGTACATATAATTATATATCTGTTGATAAATAGAGTACAATATTCATATTAATTTAGATCCCATGGGACAGCTTGGTCTTTTTCAGTCCCCACTCTCTCTGTCATGGACAGCACTTGAGGTGATTACATTGACATGACTGGAATACTCAAGACTTTGCGGGACAGGTATTTAGGTGTAAAGGTTTCATTCAAATGCATAGAATGTGCCACTCTGATCAAGACTGCTTGGAACAAGCTAACAAACTGCTAAATTGGGACATAAGGATCTGTTTCTGAAGCAAGAATTATGGATTCCAAATGCTTTATTAACATATAAAAAGAATTCAGTGTTGATAATATAGTTGTTAACATATTAAATATAAACATGGCAACAGTAACTCATTCTTTTCAACTACCTGTTGATCTCATATGTTCATATTCCCCATACCTGAAATTTGATAAATGTTTGTTAAAATTCACTTAATAAACTGCAATGTTTTTGCTTACATTTTAAAACTAATTCAATTTTAACCTCCTTAGCATTAGACCCATACATTGCTCAGGCTGTAAAAACAGTGCTAAAAACATTAGCCTCGAGTCTCACTCTGGCAACGGTATAGACGCGTCTCGCATAAAACATGAAGTTTTATGAAATGATTTTGTCTTCAGGCAGTGAAATTGAAACGGTCAGAGAGACGAGACGTGACCTTCTCAGAAAGACCCTTTCATGTCCCGCGAGACTAGACTTTGTGCCAAGAGATTTTACCATGCCCAGGGCTGGAAAAAGACAAAAGTAGAATGTCATAAAGAATTCAAAAATGTTGGCGCAATACACATGCAGAGCAGGTTACAGATAATGGTAGGAAAATTCGAAAGTCTCAAAAAAATTATAGTGGCCAGCGAAACAAGCAGGGGCAAAGCCCCCTATTTATTATTATTATTATTTGTCTTTATTATTATTTGCATTATTATTATGCTTTCTACCCTTCTGACTTTGTACTTTTTTGTGTTTTACACATTTGACAGTAGAAAGATGAGATTTAATAAAAATGTAATTTTTCTAGCCAAATAGAAAAATAAAATTGAGTAAAAATGTAACACTAAGGATTACTATATTATGCTGCTTTCAAAATGCAGTGAGGTGCATGCTTTTCTTTAAAATGTGATAAATTCAAGGTGAGCCAAAAAGAAGTACCACATTTCAAACATTTACTCTACAAAAACACTACAAGATAAATACATTTTATTACGACACAAGAAAGGGTATACAAAATAGATTTTTTTCACTGTGTTTTAAAATGATGTCTTCAAAGTGGTGGCCATCATCAGCGATACACTCTGCGCATGACTCGTTCAGCCCTTTCAAGGGGAATAGCGGCGATTTTGTGGCGAATACCGTCCTTGAGGGCTTCAAGGTTTTGAGATGGGTGTGAGTATACCTTCAACTTGAGATAGCCCAACAAAAAGAAATTGCATGGAACGAGGATCAGGAGAAAGTGAAGATCATCCGATATCACTGCACAGGGAACATCCCTGGAAACATCTTCCGCAAAACTTGAATGGATCTCTGCATCTTATTAGTTTTCTAATTTTTTTCTGAATTAGTTTTCATCTTGTTGAAACCAGGCATCCACCACATCCACAGCTGGGGCTGGAAAAAGTTCTCTAGCATTTCAATGTAATGTTCTAAAGTGATGGTGACCGTTGCTTCCCCCTCCTCAAAAAAGTAAAGGCCTACAATGACAAATTCTGCAATGGCGTACAAAACATTAACACGCTTACTGTGCAGGGGTCTCTGATGAAGTTCACAAGTGTTGGTTTCAGCCCTATAGCAAGTTTTGCTTATTTACGTAACCCTTGAAATGGAAATGTACAGTACCTCATTGCTGCACGTGATGATGGCATCATGATGAACAGTTTGCAGAATTTGTGTACAACTCTCTATGGCTTTCCCAGTCTCTCTCAGTGAGTTCCTGCACTACCATCATTTTGTATGGATAGAAATTAAGGTCTTCAGGCAAAATCCTCGTAAAAGACATGGTGGAAATGCAAAAACTGCAAACTTGATGCCCTTTCTGCTTGGATTTTTTCGGGCATTCGTACAGTCTGATGACGGCCTGGAGATTTTCTGTTCAATGTTGTACCCGTCTGTCTAAATTTAGCAACCCACTGAAGAATTGTTTTCCATTTTGGGACATCACCGTTAGCAGAAATGCTGAAGTGTGATCGGAAGGTGCGTTGTGTAGTGATGGTGGATTCATTATTTTAAAGAACACTTCAGCAGCGAAAGCACAGTGTGTACCAGACCAAAGAATGTTGCAGACAGAAAACTACAAGGGATCGCCTATCAAAGGACCCCCACCCCAACCTCCTCGGCTGCCTCTAATTCATGCTCACCCTGTATATTTATACATGTTAAAAACATTAAACATACATGGTGAAAAAAAAGTAAAGATATCACTATATAGATTGCCATTGGCTGTTGAATATATTAAAAATGATACTATTTTTTCTATGTATATCACAAGTGTTGACACATATCATGATGTACAATTAGCAAAATAAGCAATAAACAATTTTTAATAGAAATACTGTATGTATATTTTGCATGTAGCACTAACCACTTTCTACACAAAATAATTACATTAAGGTATTTGTCAAGATACCTGAATAAGTAGCAATATGAGGACGTAACAAATATGGGAAATTGCAAGGATTGTGGGTGGGGACGGCAACGTGCCGTACCAGTGCATGCTTCCCAACCTGACCTTACCTGTGGTTCTTTATAGTACTTGAGCACTTATTTCTTGCCACCAAACAGAAACACCCTATACACTAAGCAAAATGAAAGTGCATTGTATATTTTCCATCATTTTCTCGGCTGACTTGTGACATTATTATTTTAGCTTTTAAAAAATAGGATCTCCTTGCTTGTTATTCCATACAAAAATTAGAGCTCTTTGCTACAACTGATGACAGTGAAACACTCAGTTATGGTGGTATATGGACTTTCTGCATTTCTTGTGTCATCAGCTTATAATAATGTACGTTTCCAGGGTCTTTGTTGAAACTAAGTATGGAATATGCAATTGGCCATTCCTTACATGTGAGCCTTAGAATTTGTGGGTTAATCATGGCAGGAATATACAGTGATTCAAACATACCAGAGTGACCCAGCAATTTCCCAGGTTGGTAATTTTTACCCATTAATGTTTTATCCCAGGAAAGGAAGGCAATCTTAAGGCCAGAAGATCTATAACCATCCACTGCAATTTTCTTTTAGAGGGAAAAAACTTATTGATGAGAAGCAACGCTTGAGTACCGCATTTGTTCTTTTTATTTACTTATTTATTTAATTATTATCATTTTGCACAGTGAACTCAAATCACAAAGATGCCTTTGAGATTTAAACTATTTGCAGATAGAAAAATTGGAAAAAAAGAAACACAGAAAACCTCAAGTGTCTAAAGATGAGGGGTACTACATTGTATCTATGGAAAGTTACACTACACTGAGATACCGTAAGCACACATATTTTATAAGCATGTGTATTTATATATTATTTCTCCTGTTTTATATTTTTAGTACTGTAGTTTTTATATGCATTAGCATAGAGCTAAAGCAATCTCTTCCAAGTTCAACTTAGACCTTGAACACATTTTGATAAGTATTTATTAGTGTGCTCCAAAAATTTAAAGACTGAAAAAGTTAGGGTTATCTTTGAAATGCATAAGCATACAAATTACAGCTCAGAAAATCTAGTTCATAAGTGCTTGTAAATGGAGCAATTTCTGTCTATTTAAAATATCTTAAAATCACATGTGCACATAACGTTTTGGAAATTTGAAGGTCATTGTTGATAACAATGTAGAAATGTGAATGCACTTTTTTGGAAATGCTGCTAACAAAATTACAAATCATTGTTTTTTCCTACAGTGGACTCTAAATCATCAGATTTCTTTGTGTCTGTTTCAATGCAATGGCACATAAGTATGTGAAACATGCAGTATTTACATCATTAATATTTTTGTGCAGTACTGACCTTTAAATGCTGTGCTAAGAGGGTATTTTTAAAGGTATAAATGTGTTTATAATCCAAATAAATATTTAATTTATGAGGTACTGTAGAAACTTAAAATTAAAACAGTAAATACCCAATGCTCTGAGTGTTAATGTTTGCTGTCTCAGAAGCTGCCAGAGTTCAGGGTCACAGGGAGAAACCTGAGCTGTACAAGACCTAAAGTATCCAATGAAAATCACCTAGTCTGTGTGTTTGTTAACTTTAAAATAGTTTACCTAAAGAAATCTGTTGTTTCATAGTGAGAGAAATCCATACAATCCTGGAGAGAACAAATATATCCTTTAGTAATTTTTTAAATCAGAGTAGTTGTGGAGAAATTAAATGTTCACATTTATTTTCTATAGCACATTTTATATGATTATAGCCACAATACATATTATAAAACGATTAACATTAGAAAAACAGCTTTGCTCTAAATATATTCATAATAATACACAAAAACAGAGATTTGACAATCCATTTGATATGCGAGTTAAAACCTAATTACAATGTTCAGTTTGAAGAGTTAGTTAATAATGAGAGAAGTTTCACATATACGTGTTAAGTTATCTCTAGTTATCCACACAACACATACTTTCTACGTTTAGTCTCATGTTTTGTAGATCAACATACACAAATAAAATCTTGTATATGTGATTAATTTTTGCAAACCAGTTCATATATATATTAATGGCAAGTGTTTTATTTAGATAACACATGGACTGTCCCAAAAATGAAACCTTTATCATTTTACTACATGACGGTCATGCTTTTCCTTTATAAGTTCAAGAACTTTTAATTTGAATGAGTGAAATCCATTTACTTATTAATTTATAAATACATTTGTCATATTTAACAATGTTAAAAATGAAAAAAAAAAAAATCTTGGTTCTAATCCGAGTATGTCAAAAGATATTACCGGTAAGTCTTATTTTTTAGTCTGTTCAAATGTCTTATTGAGTCATGTTTCATCTCTTCCTTTGCCCAATACTGTTTACTAGTTCTTATGTTTTTTATACAGTATATAAATAATTGTATAAAATTCAGTAATTAAAGATATGAACTACAGAGATGTTGCCAAGAATTAATTGAATATGGTGATGAGAAAGTATGTGTATGAAAGTTCCATTTATGAACAATCATTTGGAATTGACAATCACATACATTTCGGGAAGGATTAAAACCCAAAATTCAAACCCCTGTACCAAACTCCAACTCCTCAATCTCCACTTTCCTTGGGCCTTGAAGGTACTCTCCATAAAGCTGTGGAGCTGAACACTCTAAATTATCTGTAAGGTCCATTCCTCTTAACTTAAGCTCTTTTCCAGTAACTGGGCCCAGTCAGGGAAAACTGAGAAGCACCATTACTTTCAGAAGGGAATTTCAGCATTGCTAAAGTAAAAATAATAATGATTAATTTATTGATTGGTTAACATCAGTCAATCCATTCTTCTTATCTAACATTTTCATTCACTGGTTTGCCCAGGAAAACTGAGAAGTGTAGCATACTGTGAGAAAGCTTAACTCTATTGAAAGTTATGGTTGTAAACAAAATTGCAAAGTGCCTTACATTTTTGAAATGACACAGTCTCATTACTGATCTAACCTTTAAGAAATGTTCCATCATATGAATTTATGTCACCTCATTTTGTTGTTCTCATGGGGGAACTCACCTTGCCAGGTTTTGCTGTTTTATGACATTGCTGGCAACTAGCTGCTAGAGAGCACTGAGTCCGAGAATGAAGAGCCACAACCAAGTTTCCTGTCAAATGATTTTTTTCTAGTTTTCCCACCACTGTGTTGCTTTTAATTATTGTTTTTTTTTTCTATGCAGCTGTCTGACATATAACCAATGAGCACCTTCTCATGTATTTAGTTTGTCTGTTGAAATGTACATCCACCTAAACCTCCACTGTTTATTTTAAGTTTACTATTGCATTGCTTACTGTTACAGGTATACAACATATCTTTTTGTAGGCTGCACTCCATTTTTTGATTCTCGGTTTCCTTGACAGATTCCTTTAGATTAGACTCATGATGTTTATTGTTTTTTTACTGGCTATGACACCTGCAGTATTTTATTTGCAATTTACAATTTTCTAGTTACTTAGGTTCTTGACAGCTGTAACTCAGAAAAGCAAACTAGAAACAAAATAGATAGTCCTTTAGACATAAGGGAGAAAAATGTTTTTTCGTTTATGATTTTGTCCTTCCAGTTCAGTTTCATTCCCCAGGCTATACCAAAGGCCTTGGACCATTACAAATCACAAATTTTGGATTTAAAATTGACAGGCAACCTAGCATGTATAAATTTGAAAGAACATAACTAAGTACCAGTCTGTTAACGAACATGCATTTCTGGATATGTGAGGCAGCACCATTAATACATTGGCCATTGTGACATTCACCTATAAAGGATATATACAAATGCTTTATGAATTACCATTTAGTTGTAGATAATGGAAGCATTTAGCACTTCAATACATGTATCTCTTTATAGCACCATTTATATTTATTATTTACACACATTTACACAGTAAATAGATAACTTACAGAGATGAATGCATGTATATTCTTATAAGTTGCACAAAGATAAGTGGTCTGTCTCAGGCACTGATCGTTATTGGTAAATAACATTTTGTACTTAAAGAGAAAAAGACAAGTGCTTAAACCCAAAGAATCATGGAAGCACTATTGGATATACAAATCTATTTAGAAAGGATTAATAGCTTTTTAGCTAGTGGGAAACAGTGTTTTTTTTTGATGACTTAGTGAGTCAGTCAGGCAGTCAACTTTGCATTATTTTCTGTACAATGAGATACTTAGGTCCGTGTGTCCAGTTCCTCTGAGCAAGTTTTGGTTACTTGACAAAAGAGGAAAGACAAGTGTGAGATACACAAGAAGGAGTAAAGGTATAAGAGGCACACTAAATGATTCACATTCAAAGACACCATAAGCATAAAACCAGACAGGAAAGGTTCCTTGAAAATAATGACAGAGTCTGAGAAGCAAGCTTTACGGAAACACACGAGAGAGAGGAAGGTCTGGTCAAGAGATGTTTACACACGGAAATACATAGGAAAGGCACTGAAGTTATATGTAGGTCATGAGATAGCAAATATCTTTTAATTATTCTGTTATATGTCATGATGGGCGGCTATGGCTCCTGCCTGACCAGGAGGCTGATATACCGGAAGAAACAGGGGAGCAGATGTGCACAGGAGAGTGCTAGAGAGCAGCCCCACTGGGTTGCTGTGGCTCCATGGATTCATGCAGGATAATGTAGGACTTCTTGGCGCTGCCTCACTTCACTTGGGAAACCAAAATCAGGAGGAAGAAGGACGAAGCGTGCCAGAGGAGAAGTGGAGGCAGAACAAGAAAGAAAAAGGAAGAAAGAATGACTGTGTGTTGTCTTATTGGTGCTCCTACTGTGCTGTGCAGCGGGGAATGAAAGTAAAAGCGCTTCCCCAAAATAATAAAGCTGTGTTGTGTGGCAAGACCTGTGTCTGCATCTGTCTGTGTCAGGGTTTGGGTGGGTTTAGCGCCCTCTGGTGGCCATAATGTATCTAGTCTAAAATACTGTATATATGATTCATATTTTATTAATGTTTTAAAACTTCCTTGGTAAATGTTTGACATTTTCTCTGGACAAATGTTTGACATTTTCTCTGGGCTCCATACCATCTGGTATCTAGTTATCAAAAATAAGGATGTACATTTTTTGACATAAATTGAAGACATGTTGACATAGAGGAAATTGCAGAAAGGTCATGGGTTTAAACCAGCAATTTGCCCATTTTGAAAATATATCACAAAATGTGGTTTCAGTATTTCCTGCTAGTCCTATTTGTTTTTTTTTCAGTCTAGACTTTTTAAAACCGTTTTCATGACAAGGCATCTGGGAATTCAAATAACATGAATACACTAACACAAAATAAGGATACTTTGGGACGGCTTCAGTTTCCCTATGTTACTTTGCCTCTTGTGTGCTCCTGATTTTTACAAAATATGCTAGTATATAATATACTCGTTGTCCTTTTGACCAAAGTCAAAAACCTAAAAAAAGATAAGTATCATGTGCTTAGTGGTTTTGGAGAAAAACCTACATCAATATATTAACATTGCAAATGATTAATTTATTATTTTATATATTTATCTAGGTATTAAAAGTATCAATCATACTGAAGTTGTTGTCAAAGAATGCAGTGGTTTAATGTGCCAAAATCTAAAGTTTTGGCAGCTTTCTGTTATGTGCTTAATAGCTAGCATGGAAGTCGTCTAAAACCAATGCTGATAAAAAGAATATAAACATGTTTTGCTTTTATCCACAATGACATTATCAAAGAACACATAAATGTTAAGATGTTTTTAGTCATAATAAAAAAAAATCAATGATCTTAATATCGTCTGTACTGTAAATAAAAGCAAGCTGTCTATGTTCCATCACTCTTTTCAAGTTTCATTTAAAATTCCTGTCAAAGATTGACATCCCTGATTGTGAAATGCTGTGTTCCTTTTGTGTTTACTGCTGCAAAGTTTTCATCATAGAATAATAACATTGTTTAAATTATAATAGCAGAGAGACTCCTTACTGGAAAAAGATATTAACTTTGTCTAATATCATTTTAATTTTGCCTATCATCTCCTTTTTAATGTCAGTATAATACTCTGGCAGAAGTTGGTTTGGAGCAGAAAGATTTGTTCTTTATGTGATTTTTTTTTTCAATTCAGTTTGTGAAAGTGTAAGTTTTATCAAGTAAACCATACATCCAAAGAGCTCTATATAAATGTGACATGTTTTTGATTAATAAGTCAGTTCACAGGCATACAGAGCTGTGTTGATGTTTTTTTTTTAATTCATTATTAAGTAATTAATGGCTTTTGATACTGGGTGGAGCAGCCATTAGTATTGAACATACCATGCCCAGGATAGTAGATGTTAGTCCTATGAAGAGTTTGTAGATTGTTAGTGGTAGTTTTGAGTTTACCTAGAATCAAAAAAAGAACAAGTTAGACTGATTGGTGAGTCTAAATTGTCTCTGAATGAGTATGCTCTGTGATAGATTAGTGCCACATCAAAGAATAACTTTTTCATGACTACGCTGGTAAAAAAAATATACTGTATATATTTAGTAGACTTAAAATTGTTACTGTGTTATATGGATGCTGGCATCAACAAGGAGATAAATAAAAATTATTGTACTGTTGTAAGCCATATGAAACTTTAACTGTAGCCTGAAAAACTTGAAGATGAAATGACATCTTATGACAAACCCGCAAAGGTTTAGCTCATTCTGACACTGCACTGAATGGACACTTAGAAATAGCCAACAATCTCAGACTTATCTAAAAACAAACAGAAGCACCCAAATAAAATGGCCTCAAAAAAAATAATAACACTTGCACAGATAAGAAATACACACATTCAAGCAATCAAATGGGAAGAGTTTGGATTCTCCTAAAACTCAGACAAGATGACAATCTGACCATGATTCTGGTTACTTTTTTTAGTATCCTCAAAGATAACATGAAAACAGCTCAGTGATGCTATGCAATTCCCAAGTGGCAATGCCCCTAACCAAAAAAGAAAACAAATCATAAAAAAGCTAATCAGTAAAAAAAACCCATATCAATCTTACATCCTGCTATGCACTCAGGGTTGCTGGAGCATAATAGCAAAAATAGCACCAATACAGATGATCATGAGAGGGCAAATTTCAGGCAATTATGCTCAAATCCAACATATCCTGGCCATGAATTCAGTAAACAGAAGCCTTCCACTTTCAGATTGATGTGAATTGAGTCAAAACATTACAGAAAATCAATATTCCAGAAAACACCCTTAAAATACAGTCTTGAATACAGCTTTTTTTGGAGCAATCAGTTTGAGAGGTGTACTGATTAAACCAAATCACATTAAGGTCCCTGTACCCATGTGGCAGAAGTGCTAACCTCTTCACCAGTGTGCTAGTCTAACATACACCAGCTTTAAAACACAGTAAAGTTATAAGATGTGAGAGAAATCCAGCCATCCATTATCCAACCCACCATATCCTAACTACAGGGTCACGGGGGTCTGCTGGAGCCAATCCCAGCTAACGCAGGGCACAAGGCAGGGAACAAACCCTGGTCAGGGCACCAGTCCACCGCAGGGCGCACACACACACGCCCACACACCAAGCACACACTAGGGATAATTTAGGATTGCCAATGCACCTAACCTGCATGTCTTTGGACTGTGGGAGAACACTGGAGCACCCGGAGGAAACCCACGCAGACACGGGGAGAACATGCAAACTCCACACAGGGAGGACCCGGGAAGTGAACCCAGGTCTCCTAACTGCGAGGCAGTGGCGCTACCCATCACAGTGGTAATAAAATATGCATATCCCTATTCTTTTTAAAGAATACAGTTAAAAAGAACTTTAACTCTTTGAGGGCTGAATATTTTTTCCAAAAAACATTGGTTTCAGTCAGAAGTCAACATAAAACATCTGTTGCTGCATGCTGTGGCTGCCAGTTTGCCAAGAATGTGCGGCAGGTTTGCTGCCAGGCTGTCTTCGTGTGGCTGGGACAGCAGCAGTGGTTGTCATGGTTGCAGTGCATTACAATCTGGTTTCTACCTCTTATCATTGTTAAGTGTCAGTGCTCCCTGGCAAACATTGTCAGTACCATGACTAGCTGGGGCCCGATCAGCTGAAGCTGAAACCTCACATTCGTTTTCGATCACTTGTATCAACAACTGAGTCTGACTAGTCATAGTCCTGTTCAGAGATAACAGGCAAAACGCTGTCCATGGAGTATTTTGCTTTAAGCATTCACTTTCATCACTCACCAGATGTCAGTGCCATTTTTGCCGTTGTTTGCGCCTTGCTACTCACACGAGCACAGGAAATCTCGGTCAAACCAATGAATCTAACTTTCCTTTTAGCAAAGAGAGTCCAACTAAAATGTAACGGTTGGGTTTGTCACAATTTACAGTTGATTATCATTGTCAACACCTCCTTTTGACAAAAGTCTACATCAGCCCTGAAAGAGTTAAACTATCCAGTGATTATTGTGCATTCCTGAATGGTTAGAGTTAAAATTCAGAGAATAACTGTAGCATGCTTGTTCTAGGAAAATAGTGAAAACAAATTAGTAGGATCTCCACGTAGAAAACTTATTCAAGAATACACTTAAATTACCATACCTCAAGAGAGCTGCAATCTCCTCTCACCTTGCACATGCATTTTAACAATAATTACCTCTGTTGAGTTCATGCTCCAATTAAGTCTTCCGTGGCTTAATGTACAGATATCCTAAATTAAACAATGGAATGTATTAAAGAAAAGCTTATTTGAAACCGCCTGGCTTTGTATAAAAGTTCACTTAGCATCTGCTTACAGGTCAGACATCTATAAATATATTCACTAACAGGCAAGTCGTAAAAAGAATTTAAGTTGTTGCCTTAAAAATAATTTCTTAGATACTGTATGCAGTACAAAGTAATGCAAACGCAGCACCAAGAGTTATTTAACACCTTCAGTTTAAATGATCATTATTAGGCTCTAGAAATTCTTTATGTACAACACCTTTGTGCCATATTATTTTTTTTACCTTGTGCTAAGACTAGTAGTCATATATACAGTATTTGAACTGTTTGTTCATGCATTGTAAAGTTCTGCTTTGTTACTGTCATTTTATAATGGCATATTAATGCAAATAAATGTAACTTGCCATATTTATGAAAGTGTTTTAGCCAAGAATAGCACATTGATCCCTTCTTCCGAGTCTGAAGGTCTTCCCTGTGTCCATGTGAAATTTCTCCATGTTCATTTTCTTCTGCATCTCAAAGGAATTCCAGCTAGGCTGTTTGACATCTCGAAATTGACTCTGTGTGAGTGCCGGCGCAGTTTGCAGAAGACCATCCTGTTGTTCAGCATTGGTGACTATTTTGATTCATAATGAATGTACTGACTGGTTCATAGATATTAATAGATGTTTCAGGAAAAATACCAGAGTCTTAGTCATGTACTTTCACTTTGGAAACTGGGAAAATAATGTTGCAGAAAAGCTTCTAGCAGTACAGTATACAGTTTAAAGATATAGATATATTACATTCTGGTAGTCCATTCATCTTGCCATTTCAAAACCATTTTCTAGTTCAGAGTCACAAGGGGTCAGGGTTAATCCTAGCCCAACTAGGCATAAAGTAAGAACCAGGTATTTTATCATGTTTTTGCATCATCTGTGACATGCACCTAACAAGAACTGTACCAACTAACCTCTTATGTTCTTTGCTTGGTGGGGAGCAAAATGTCAAAACCAGCTATACTACTATTAACACTAGAATCCCTGAAGCCTATGAAAAAACTTGTAATCCCGGGCCGCCTTAAATTCCTTCACACCTCTCCATCAGCATTTTTTGTTTTGTAAATGTGTCTATTAGCACAATCAGTATGTAGACTGCTATCCCCCTCCCCCCTACAATCACCACCCCACCATCTTGACGGAGCTCAACTTGGGCAAAAAGTTCTCCCAGATCAAGGCTCCTTATTTGCGTGTGACAAGCTTGGAGTTGTGCAGGGTAAATAATGCAGTATATTGTTATTTGGAACACATGCATTCCATGTGCGTTCCATGTCTACAAAGATCTGGGTAAGTGTAGGATGAAAGAAAATACAAAGCAAGAAATGCTGAACACATATCTAAAACATAAAGTTTTTCCATGTTATACTAATAATGACGTGAACTGCATAATGTGTGAAGACTTTAGTCCAAATAAATTAACGTGCACTTTTATTCAAGAATATAACCAAAGTAAAAAAAAAAAAACATTCAATTTACATGTGGCTGTCAATGAGTTACAAACCCAAGCTCAAATGTCAATCAACAGAAATGTAATATGCATTCTTGGATGGTAAGAACAGCTGCCCTTGATTTCAGTCTGTAACACATTTTTTTTTATTATTCAGTTTTATTCTCTTGGTGACATTCATGTGGTACAACAAACTTGCCTCTGCCTCTCTGAGTTGATGACATTTATCTCCATGCTTTTCACAAGAGCAGCAATGACCACAGTTGGTACTGTGGTTGATGCTTGTACAGAATTATTTGTTGTACCGGCAGAATAAAAGACGCTGATGAGGAGAGGTGCAAAGGAATTTAAGGTGGCCCAGTTTTACGAGTTTTTTCTTAGGCTTCACTATTCATACTGTACCCCACATATTTAACCTCAGGTAGTTCTAATGGCAAGGTGCATTGTCGATTATGACTGCCTTTACTTTATTTGTTTTACTTCAACCCAATTTTCCATCAACTGAGGACTTCCCAAAAGTGCTTTTTGAGCACTTAAGGGACCACAGCTAGATATGAAATGATCAATCTTAGCTTCTTGGTTTGCTAGTAATAAGTATTGAGAGATACTGGCTTCAAGCTTTTACTTAAAAATTATATTACTATCTTAATAACCAATTACAACAAATATAAACTAGACAAAGAATTATAGAGACAGGATGGGTTCATGCAGTTTTCATTCAGTCCAAAATAATATTTTCCAGATGGTGACAGTTCTTTGGTTATAGATTATAAGTTATATCCATTATTATTATTTATTTATTTGGCTGATGTCTTTTTTCAAGGAGGCTAACAATATTTGAGATACACTTAGTTACATTTATTTTTTATTTTTCCAATTGGAACACATGCAGGT